>NW_026061799.1:3008333-3610000 GCF_023897955.1 Schistocerca gregaria | reverse complement strand
ACAGATTACAGAATGCCTCCAGATGTGCATCAGAAACCACTACTGGTCTTCCAGGGAACGATCAAAGCGTAGACTGTTTGAGATCTTACCCCCATGGAGGAAAGTGCGCATGGTGACTGTTGTATTCAATCCCGATTCAATTTCTGTGTTTCATCAACACTCCGATAGTCCACACATTACAGAATGCCTCCAGATGTGCATCAGAAACTACTACTGGTATTCCAGGGAACGATCAAAGCGTAAACTCGTTAAGACAATACTCCAATAGAGGAAAGTGCGCATGGTGACTGTTGTATTCAATCCCGATGCAATTTCTGTGTTTCATCAACACTCAGTTAGTCCACAGATTTCAGAATGCCTCCAGACGTGCATCGGATACTACTACTGGTCTTCCAGGGAACGATCAAAGCGTAGACTGTTTGAGATATTGCTCCCATGGAGGAAAGTGCGCATGGTGACTGTTGTTTTCAATCCCGAAGCAATTTCTGTGTTTCATCAACACTCTGATAGTCCACACATTACAGGATGCCTCCAGATCTGCATCAGAAACTACTACTTGTATTCCAGGAAACGATCAAAGCGTAAACTATTTGAGACATTACTCCCACGGAGGAAAGTGCGCTTGGTGACTATTGTATTCAAACCCGATTCAATTTCTGTGTTTCATCAAGACTCTGATACTCCACAGGTTTCAGAATGCCTCCAGATGTGCATCGCAAACTACCTACTGGTCTTCCAGGGAACGATCAAAGCGTAGACTGTTATAGACAAAACTCCCATGGAGGAAAGTGCGCATGGTGACTGTTGTATTCAATCCCGATGCAATTTCTGTGTTTCATCAACACTCGATAGTCCACAGATTACAGAATGCCTCCAGATGTGCATCGGAAACTACTACTGGTCTACCCGGGAACGATCAAAGCGTAGACTGTTAGAGACATTACTCGCAAGGAGCAAAGTGGGCATGGTGACTGTTGTATTGTATCCCGATGCAATTTCTGTGTTTCAACAACAATCGTATAGTCCACAGATTACAGAATGCTTCTGGATGTGCATCGGAAACTACTACTGGCCTTCCAGGGAACGATCAAAGTGTAGACTGTTTGAGACATTACTCCCATGGAGGAAAGTGCGCATGGTGACTGTTGTATTCAATCCCGATGCAATTTCTGTGATTCATCAAAACTCAGTTAGTCCACGGATTTCAGAATGCCTCCAGATTGGCATCGGAAACTACTACTGGTCTTCCAGGGAAGGATCACAGCGTAGACTGTTTGAGACATTACTCCCATGGAGGAAAGTGCGCATGGTGACTGTTGTATTCAATCCCGAGGCAATTTCTGTGTTTCATCAACACTCAGATAGTAAGCAGATTATAGAATGCCTCCAGATGTGCATCGGAAACTACTTATGGTCTTCCAGGGAACGATCAAAGCGTAGACTGTTTGAGACATCACTCCCATGGAGGAAAGTGCGCATGGTGACTGTTGTATTCAATCCCGATGCAATTTCTGTGTTTCATCAACAGTCTGATAGTCCACAGATTACAGAATGCCTCCAGATGTGCATCGGAAACTACTACTTGTATTCCAGGAAACGATCAAAGCGTAAACTATTTGAGACATTACTCCCATGGAGGAAAGTGCGCATGGTGACTGTTGTATTCAAACCCGATTCAATTTCTGTGTTTCATCAAGACTCTGATACTCCACAGGTTTCAGAATGCCTCCAGATGTGCATCGCAAACTACCTACTGGTCTTCCAGGGAACGATCAAAGCGTAGACTGTTTGAGACATTACTCCCATGGAGGAAAGTGCGCATGGTGACTGTTGTATTCAATCCCGAGGCAATTTCTGTGTTTCATCAACACTCAGATAGTAAGCAGATTATAGAATGCCTCCAGATGTGCATCGGAAACTACTTATGGTCTTCCAGGGAACGATCAAAGCGTAGACTGTTTGAGACATCACTCCCATGGAGGAAAGTGCGCATGGTGACTGTTGTATTCAATCCCGATGCAATTTCTGTGTTTCATCAACACTCGATAGTCCACAGATTACAGAATGCCTCCAGATGTGCATCGGAAACTACTACTGGTCTACCCGGGAACGATCAAAGCGTAGACTGTTAGAGACATTACTCGCAAGGAGCAAAGTGGGCATGGTGACTGTTGTATTGTATCCCGATGCAATTTCTGTGTTTCAACAACAATCGTATAGTCCACAGATTACAGAATGCTTCTGGATGTGCATCGGAAACTACTACTGGCCTTCCAGGGAACGATCAAAGTGTAGACTGTTTGAGACATTACTCCCATGGAGGAAAGTGCGCATGGTGACTGTTGTATTCAATCCCGATGCAATTTCTGTGATTCATCAAAACTCAGTTAGTCCACGGATTTCAGAATGCCTCCAGATTGGCATCGGAAACTACTACTGGTCTTCCAGGGAAGGATCACAGCGTAGACTGTTTGAGACATTACTCCCATGGAGGAAAGTGCGCATGGTGACTGTTGTATTCAATCCCGAGGCAATTTCTGTGTTTCATCAACACTCAGATAGTAAGCAGATTATAGAATGCCTCCAGATGTGCATCGGAAACTACTTATGGTCTTCCAGGGAACGATCAAAGCGTAGACTGTTTGAGACATCACTCCCATGGAGGAAAGTGCGCATGGTGACTGTTGTAATCAATCCCGATGCAATGTCTGTGTTTCATCAACACTCGATAGTCCACAGATTACAGAATGCCTCCACATGGCCATCGGAAACTACTACTGGTCTACCAGGGAACGATCAAAGCGTAGACTGTTAGAGACATTACTCGCATGGAGGAAAGTGGGCATGGTGACTGTTGTATTCTATCCCGATGGAGTTTCTGTGTTTCATCAACAATCTTATAGTCCACAGATTACAGAATGCTTCTGGATGTGCATCGGAAACTACTACTGGCCTTCCAGGGAACGATCAAAGCGTAGACTGTTTGAGACATTACTCCCATGGAGGAAAGTGCGCATGGTGACTGTTGTATTCAATCCCGATGCAATTTCTGTGATTCATCAACACTCAGTTAGTCCACAGATTTCAGAATGCCTCCAGATGTGCATCGGAAACTACTACTTGTCTTCCAGGGAACGATCAAAGCGTAGACTGTTTGAGACATTACTGCCATGGAGGAAAGTGCGCATGGTGACTGTTGTATTCAATCCCGATGCAACTTCTGTGTTTCATCACCACTCTGATAGTCCACATATTACAGAATGCCTCCAGATGTGCATCGGAAACTACTACTGGTCTTCCAGGGAAGGATCACAGCGTAGACTGTTTGAGACATTACTCCCATGGAGGAAAGTGCGCATGGTGACTGTTGTATTCAATCCCGAGGCAATTTCTGTGTTTCATCAACACTCAGATAGTAAGCAGATTATAGAATGCCTCCAGATGTGCATCGGAAACTACTTATGGTCTTCCAGGGAACGATCAAAGCGTAGACTGTTTGAGACATCACTCCCATGGAGGAAAGTGCGCATGGTGACTGTTGTATTCAATCCCGATGCAATTTCTGTGTTTCATCAACAGTCTGATAGTCCACAGATTACAGAATGCCTCCAGATGTGCATCGGAAACTACTACTGGTCTTCCTGGGAACGATCAAAGCGTAGACTGCTTGAGATCTTACCCCCATGGAGGAAAGTGCGCATGGTGACTGTTGTATTCAATCCCGATTCAATTTCTGTTTTTCATCAACACTATGATAGTCCACAGATTACAGAATGCCATTTGATGTACATCGGAAACTACTACTGGTCTTCCAGGGAGCGATCAAAGCGCAGAGTGTTTGGGCCATACCTCACGTGGAGGAAAGTGCGCATGGTGACTGTTGTGTTCAATCCCGATGCAAATTCTGTGTTTCATCAACACTCTCATAGCCCACAGATTACAGAATGCCACCAGATGTGCATCGGAAACTACTACTGGTCTTCCAGGGACGATCAAAGCGTATACTGATTGAGAATTACTCCCATGGAGGGAAGTGAACATGGTGACTGTTGTATTCAATCCCGATTCAATTTCTGTATTTCATCAACACTCTGATAGTCCACAGATTGCAGAATGCCTCCAGATGTTCATCGGAAACTACTACTGGTCTTCCTGGGAACGATCAAAGCGTAGACTGCTTGAGACATTACTCCAAAGGAGGAAAGTGCGCATGGTGACTGTTGTATTCAATCCCTATTGAATTTCTGTGTTTCATCAACACTCTGACACTTCACAGATTATAGAGTGCCTCCAAATGTGCATCGGAAACTACTACTGGTCTTCCAGTGAACGATCAAAGCGTAAACTCTTTGAGACATTACTCCCATGGAGGAAGGTGCGCATGGTGACTGTTGTATTCAATCCCGATGCAATTTCTGTGTTTTATCAACACTCTGATACTCCACAGATTACAGAATGCCTCCAGATGTGCATCAGAAACCACTACTGGTCTTCCAGGGAACGATCAAAGCGTAGACTGTTTGAGATCTTACCCCCATGGAGGAAAGTGCGCATGGTGACTGTTGTATTCAATCCCGATTCAATTTCTGTGTTTCATCAACACTCCGATAGTCCACACATTACAGAATGCCTCCAGATGTGCATCAGAAACTACTACTGGTATTCCAGGGAACGATCAAAGCGTAAACTCGTTAAGACAATACTCCAATAGAGGAAAGTGCGCATGGTGACTGTTGTATTCAATCCCGATGCAATTTCTGTGTTTCAACAACAATCGTATAGTCCACAGATTACAGAATGCTTCTGGATGTGCATCGGAAACTACTACTGGCCTTCCAGGGAACGATCAAAGTGTAGACTGTTTGAGACATTACTCCCATGGAGGAAAGTGCGCATGGTGACTGTTGTATTCAATCCCGATGCAATTTCTGTGATTCATCAAAACTCAGTTAGTCCACGGATTTCAGAATGCCTCCAGATTGGCATCGGAAACTACTACTGGTCTTCCAGGGAAGGATCACAGCGTAGACTGTTTGAGACATTACTCCCATGGAGGAAAGTGCGCATGGTGACTGTTGTATTCAATCCCGAGGCAATTTCTGTGTTTCATCAACACTCAGATAGTAAGCAGATTATAGAATGCCTCCAGATGTGCATCGGAAACTACTTATGGTCTTCCAGGGAACGATCAAAGCGTAGACTGTTTGAGACATCACTCCCATGGAGGAAAGTGCGCATGGTGACTGTTGTATTCAATCCCGATGCAATTTCTGTGTTTCATCAACAGTCTGATAGTCCACAGATTACAGAATGCCTCCAGATGTGCATCGGAAACTACTACTTGTATTCCAGGAAACGATCAAAGCGTAAACTATTTGAGACATTACTCCCATGGAGGAAAGTGCGCATGGTGACTGTTGTATTCAAACCCGATTCAATTTCTGTGTTTCATCAAGACTCTGATACTCCACAGGTTTCAGAATGCCTCCAGATGTGCATCGCAAACTACCTACTGGTCTTCCAGGGAACGATCAAAGCGTAGACTGTTTGAGACATAACTCCCATGGAGGAAAGTGCGCATGGTGACTGTTGTAATCAATCCCGATGCAATGTCTGTGTTTCATCAACACTCGATAGTCCACAGATTACAGAATGCCTCCACATGGCCATCGGAAACTACTACTGGTCTACCAGGGAACGATCAAAGCGTAGACTGTTAGAGACATTACTCGCATGGAGGAAAGTGGGCATGGTGACTGTTGTATTCTATCCCGATGGAGTTTCTGTGTTTCATCAACAATCTTATAGTCCACAGATTACAGAATGCTTCTGGATGTGCATCGGAAACTACTACTGGCCTTCCAGGGAACGATCAAAGCGTAGACTGTTTGAGACATTACTCCCATGGAGGAAAGTGCGCATGGTGACTGTTGTATTCAATCCCGATGCAATTTCTGTGATTCATCAACACTCAGTTAGTCCACAGATTTCAGAATGCCTCCAGATGTGCATCGGAAACTACTACTTGTCTTCCAGGGAACGATCAAATCGTAGACTGTTTGAGACATTACTGCCATGGAGGAAAGTGCGCATGGTGACTGTTGTATTCAATCCCGATGCAACTTCTGTGTTTCATCACCACTCTGATAGTCCACAGATTACAGAATGCCTCCAGATGTGCATCGGAAACTACTACTGGTCTTCCAGGGAAGGATCACAGCGTAGACTGTTTGAGACATTACTCCCATGGAGGAAAGTGCGCATGGTGACTGTTGTATTCAATCCCGAGGCAATTTCTGTGTTTCATCAACACTCAGATAGTAAGCAGATTATAGAATGCCTCCAGATGTGCATCGGAAACTACTTATGGTCTTCCAGGGAACGATCAAAGCGTAGACTGTTTGAGACATCACTCCCATGGAGGAAAGTGCGCATGGTGACTGTTGTATTCAATCCCGATGCAATTTCTGTGTTTCATCAACAGTCTGATAGTCCACAGATTACAGAATGCCTCCAGATGTGCATCGGAAACTACTACTGGTCTTTCAGGGAACGATCAAAGCGTAGACTGTTTGAGACACTACTCCCGTGGAGGAAAGTTTGCATGGTGACTGTTATATTTAATCCCGATTCAATTTCTGTTTTTCATCAACACTATGATAGTCCACAGATTACAGAATGCCATTTGATGTACATCGGAAACTACTACTGGTCTTCCAGGGAGCGATCAAAGCGCAGAGTGTTTGGGCCATACCTCACGTGGAGGAAAGTGCGCATGGTGACTGTTGTGTTCAATCCCGATGCAAATTCTGTGTTTCATCAACACTCTCATAGCCCACAGATTACAGAATGCCACCAGATGTGCATCGGAAACTACTACTGGTCTTCCAGGGACGATCAAAGCGTATACTGATTGAGAATTACTCCCATGGAGGGAAGTGAACATGGTGACTGTTGTATTCAATCCCGATTCAATTTCTGTATTTCATCAACACTCTGATAGTCCACAGATTGCAGAATGCCTCCAGATGTTCATCGGAAACTACTACTGGTCTTCCTGGGAACGATCAAAGCGTAGACTGCTTGAGACATTACTCCAAAGGAGGAAAGTGCGCATGGTGACTGTTGTATTCAATCCCGATGTAATTTCTGTGTTTCATCAACACTCAGTTAGTAAACAGATTTCAGAATGACTCCAGAAGTGCATCGGAAATTACTACTGGTCTTCCAGGGTACGATCAAAGCGAAAACTCTTGGACTCACTACTCCCATGGAGGAAGGTGCGAATGGTGACTGTTGTATTCAATCCCTATGGAATTTCTGTGTTTCATCAACACTCTGACACTTCACAGATTATAGAGTGCCTCCAAATGTGCATCGGAAACTACTACTGGTCTTCCAGTGAACGATCAAAGCGTAAACTCTTTGAGACATTACTCCCATGGAGGAAGGTGCGCATGGTGACTGTTGTATTCAATCCCGATGCAATTTCTGTGTTTTATCAACACTCTGATACTCCACAGATTACAGAATGCCTCCAGATGTGCATCGGAAACCACTACTGGTCTTCCAGGGAACGATCAAAGCGTAGACTGTTTGAGATCTTACCCCCATGGAGGAAAGTGCGCATGGTGACTGTTGTATTCAATCCCGATTCAATTTCTGTGTTTCATCAACACTCCGATAGTCCACACATTACAGAATGCCTCCAGATGTGCATCAGAAACTACTACTGGTATTCCAGGGAACGATCAAAGCGTAAACTCGTTAAGACAATACTCCAATAGAGGAAAGTGCGCATGGTGACTGTTGTATTCAATCCCGATGCAATTTCTGTGTTTCATCAACACTCAGTTAGTCCACAGATTTCAGAATGCCTCCAGACGTGCATCGGATACTACTACTGGTCTTCCAGGGAACGATCAAAGCGTAGACTGTTTGAGATATTGCTCCCATGGAGGAAAGTGCGCATGGTGACTGTTGTTTTCAATCCCGAAGCAATTTCTGTGTTTCATCAACACTCTGATAGTCCACACATTACAGGATGCCTCCAGATCTGCATCAGAAACTACTACTTGTATTCCAGGAAACGATCAAAGCGTAAACTATTTGAGACATTACTCCCACGGAGGAAAGTGCGCATGGTGACTATTGTATTCAAACCCGATTCAATTTCTGTGTTTCATCAAGACTCTGATACTCCACAGGTTTCAGAATGAATCCAGATGTGCATCGCAAACTACCTACTGGTCTTCCAGGGAACGATCAAAGCGTAGACTGTTATAGACAAAACTCCCATGGAGGAAAGTGCGCATGGTGACTGTTGTATTCAATCCCGATGCAATTTCTGTGTTTCATCAACACTCGATAGTCCACAGATTACAGAATGCCTCCAGATGTGCATCGGAAACTACTACTGGTCTACCCGGGAACGATCAAAGCGTAGACTGTTAGAGACATTACTCGCAAGGAGCAAAGTGGGCATGGTGACTGTTGTATTGTATCCCGATGCAATTTCTGTGTTTCAACAACAATCGTATAGTCCACAGATTACAGAATGCCTCCAGATGTGCATCGGAAACTACTACTGGTCTTCCAGGGAACGATCAAAGCGTAGACTGTTTGAGACATTACTCCCATGGAAGAAAGTGCGCATAGTGACTGTTGTATTCAATCCCGATGCAACTTCTGTGTTTCATCACCACTCTGATAGTCCACAGATTACAGAATGCCTCCAGATGTGCATCGGAAACTACTACTGGTCTTCCAGGGAATGATCAAAGCGTGGACTGTTTGAGACATCACTCCCATGGAGGAAAGTGCGCATGGTGACTGTTGTATTCAATCCCGAAGCAAATTCTGTGTTTCATCAACACTCTCATAGGCCACAGATTACAGAATGCTTCCAGATGTGCATCGGAAACTACTACTGGTCTTCCAGGGAATGATCAAAGCGTAGACTGTTTGAGAATTACTCCCATGGAGGAAAGTGCGCATGGTGACGGTTGTATTCAATCCCGATGCAATTTCTGTGTTTCATCAACAGTCTGACAGTCCACAGATTACAGAATATCTCCAGATGTGCATCGGAAACTACTACTGGTCTTCCAGGGACGATCAAAGCGTAGAGTGTTTGAGACATTACTCCCATGGAGGAAGGTGCGCATGGTGACTGTTGCATTCAATCCCGATGCAATTTCTGTGTTTCATCAACACTCTGATACTCCACAGATTACAGAATGCATCCAGATGTGCATCGGAAACTACTACTGGTCTTCCAGGGAACGATCAAAGCGTAGACTGTTTGGGATCTTACTCCCATGGAGGAAAGTGCGCATGGTGACTTTTGTATTCAATCCCGATGCAATTTCTGTGTTTCATCAAAACTCTGATAGTCCATAGATTACAGAATGCCTCTAGATGTGCATCGGAAACTACTACTGGTCTTCCAGGTAACGATCAAGGCGTAGACTGTTAGAGACATTACTCCCATGGAGGAAGGTGCGCATGGTGACTGTTGTATTCAATCCCGATGAAATTTTTGTGTTTCATCAACACCCTGATAGTCCACAGATTACAGAATGCCTCCAGATGTGCATCGGATACTACTACTGGTCTTCCAGGAGACGATCAAAGCGTAGAATGTTTGAAAATTACTCCCATGGAGGAAACTGCGCATGGTGACTGTTGTATTCAATCCCGATGCAATTTCTGTGTTTTATTAAAAGTCTGATAGCCCACAGATCACAGAAAGTGTCCAGATGTGAATCGGAAACTACTACTGGTCTTCCAGGGAAGGATCAAAGCGTAGACTGTTTGAGACATTACTCCCGTGGAGGAAAGTGCGCGTTGTGACTGTTGTATTCCATCCCGATGCAATTTCTGTGTTTCATCAACACTCTGATAGTCCACAGATTACAGAATGCCACCAGATGTGCATCGGAAACTAGTACTGGGCTACCAGGGAACGATGAAAGCGTAGCATGTTTGAGAATTACTCCCATGGAGGAAAGTGCGCATGGTGATTGTTGTATTCAATCCCAATGCCATTTCTGTGTTTCATCAACACTCTGATAGTCAACAGATTACAGAAAGTGTCCAGATGTGAATCGGAAACTACTACTGGTCTTCCAGGGAAGGATCAAAGCGTAGAATGTTTGAGACTTACTCCCATGGAGGATAGTGCGCATGGTGACTGTTGTATTCAATCCCGATGCAATTTCTGGGTTTCATCAACCCTCCGATAGTAAACACGTTACAGAATGCCTCCAGATGTGAATCAGAAACTACTACTGGTATTCCAGGGAACGATCAAAGCGTAAACTCTTTGAGACAATACTCCCATGGAGGACCGTGCGCATGGTGACTGTTGTATTTAATCCCGATGCAATTTCTGTGTTTCATCAACACTCTGATACTCCACAGATTACAGAATGCCTCCAGGTGTTCATCGGAAACTACTACTGGTCTTCCAGGCCACGATCAAAGTGTAGACTGTTTGAGAATTATTCCCAATGCAGGAAAGTGCGCTTGGTGACTGTTGTATTCCATCCCGATGCAATTTCTGTGTTTTATTAAAAGTCTGATAGCCCACAGATTACAGAATATCTCCAGATGTGCATCGCAAACTATTACTGGCTTTCCAGGGAACGATCAAAGCGTAGACTGTTTGAGACATCACTCCCATAGATGAAAGTCCGCATGGTGACTGTTGTATTCTATCCCGATGCAATTTCTGTGTTTCATCAACAGCCTGTTAGTCCACAGATTACAGAATGCCTCCAGATGTGCATCGGAAACTACTACTGGTCTTTCAGGGAACGATCAAAGCGTAGACTGTTTGAGACATTACTCCCATGGAGGAAAGTGCGCATGGTGACTGTTGTATTCAATCCCAATGCAAATTCTGTGTTTCATCAACACTGTGATAGTCCACAGATTACAGAATGCCTCCAGATGTGCATCGGAAACCACGACTGGTCTTCCAGGGAACGATCAAAGCGTAGACTGTTTGAGACATTACTCTTATGGAGGAAAGTGCGCATGGTGACTGTTGTATTCAATACCGATACAATTTCTGTGTTTCATCAACACTCTGATAGTCCAAAGATTACAGAATGCCACCAGATGTGCATCGGAAACTACTACTGGGCTACCAGGGAACGATGAAAGCGTAGCATGTTTGAGAATTACTCCCATGGAGGAAAGTGCGCATGGTGACTGTTGTATTCAATCCCGATGCCATTTCTGTGTTTCATTAACACTCTGATAGTCCACAGATTACAGAAAGGGTCCAGATGTGAATCGGAAACTACTACTGGTCTTCCAGGGAAGGATCAAAGCGTAGAATGTTTGAGAATTACTCCCATGGAGGAAAGTGCGCATGGTGACTGTTGTATTCAATCCCGATGCAATTTCTGGGATTCATCAACATTCTGATAGTAAACACATTACAGAATGCCTCCAGATGTGCATCAGAAACCACTACTGGTATTCCAGGGAACGATCAAAGCGTAAACTCTTTGAGACAATACTCCCATGGAGGAAAGTGCGCATGGTGACTGTTGTATTCAATCCCGATGCAATTTCTGTGTTTCATCAACACTCTGATACTCCACAGATTACAGAATGCCTCCAGGTGTTCATCGGAAACTACTACTGGTCCTCCAGGCCACGATCAAAGCGTAGACTGTTTGAGAATTATTCCCAATGCAGGAAAGTGCGCTTGGTGACTGTTGTATTCCATCCCGATGCAATTTCTGTGTTTTATTAAAAGTCTGATAGCCCACAGATTACAGAATATCTCCAGATGTGCATCGCAAACTATTACTGGCTTTCCAGGGAACGATCAAAGCGTAGACTGTTTGAGACATCACTCCCATAGAGGAAAGTCCGCATGGTGACTGTTGTATTCAATCCCGATGCAATTTCTGTGTTTCATCAACAGCCTGATAGTCCACAGATTACAGAATGCCTCCAGATGTGTATCGGAAACTACTACTGGTCTTTCAGGGAACGATCAAAGCGTAGACTGTTTGAGACATTACTCTTATGGAGGAAAGTGCGCATGGTGACTGTTGTATTCAATACCGATACAATTTCTGTGTTTCATCAACACTCTGATAGTCCACACATTACAGAATGCCTCCAGATGTGCATCAGAAACTACTACTGGTATTCCAGGGAACGATAGAAGCGTAAACTCTTTGAGACAATAGTCCCATAGAGGAAAGTGACCATGGTGACTGTTGTATTCAATCCCGATGCAATTTCTGTGTTTCATCAACACTCTGATACTCCACAGATTACATAATGCCTCCAGATGTGCATCGGAAACTACTACTGTCCTTCCAGGGAACAATCAAAGCGTGGACTGTTTGAGACATTACTCCCATGGAGGAAAGTGCGCGTTGTGACTGTTGTATTCAATCCCGATGCAATTTCTGTGTTTCATCAACACTCTGATAGTCCACAGATTACAGAATGCCACCAGATGTGCGTCGGAAACTACTACTGCTCTACCAGGCAACGATCAAAGCGTAGCATGTTTGAGAATTACTCCCATGGAGGAAAGTGCGTATGGTTACTGTTGTATTCAATCCCGAAGCAATTTCTGTGTTTCATCAACACTCTGATAGTCCACACATTACAGAATGCCTCCAGATGTGCATCAGAAACTACTACTGGTATTCCATGGAACGATCAAAGCGTAGACTGTTAGAGACATTACTCGCATGAAGGAAAGTGCGCGTTGTGACTGTTGTATTCAATCCCGATGCAATTTCTGTGTTTTATCAACACTCTGATAGCCCACAGATTACAGAATGCCACCAGATGTGCATCGGAAACTACTACTGGTCTACCAGGGAACGTTCAAAGCGTAGAAAGTTTGAGAATTACTCCCATGGAGGAAAGTGCGCATGGTGACTGTTGTATTCAATCCCGATGCAATTTCTGTGTTTCATCAACACTCTGATGGTCCACAGATTACAGAATGCTTCTAGATGTGCATCGGAAACTACTACTGGTCTTCCAGGGAACGTTCAAAGCATAGACTGTTTGAGACATTACTCCCATGGAGGAAAGTGCGCATGGTGACTGTTGTATTCAATCCCGATGCAATTTCTGTGTTTCATCAACACTCAGTTAGTCCACAGATTTCAGAATGCCTCCAGACGTGCATCGGAAACTACTACTGGTCTTCCAGGGAACGATCAAAGCGTAGACTGTTTGAGACATTGCTCCCATGGAGTAAAGTGCGCATGGTGACTGTTGTATTCAATCCCGAAGCAATTGCTGTGTTTCATCAACACTCTGATAGTCCACACATTACAGGATGCCTTCAGATGTGCATCAGAAACTACTACTTGTATTCCAGGAAACGATCAAAGCGTAAACTATTTGAGACATTACTCCCATGGAGGAAAGTGCGTATGGTGACTGTTGTATTCAAACCCGATTCAATTTCTGTGTTTCATCAAGACTCTGATACTCCACAGGTTTCAGAATGCCTCCAGATGTGCATCGCAAACTGCCTACTGGTCTCTCAGGGAACGATCAAAGCGTAGACTGTTTGAGACATAACTCCCATGGAGGAAAGTGCGCATGGTGACTGTTGTATTCAATCCCGAGGCAATTTCTGTGTTTCATCAACACTCAGATAGTAAACAGATTATAGAATGCCTCCAGATGTGCATCGGAAACTACTTCTGATCTTCCAGGGAACGATCAAAGCGTAGACTGTTTGAGACATCACTCCCATGGAGGAAAGTGCGCATGGTGACTGTTGTATTCAATCCCGATACAATTTCTGTGTTTCATCAACACTCTGATAGTCCACAGATTACAGAAGGCCTCCAGATGTGCATCGGAAACTACTACTGGTCTTCCAGAGCACGATCAAAGCGTAGACTCTTTGAGACATTACTCCCGTGGAGGAAAGTGCGCATGGTGACTGTTGTATTTAATCCCGATTCAATTTCTGTTTTTCATCAACACTATGATAGTCCACAGATTACAGAATGCCACCTGATGTGCATCGGAAACTACTACTGGTCTTCCAGGGAACGATCAAAGCGCAGAGTGTTTGGGCCATACCTCACGTGGAGGAAAGTACGCATGGTGACGGTTGTGTTCAATCCCGATGCAATTTCTGTGTTTCATCAACACTCTGATAGTCCACAGATTGCAGAATGCCTCCAGATGTTCATCGGAAACTACTACTGGCCTTCCTGGGAACGATCAAAGCGTAGACTATTTGAGACATTACTCCAAAGGAGGAAAGTGCGCATGGTGACTGTTGTATTTAATCCCGATTCAATTTCTGTTTTTCATCAACACTATGATAGTCCACACATTACAGAATGCCTCCAGATGTGCATCAGAAACTACTACTGGTATTCCAGGGAACAATCAAAGCGTAAACTCGTTGAGACAATACTCCCATAGAGGAAAGTGCGCATGGTGACTGTTGTATTCAATCCCGATGCAATTTCTGTGTTTCATCAACACTCTGATACACCACAGACTACAGAATGCATCCAGATGCGTATCGGAAACTACTACTGTTCTTCCAGGGAACGATCAAAGCGTAGACTGTTTGAGACATTACTCCCGTGGAGGAATGTGCGCGTTGTGACTGTTGTATTCAATCCCGATGCAATTTCTGTGTTTCATCAACACTCTGATAGTCCAAAGACTACAGAATGCCACCAGATGTGCATCGGAAACTACAACTGGTCTACCAGGGAACGATCAAAGCGTAGGATGTTTGAGAATTACTCCCATGGAGGAAAGTGCGCATGGTTACTGTTGTATTCAATCCCGAAGCAATTTCTGTGTTTCATCAACACTCTGATAGTCCACACACTACAGAATGCCTCCAGATGTACATCAGAAACTACTACTGGTATTCCATGGAACGATCAAAGCGTAGACTGTTAGAGACATTACTCGCATGGAGGAAAGTGCGCATGGTGTCTGTTGTATTCAATCCCGATGCAAATTCTGTGTTTCATCAACACTCTGATAGACCACAGATTACAGAATGCCACCAGATGTGCCACGGAAACTACTACTGGTCTCCTAGGGAACGAACAAAGCGTAGACTGCTTGAGACATTACTCCCGTGGAGGGAAGTGCGCGTTGTGACTGTTGTATTCAATCCCGATGCAATTTCGTGTTTTATCAACACTCCGATAGTCCACAGATTACAGAATGCCACCAGATGTGCATCGGAAACTGCTACTGGTCTACCAGGGAACGTTCAATGTGTAGAATGTTTGAGAATTACTCCCATGGAGGAAAGTGCGCATGGTGACTGTTGTATTCAATCCCGATGCAATTTCTGTGTTTCATCAACACTCTGATGGTCCACAGATTACAGAATGCTTCTGGATGTGCATCGGAAACTACTACTGGTCTTCCAGGGAACGAACAAAGCGTAGACTGTTTGAGACATTGCTCCCATGGAGGAAAGTGCGCATGGTGACTGTATAGTCAATCCCGAAGCAATTGCTGTGTATCATCAACACTCTGAGAGTCCACACATTACAGGATACCTCCAGATGTGCATCGGAAACTACTACTTGTATTCCAGGAAACGATCAAAGCGTAAACTATTTGAGACATTACTCCCATGGAGGAATATGCGCATGGTGACTGTTGTAATCAAACCCGATTCAATTTCTGTGTTTCATCAAGACTCTGATACTCCACAGGTTTCAGAATGCCTCCAGATGTGCATCGCAAACTACCTACTGGTCTTCCAGGGAACGATCAAAACGTAGACTGTTTGAGACATAACTCCCATGGAGGAAAGTGCGCATGGTGACTGTTGTATTCAATCCCGATGCAATTTCTGTGTTTCATCAACACTCGATAGTCCACAGATTACAGAATGCCTCCAGATGTGCATCGGAAACTACTACTGGTCTACCAGGGAACGATCAAAGCGTAGACTGTTAGAGACATTACTCGCATGGAGGAAAGTGGGCATGGTGACTGTTGTATTCAATCCCGATGCAACTTCTGTGTTTCATCACCACTCTGATAGTCCACAGATTACAGAAAGCCTCATGATGTGCATCGGAAACTACTACTGGTCTTCCAGGGAAGGATCACAGCGTAGACTGTTTGAGACATTACTCCCATGGAGGAAAGTGCGCGTGGTGACTGTTGTATTCAATGCCGAGGCAATTTCTGTGTTTCATCAACACTCAGATAGTAAACAGATTATAGAATGCCTCCAGATGTGCATCGGAAACTACTTCTGGTCTTCCAGGGAACGATCAAAGCGTAGACTGTGTGAGACATCACTCCCATGGAGGAAAGTGCGCATGGTGACTGTTGTATTCAATCCCGATGCAATTTCTGTGTTTCATCAACAGTCTGATAGTCCACAGATTACAGAATGCCTCCAGATGTGCATCGGAAACTACTACTGGTCTCTCAGGGAACGATCAAAGCGTAGACTGTTTGAGACATTACTCCCATGGAGGAAACTGCGCATGGTGACTGTTGTATTCAATCCCGATGCAATTTCTGTGTTTCATCAACACTCTGATAGTCCACAGACTACAGAATGCCACCAGATGTGCATCGGAAACTACAACTGGTCTACCAGGGAACGATCAAAGCGTAGGATGTTTGAGAATTACTCCCATGGAGGAAAGTGCGCATGGTTACTGTTGTATTCAATCCCGAAGCAATTTCTGTGTTTCATCAACACTCTGATAGTCCACACACTACAGAATGCCTCCAGATGTACATCAGAAACTACTACTGGTATTCCATGGAACGATCAACTCGTAGACTGTTAGAGACATTGCTCGCATGGAGGAAAGTGCGCATGGTGTCTGTTGTATTCAATCCCGATGCAAATTCTGTGTTTCATCAACACTCTGATAGACCACAGATTACAGAATGCCACCAGATGTGCCACGGAAACTACTACTGGTCTCCTAGGGAACGAACAAAGCGTAGACTCCTTGAGACATTACTCCCGTGGAGGGAAGTGCGCGTTGTGACTGTTGTATTCAATCCCGAAGCAATTTCTGTGTTTCATCAACACTCTGATGGTCCACAGATTACAGAATGCTTCTGGATGTGCATCGGAAACTACTACTGGTCTTCCAGGGAACGATCAAAGCGTAGACTGTTTGAGACATTACTACCATGGAGGAAAGTGCGCATGGTGACTGTTGTATTCAATCCCGATGCAATTTCTGTGTTTCAACAACACTCTGATGGTCCACAGATTACAGAATGCTTCTGGATGTGCATCGGAAACTACTACTGGTCTTCCAGGGAACGATCAAAGCGTAGACTGTTTGAGACATTACTACCATGGAGGAAAGTGCGCATGGTGACTGTTGTATTCAATCCCGAAGCAATTTCTGTGTTTCATCAACACTCTGATGGTCCACAGATTACAGAATGCTTCTGGATGTGCATCGGAAACTACTACTGGCCTTCCAGGGAACGATCAAAGCGTAGACTGTTTGAGACATTACTCCCATGGAGGAAAGTGCGCATGGTGACTGTTGTATTCAATCCCAATGCAAATTCTGTGTTTCATCAACATTCTGATAACCCACAGATTACAGAATGCCACCAGATGTGCATCGGAAACTACTACTGGTCTTCCAGGGACGATCAAAGCGTATACTGATTGAGAATTACTCCCATGGAGGGAAGTGAACATGGTGACTGTTGTATTCAATCCCGATTGAATTTCTGTGTTTCATTAACACTCTGACACTTCACAGATTATAGAATGCCTCCATATGTGCATCGGAAACTAATACTGGTCTCCCAGTGAACGATCAAAGTGTAAACTCTTTGAGACATTACTCCCATGGAGGAAGGTGCTCATGGTGACTGTTGTATTCAATCCCGATGCAATTTCTGTGTTTTATCAACACTCTGATACTCTACAGATTACAGAATGCCTCCAGATGTGCATCAGAAACCACTACTGGTCTTCCAGGGAACGATCAAAGCGTAGACTGTTTGAGATCTTACTCCCATGGAGGAAAGTGCGCATGGTGACTGTTGTATTCAATCCCAATGCAAATTCTGTGATTCATCAACATTCTGATAGCCCACAGATTACAGAATGCCACCAGATGTGCATCGGAAACTACTACTGGTCTTCCAGGGACGATCAAAGCGTATACTGATTGAGAATTACTCCCATGGAGGGAAGTGAACATGGTGACTGTTGTATTCAATCCCGATTCAATTTCTGTGTTTCATCAACACTCTGATAGTCCACACATTACAGAATGCCTCCAGATGTGCATCAGAAACTACTACTGGTATTCCAGGGAACGATCAAAGCGTAAACTCGTTGAGACAATACTCCCATAGAGGAAAGTGCGCATGGTGACTGTTGTATTCAATCCCGATGCAATTTCTGTGTTTCATCAACACTCTGATACTCCACAGATTACAGAATGCCTCCAGATGCGCATCGGAAAGTACTACTGTTCTTCCAGGGAACGATCAAAGCGTAGACTGTTTGAGACATTACTCCTGTGGAGGAAAGTGCGCGTTGTGACTGTTGTATTCAATCCCGTTGCAAATTCTGTGTTTCATCAACACTCTGATAGACCACAGATAACTGAATGCCACCAGATATGCCTCGGAAACTACTACTGGTCTCCTAGCGAACGAACAAAGCGTAGACTGCTTGAGACATTACTCCCTTGGAGGAAAGTGCGCGTTGTGACTGTTGTATTCAATCCCGATGCAATTTCGTGTTTTATCAACACTCTGATAGTCCACAGATTACAGAATTCCACCAGATGTGCATCGGAAACTACTACTTGGCTACCAGGGAACGTTCAAAGCGTAGAATGTTTGAGAATTACTCCCATGGAGGAAAATGCGCATGATGACTGTTGTATTCAATCCCAATGCAATTTCTGTGTTTCATCAACACTCTGATGGTCCACAGATTACAGAATGCTTCTAGATGTGCATCGGAAACTACTACTGGTCTTCCAGGGAACGATCAAAGCGTACACTGTTTGAGACACTACTCCCATGGAGGAAAGTGCGCATGGTGACTGTTGTATTCAATCCCGATGCAATTTCTATGTTTCATCAACACTAAGTTAGTCCACAGATTTCAGAATGCCTCCAGACGTGCATCGGATACTACTACTGGTCATCCAGGGTACGATCAAAGCGTAGACTCTTTGAGACATTACTCCCATGGAGGAAAGTGCGCATGGTGACTGTTGTATTCAATCCCGAAGCAATTTCTGTGTTTCATCAACACTCTGATAGTAGACACATATTACAGGATGCCACCAGATGTGCATCAGAAACTACTACTTGTATTCCAGGAAACGATCAAAGCATAAACTATCTGAGACATTACTCCCACGGAGGAAAGTGCGCATAGTGACTGTTGTATTCAAACCCGATTCAATTTCTGTGTTTTATCAAGACTCTGATACTCCACAGGTTTCAGAATGCCTCCAGATGTGCATCGCAAACTACCTACTGGTCTTCCAGGGAACGATCAATGCGTAGACTGTTATAGACATAACTCCCATGGAGGAAAGTGCGCATGGTGACTGTTGTATTCTATCCCGATGTAATTTCTGTGTTTCAACAACAATCGTATGGTCCAGAGATTACAGAATGCTTCTGGATGTGCATCGGAAACTACTACTGGCCTTCCAGGGAACGATCAAAGTGTAGACTGTTTGAGACATTACTCCCATAAAGGAAAGTGCGCATGGTGACTGTTGTATTCAATCCCGATGCAATTTCTGTGATTCATCAAAACTCAGTTAGTCCACAGATTTCAGAATGTCTCCAGATGGGCATCGGAAACTACTACTGGTCTTCCAGGGAACGATCAAAGCGTAAACTCTTTGAGACATTACTCCCATGGAGGCAGGTGCGCATGGTGAGTGTTGTATTCAATCCCGATTCAATTTCTCTGTTTCATCAACACTCTGATAGTCCACACATTACAGAATGCCTCCAGATGTGCATCAGAAACTACTACTGGTATTCCATGGAACGATCAAAGCGTAGACTGTTGGAGACATTACTCGCATGGAGGAAAGTGCGCATGGTGTCTGTTGTATTCAATCCCGATGCAAATTCTGTG
This sequence comes from Schistocerca gregaria, assembly GCF_023897955.1. Lineage (NCBI taxonomy): Eukaryota > Metazoa > Arthropoda > Insecta > Orthoptera > Acrididae > Schistocerca > Schistocerca gregaria. Next base: position 3,589,866 of record NW_026061799.1, on the reverse strand, counting down.
TTTCATCAACACTCTGATAGACCACAGATTACAGAATGCCACCAGATGTGCCACGGAAACTACTACTGGTCTCCTAGGGAACGAACAAAGCGTAGACTGCTTGAGACATTACTCCCGTGGAGAGAAGTGCGCGTTGTGACTGTTGTATTCAATCCCGATGCAATTTCGTGTTTTATCAACACTCTGATAGTCCACAGATTACAGAATGCCACCAGATGTGCATCAGAAACTACTACTGTTCTTCCAGGGAACGATCAAAGCGTAGACTGTTAGAGACATTACTCGCATGGAGGAAAGTGGGCATGGTGACTGTTGTATTCTATCCCGATGTAATTTCTGTGTTTCAACAACAATCGTATAGTCCAGAGATTACAGAATGCTTCTGGATGTGCATCGGAAACTACTACTGGCCTTCCAGGGAACGATCAAAGTGTAGACTGTTTGAGACATTACTCCCATAAAGGAAAGTGCGCATGGTGACTGTTGTATTCAATCCCGATGCAATTTCTGTGATTCATCAAAACTCAGTTAGTCCACAGATTTCAGAATGTCTCCAGATGGGCATCGGAAACTACTACTGGTCTTCCAGGGAACGATCAAAGCGTAAACTCTTTGAGACATTACTCCCATGGAGGCAGGTGCGCATGGTGAGTGCTGTATTCAATCCCGATTCAATTTCTCTGTTTCATCAACACTCTGATAGTCCACACATTACAGAATGCCTCCAGATGTGCATCAGAAACTACTACTGGTATTCCAGGGAACGATCAAAGCGTAAACTCGTTGAGACAATACTCCCATAGAGGAAAGTGCGCATGGTGGCTGTTGTATTCAATCCCGATGCAATTTCTGTGTTTCATCAACACTCTGATACTCCACAGATTACAGAATGCCTCCTGATGCGCATCGGAAACTACTACTGTTCTTCCAGGGAACGATCAAAGCGTAAACTGTTTGAGACATTACTCCCGTGGAGGAAAGTGCGCGTTGTGACCGTTGTATTCAATCCCGATGCAATTTCTGTGTTTCATCAACACTCTGATGGTCCACAGATTACAGAATGCCACCAGATGTGCATCGGAAACTACAACTGGTCTACCAGGGAACGATCAAAGCGTAGGATGTTTGAGAATTACTCCCATGGAGGAAAGTGCGCATGGTTACTGTTGTATTCAATCCCGAAGCAATTTCTGTGTTTCATCAACACTCTGATAGTCCACACACTACAGAATGCCTCCCGATGTACATCAGAAACTACTACTGGTATTCCATGGAACGATCAAAGCGTAGACTGTTAGAGACATTACTCGCATGGAGGAAAGTGCGCATGGTGTCTGTTGTATTCAATCCCGATGCAAATTCTGTGTTTCATCAACACTCTGATAGACCACAGATTACAGAATGCCACCAGATGTGCCACGGAAACTACTACAGGTCTCCTAGGGAACGAACAAAGCGTAGACTGCTTGAGACATTACTCCCGTGGAGAGAAGTGCGCGTTGTGACTGTTGTATTCAATCCCGATGCAATTTCGTGTTTTATCAACACTCTGATAGTCCACAGATTACAGAATGCCACCAGATGTGCATCGGAAACTACTACTGTTCTTCCAGGGAACGATCAATGCGTAGACTGTTTGAGACACTACTCCCATGGAGGAAAGTGCGCATGGTGACTGTTGTATTCAATCCCGATGCAATTTCTATGTTTCATCAACACTAAGTTAGTCCACAGATTTCAGAATGCCTCCAGACGTGCATCGGATACTACTACTGGTCATCCAGGGTACGATCAAAGCGTAGACTCTTTGAGACATTACTCCCATGGAGGAAAGTGCGCATGGTGACTGTTGTATTCAATCCCGAAGCAATTTCTGTGTTTCATCAACACTCTGATAGTAGACACATATTACAGGATGCCACCAGATGTGCATCAGAAACTACTACTTGTATTCCAGGAAACGATCAAAGCGTAAACTATCTGAGACATTACTCCCACGGAGGAAAGTGCGCATAGTGACTGTTGTATTCAAACCCGATTCAATTTCTGTGTTTTATCAAGACTCTGATACTCCACAGGTTTCAGAATGCCTCCAGATGTGCATCGCAAACTACCTACTGGTCTTCCAGGGAACGATCAATGCGTAGACTGTTATAGACATAACTCCCATGGAGGAAAGTGCGCATGGTGACTGTTGTATTCTATCCCGATGTAATTTCTGTGTTTCAACAACAATCGTATAGTCCAGAGATTACAGAATGCTTCTGGATGTGCATCGGAAACTACTACTGGCCTTCCAGGGAACGATCAAAGTGTAGACTGTTTGAGACATTACTCCCATAAAGGAAAGTGCGCATGGTGACTGTTGTATTCAATCCCGATGCAATTTCTGTGATTCATCAAAACTCAGTTAGTCCACAGATTTCAGAATGTCTCCAGATGGGCATCGGAAACTACTACTGGTCTTCCAGGGAACGATCAAAGCGTAAACTCTTTGAGACATTACTCCCATGGAGGCAGGTGCGCATGGTGAGTGTTGTATTCAATCCCGATTCAATTTCTCTGTTTCATCAACACTCTGATAGTCCACACATTACAGAATGCCTCCAGATGTGCATCAGAAACTACTACTGGTATTCCATGGAACGATCAAAGCGTAGACTGTTGGAGACATTACTCGCATGGAGGAAAGTGCGCATGGTGTCTGTTGTATTCAATCCCGATGCAAATTCTGTGTTTCATCAACACTCTGATAGACCACAGATTACAGAATGCCACCAGATGTGCCACGGAAACTACTACTGGTCTCCTAGGGAACGAACAAAGCGTAGACTGCTTGAGACATTACTCCCGTGGAGAGAAGTGCGCGTTGTGACTGTTGTATTCAATCCCGATGCAATTTCGTGTTTTATCAACACTCTGATAGTCCACAGATTACAGAATGCCACCAGATGTGCATCAGAAACTACTACTGTTCTTCCAGGGAACGATCAAAGCGTAGACTGTTAGAGACATTACTCGCATGGAGGAAAGTGGGCATGGTGACTGTTGTATTCTATCCCGATGTAATTTCTGTGTTTCAACAACAATCGTATAGTCCAGAGATTACAGAATGCTTCTGGATGTGCATCGGAAACTACTACTGGCCTTCCAGGGAACGATCAAAGTGTAGACTGTTTGAGACATTACTCCCATAAAGGAAAGTGCGCATGGTGACTGTTGTATTCAATCCCGATGCAATTTCTGTGATTCATCAAAACTCAGTTAGTCCACAGATTTCAGAATGTCTCCAGATGGGCATCGGAAACTACTACTGGTCTTCCAGGGAACGATCAAAGCGTAAACTCTTTGAGACATTACTCCCATGGAGGCAGGTGCGCATGGTGAGTGCTGTATTCAATCCCGATTCAATTTCTCTGTTTCATCAACACTCTGATAGTCCACACATTACAGAATGCCTCCAGATGTGCATCAGAAACTACTACTGGTATTCCAGGGAACGATCAAAGCGTAAACTCGTTGAGACAATACTCCCATAGAGGAAAGTGCGCATGGTGGCTGTTGTATTCAATCCCGATGCAATTTCTGTGTTTCATCAACACTCTGATACTCCACAGATTACAGAATGCCTCCAGATGCGCATCGGAAACTACTACTGTTCTTCCAGGGAACGATCAAAGCGTAGACTGTTTGAGACATTACTCCCGTGGAGGAAAGTGCTCGTTGTGACTGTTGTATTCAATCCCGATGCAATTTCTGTGTTTCATCAACACTCTGATAGTCCACAGATTACAGAATGCCACCAGATGTGCATCGGAAACTGCAACTGGTCTACCAGGGAACGATCAAAGCGTAGGATGTTTGAGAATTACTCCCATGGAGGAAAGTGCGCATGGTTACTGTTGTATTCAATCCCGAAGCAATTTCTGTGTTTCATCAACACTCTGATAGTACACACACTACAGAATGCCTCCCGATGTACATCAGAAACTACTACTGGTATTCCATGGAACGATCAAAGCGTAGACTGTTAGAGACAGTACTCGCATGGAGGAAAGTGCGCATGGTGTCTGTTGTATTCAATCCCGATGCAAATTCTGTGTTTCATCAACACTCTGATAGACCACAGATTACAGAATGCCACCAGATGTGCCACGGAAACTACTACTGGTCTCCTAGGGAACGAACAAAGCGTAGACTGCTTGAGACATTACTCCCGTGGAGAGAAGTGCGCGTTGTGACTGTTGTATTCAATCCCGATGCAATTTCGTGTTTTATCAACACTCTGATAGTCCACAGATTACAGAATGCCACCAGATGTGCATCGGAAACTACTACTGTTCTTCCAGGGAACGATCAAAGCGTAGACTGTTAGAGACATTACTCGCATGGAGGAAAGTGGGCATGGTGACTGTTGTATTCTATCCCGATGTAATTTCTGTGTTTCAACAACAATCGTATAGTCCAGAGATTACAGAATGCTTCTGAATGTGCATCGGAAACTACTACTGGCCTTCCAGGGAACGATCAAAGTGTAGACTGTTTGAGACATTACTCCCATAAAGGAAAGTGCGCATGGTGACTGTTGTATTCAATCCCGATGCAATTTCTGTGATTCATCAAAACTCAGTTAGTCCACAGATTTCAGAATGTCTCCAGATGGGCATCGGAAACTACTACTGGTCTTCCAGGGAACGATCAAAGCGTAAACTCTTTGAGACATTACTCCCATGGAGGAAGGTGCGCATGGTGACTGTTGTATTCAATCCCGATTCAATTTCTCTGTTTCATCAACACTCTGATAGTCCACACATTACAGAATGCCTCCAGATGTGCATCAGAAACTACTACTGGTATTCCAGAGAACGATCAAAGCGTAAACTCGTTGGGACAATACTCCCATAGAGGAAAGTGCGCATGGTGACTGTTGTATTCAATCCCGATGCAATTTCTGTGTTTCATCAACACTCTGATACTCCACAGATTACAGAATGCCTCCAGATGCGCATCGGAAACTACTACTGTTCTTCCAGGGAACGATCAAAGCGTAGACTGTTTGAGACATTACTCCCGTGGAGGAAAGTGCTCGTTGTGACTGTTGTATTCAATCCCGATGCAATTTCTGTGTTTCATCAACACTCTGATAGTCCACAGATTACAGAATGCCACCAGATGTGCATCGGAAACTGCAACTGGTCTACCAGGGAACGATCAAAGCGTAGGATGTTTGAGAATTACTCCCATGGAGGAAAGTGCGCATGGTTACTGTTGTATTCAATCCCGAAGCAATTTCTGTGTTTCATCAACACTCTGATAGTACACACACTACAGAATGCCTCCAGATGTACATCAGAAACTACTACTGGTATTCCATGGAACGATCAAAGCGTAGACTGTTAGAGACATTACTCGCATGGAGATAAGTGCGCATGGTGTCTGTGGCATTCAATCCCGATGCAAATTCTGTGTTTCATCAACACTCTGATAGACCACAGATTACAAAATGCCACCAGATGTGCCACGGAAACTACTACTGGTCTCCTAGGGAACGAACAAAGCGTAGACTGCTTGAGACATTACTCCCGTGGAGGGATGTGCGCGTTGTGACTGTTGTATTCAATCCCGATGCAATTTCGTGTTTTATCAACACTCTGATAGTCCACAGATTACAGAATGCCACCAGATGTGCATCGGAAACTGCTACTGGTCTACCATGGAACGTTCAATGTGTAGAATGTTTGAGAATTACTCCCATGGAGGAAAGTGCGCATGGTGACTGTTGTATTCAATCCCGATGCAATTTCTGTGTTTCATCAACACTCTGATGGTCCACAGATTACAGAATCCTTCTGGATGTGCATCGGAAACTACTACTGGTCTTCCAGGGAACGATCAAAGCGTAGACTGTTTGAGACATTACTCCCATGGAGGAAAGTGTGCATGGTGACTGTTGTATTCAATCCCGAAGCAATTTCTGTGTTTCATCAACACTCTGATGGTCCACAGATTACAGAATGCTTCTGGATGTGCATCGGAAACTACTACTGGCCTTCCAGGGAACGATCAAAGCGTAGACTGTTTGAGACATTACTCCCATGGAGGAAAGTGCGCATGGTGACTGTTGTATTCAATCCCGATGCAATTTCTGTGATTCATCAACACTCAGTTAGTCCACAGATTTCAGAATGCCTCCAGATGTGCATCGGAAACTACTACTGGTCTTCCAGGGAACGATCAAAGCGTAGACTGTTTGAGACATTACTCCCAAGGAGGAAAGTGCGCATGGTGACTGTTGTATTCAATCCCGATGCAACTTCTGTGTTTCATCACCACTCTGATAGTCCACAGATTACAGAAAGCCTCCAGATGTGCATCGGAAACTACTACTGGTCTTCCAGGGAAGGATCACAGCGTAGACTGTTTGAGACATTACTCCCATGGAGGAAAGTGCGCATGGTGACTGTTGTATTCAATCCCGAGGCGATTTCTGTGTTTCATCAACACTCAGATAGTAAACAGATTATAGAATGCCTCCAGATGTGCATCGGAAACTACTTCTGGTCTTCCAGGGAACGATCAAAGCGTAGACTGTGTGAGACATCACTCCCATGGAGGAAAGTGCGCATGGTGACTATTGTATTCAATACCGATGCAATTTCTGTGTTTCATCAACAGTCTGATAGTCCACAGATTACAGAATGCCTCCAGATGTGCATCGGAAACTACTACTGGTCTCTCAGGGAACGATCAAAGCGTAGACTGTTTGAGAATTACTCCCATGGAGGGAAGTGAACAGGGTGACTGTTGTATTCAATCCCGATTGAATTTCTGTGTTTCATTAACACTCTGACACTTCACAGATTATAGAATGCCTCCATATGTGCATCGGAAACTACTACTGGTCTCCCAGTGAACGATCAAAGTGTAAACTCTTTGAGACATTACTCCCATGGAGGAAGGTGCGCATGGTGACTGTTGTATTCAATCCCGATGCAATTTCTGTGTTTTATCAACACTCTGATACTCCACAGATTACAGAATGCCTACAGATGTGAATCAGAAACCACTACTGGTCTTCCAGGAAACGATCAAAGCGTAGACTGTTTGAGATCTTACTCCCATGGAGGAAAGTGCGCATGGTGACTGTTGTATTCAATCCCGATTCAATTTCTGTGTTTCATCAACACTCCGATAGTCCACACATTACAGAATGCCTCCAGATGTGCATCAGAAACTACTACTGGTATTCCAGGGAACGATCAAAGCGTAAACTCGTTGAGACAATACTCCCATAGAGGAAAGTGCGCATGGTGACTGTTGTATTCAATCCCGATGCAATTTCTGTGTTTCATCAACACTCTGATACTCCACAGATTACGGAATGCCTCCAGATGCGCATCGGAAACTACTACTGTTCTTCCAGGGAACGATCAAAGCGTAGACTGTTAGAGACATTACTCGCATGGAGGAAAGTGGGCATGGTGACTGTTGTATTCTATCCCGATGTAATTTCTGTGTTTCAACAACAATCGTATAGTCCAGAGATTACAGAATGCTTCTGGATGTGCATCGGAAACTACTACTGGCCTTCCAGGGAACGATCAAAGTGTAGACTGTTTGAGACATTACTCCCATAAAGGAAAGTGCGCATGGTGACTGTTGTATTCAATCCCGATGCAATTTCTGTGATTCATCAAAACTCAGTTAGTCCACAGATTTCAGAATGTCTCCAGATGGGCATCGGAAACTACTACTGGTCTTCCAGGGAACGATCAAAGCGTAAACTCTTTGAGACATTACTCCCATGGAGGCAGGTGCGCATGGTGAGTGTTGTATTCAATCCCGATTCAATTTCTCTGTTTCATCAACACTCTGATAGTCCACACATTACAGAATGCCTCCAGATGTGCATCAGAAACTACTACTGGTATTCCAGGGAACGATCAAAGCGTAAACTCGTTGAGACAATACTCCCATAGAGGAAAGTGCGCATGGTGGCTGTTGTATTCAATCCCGATGCAATTTCTGTGTTTCATCAACACTCTGATACTCCACAGATTACAGAATGCCTCCAGATGCGCATCGGAAACTACTACTGTTCTTCCAGGGAACGATCAAAGCGTAAACTGTTTGAGACATTACTCCCGTGGAGGAAAGTGCGCGTTGTGACCGTTGTATTCAATCCCGATGCAATTTCTGTGTTTCATCAACACTCTGATGGTCCACAGATTACAGAATGCCACCAGATGTGCATCGGAAACTACAACTGGTCTACCAGGGAACGATGAAAGCGTAGGATGTTTGAGAATTACTCCCTTGGAGGAAAGTGCGCATACTGACTGTTGTATTCAAACCCGATTCAATTTCTGTGTTTTATCAAGACTCTGAAACTCCACAGGTTTCAGAATGCCTCCAGATGTGCATCGCAAACTACCTACTGGTCTTCCAGGGAACGATCAATGCGTAGACTGTTATAGACATAACTCCCATGGAGGAAAGTGCGCATGGTGACTGTTGTATTCAATCCCGATGCAATTTCTGTGTTTCATCAACACTCGATAGTCCACAGATTACAGAATGCCTCCAGATGTGCATCGGAAACTACTACTGGTCTTCCAGGGAACGATCAAAGCGTAGACTGTTTGAGACATTACTCAAATGGAAGAAAGTGCGCATAGTGACTGTTGTATTCAATCCCGATGCAACTTCTGTGTTTCATCACCACTCTGATAGTCCACAGATTACAGAATGCCTCCAGATGTGCATCGGAAACTACTACTGGTCTTCCAGGGAACGATCAAAGCGTAGACTGTTTGAGACATTACTCCCATGGAGGAAAGTTCGCATGGTGACTGTTGTATTCAATCCCGATGCAACTTCTGCGTTTCAGCACCACTCTGATAGTCCACAGATTACAGAAAGCCTCCAGATGTGCATCAGAAACTACTACTGGTCTTCCAGGGAAGGATCACAGCGTAGACTGTTTGAGACATTACTCCCATGGAGGAAAGTGCGCATGGTGACTGTTGTATTCAATCCCGAGGCAATTTCTGTGTTTCATCAACACTCAGATAGTAAACAGATTATAGAATGCCTCCAGATGTGCATCGGAAACTACTTCTGGTCTTCCAGGGAACGATCAAAGCGTAGACCGTGTGAGACATCACTCCCATGGAGGAAAGTGCGCATGGTGACTGTTGTATTCAATCCCGATGCAATTTCTGTGTTTCATCAACAGTCTGATAGTCCACAGATTACAGAAGGCCTCCAGATGTGCATCAGAAACTACTACTGGTCTCTCAGGGAACGATCAAAGCGTAGACTCTTTGAGACATTACTCCCGTGGAGGAATGTGCGCATGGTGACTGTTGTATTTAATCCCGATTCAATTTCTGTTTTTCATCAACACTATGATAGTCCACAGATTACAGAATGCCACCTGATGTGCATCGGAAACTACTACTGGTTTTCCAGGGAGCGATCAAAGCGCAGAGTGGAAAAGTGCAGAGAGGAAAGTGCGCATGGTGACTGTTGTGTTCAATCCCGATGCAATTTCTGTGTTTCATCAGCATTCTGATAGCCCACAGATTACACAATGCCACCAGATGTGCATCGGAAACTACTACTGGTCTTCCAGGGACGATCAAAGCGTATACTGATTGAGAATTACTCCCATGGAGGGAAGTGAACATGGTGACTGTTGTATTCAATCGCGATTGAATTTCTGTGTTTCATTAACACTCTGACACTTCACAGATTATAGAATGCCTCCATATGTGCATCGGAAACTACTACTGGTCTCCCAGTGAACGATCAAAGTGTAAACTCTTTGAGACATTACTCCCATGGAGGAAGGTGCGCATGGTGACTGTTGTATTCAATCCCGATGCAATTTCTGTGTTTTATCAACACTCTGATACTCCACAGATTACAGAATGCCTCCAGATGTGCATCAGAAACCACTACTGGTCTTCCAGGAAACGATCAAATCGTAGACTGTTTGAGATCTTACTCCCATGGAGGAAAGTGCGCATGGTGACTGTTGTATTCAATCCCGATGCAATTTCTGTGTTTCATCAACACTCTGATACTCCACAGATTACAGAATGCCTCCAGATGCGCATCGGAAACTACTACTGTTCTTCGAGGGAACGATCAAAGCGTAGACTGTTTGAGACATTACTCCTGTGGAGGAAAGTGCGCGTTGTGACTGTTGTATTCAATCCCGATGCAATTTCTGTGTTTCATCAACACTCTGATAGTCCACAGATTACAGAATGCCTCCAGATGTGCATCGGAAACTACTACTGGTCTCTCAGGGAACGATCAAAGCGTAGACTGTTTGAGACATTACTCCCATGGAGGAAAATGCGCATGATGACTTTTGTATTCAATCCCGATGCAATTTCTGTGTTTCATCAACACTCTGATGGTCCACAGATTACAGAATGCTTCTAGATGTGCATCGGAAACTACTACTGGTCATCCAGGGAACGATCAAAGCGTAGACTGTTTGAGACATTGCTCCCATGGAGGAAAGTGCGCATAGTGACTGTTGTATTCAATCCCGAAGCAATTTCTGTGTTTCATCAACACTCTGATAGTAGACACATATTACAGGATGCCACCAGATGTGCATCAGAAACTACTACTTGTATTCCAGGAAACGATCAAAGCGTAAACTATTTGAGACATTACTCCCACGGAGGAAAGTGCGCATACTGACTGTTGTATTCAAACCCGATTCAATTTCTGTGTTTTATCAAGACTCTGAAACTCCACAGGTTTCAGAATGCCTCCAGATGTGCATCGCAAACTACCTACTGGTCTTCCAGGGAACGATCAATGCGTAGACCGTTATAGACATAACTCCCATGGAGGAAAGTGCGCATGGTGACTGTTGTATTCAATCCCGATGCAATTTCTGTGTTTCATCAACACTCGATAGTCCACAGATTACAGAATGCCTCCAGATGTGCATCGGAAACTACTACTGGTCTTCCAGGGAACGATCAAAGCGTAGACTGTTTGAGACATTACTCAAATGGAAGAAAGTGCGCATAGTGACTGTTGTATTCAATCCCGATGCAACTTCTGTGTTTCATCACCACTCTGATAGTCCACAGATTACAGAATGCCTCCAGATGTGCATCGGAAACTACTACTGGTCTTCCAATGAACGATCAAAGCGTAGACTGTTTGAGACATTACTCCCATGGAGGAAAGTTCGCATGGTGACTGTTGTATTCAATCCCGATGCAACTTCTGCGTTTCAGCACCACTCTGATAGTCCACAGATTACAGAAAGCCTCCAGATGTGCATCGGAAACTACTACTGGTCTTCCAGGGAAGGATCACAGCGTAGACTGTTTGAGACATTACTCCCATGGAGGAAAGTGCGCATGGTGACTGTTGTATTCAATCCCGAGGCAATTTCTGTGTTTCATCAACACTCAGATAGTAAACAGATTATAGAATGCCTCCAGATGTGCATCGGAAACTACTTCTGGTCTTCCAGGGAACGATCAAAGCGTAGACCTTGTGAGACATCACTCCCATGGAGGAAAGTGCGCATGGTGACTGTTGTATTCAATCCCGATGCAATTTCTGTGTTTCATCAACAGTCTGATAGTCCACATATTACAGAAGGCCTCCAGATGTGCATCAGAAACTACTACTGGTCTCTCAGGGAACGATCAAAGCGTAGACTCTTTGAGACATTACTCCCGTGGAGGAATGTGCGCATGGTGACTGTTGTATTTAATCCCGATTCAATTTCTGTTTTTCATCAACACTATGATAGTCCACAGATTACAGAATGCCACCTGATGTGCATCGGAAACTACTACTGGTTTTCCAGGGAGCGATCAAAGCGCAGAGTGTTTGGGCCATACCTCACGTGGAGGAAAGTGCGCATGGTGACTGTTGTGTTCAATCCCGATGCAATTTCTGTGTTTCATCAGCATTCTGATAGCCCACAGATTACAGAATGCCACCAGATGTGCATCGGAAACTACTACTGGTCTTCCAGGGACGATCAAAGCGTATACTGATTGAGAATTACTCCCATGGAGGGAAGTGAACATGGTGACTGTTGTATTCAATCCCGATTGAATTTCTGTGTTTCATTAACACTCTGACACTTCACAGATTATAGAATGCCTCCATATGTGCATCGGAAACTACTACTGGTCTCTCAGGGAACGATCAAATCGTAGACTGTTTGAGACATTACTCCCATGGAGGAAAATGCGCATGATGACTGTTGTATTCAATCCCGATGCAATTTCTGTGATTCATCGAAACTCAGTTAGTCCACAGATTTCAGAATGTCTCCAGATGGGCATCGGAAACTACTACTGGTCTTCCAGGGAACGATCAAAGCGTAGACTGTTTGAGACATTACTCAAATGGAAGAAAGTGCGCATAGTGACTGTTGTATTCAATCCCGATGCAACTTCTGTGTTTCATCACCACTCTGATAGTCCACAGATTACAGAATGCCTCCAGATGTGCATCGGAAACGACTACTGGTCTTCCAGGGAAGGATCACAGCGTAGACTGTTTGAGACATTCCTCCATGGAGGAAAGTGCGCATGGTGACTGTTGTATTCAATCCCGATGCAATTTCTGTGTTTCATCAACACTCAGATAGTAAACAGATTATAGAATGCCTCCAGATGTTTATCGCAAACTACATCTGGTCTTCCAGGGAACGATCAAAGCGTAGACTGTGTCAGACATTACTCCCATGGACGAAAGTGCGGATGGTGATTGTTGTATTCAATCCCGATGCAATTTCTGTGTTTCTTCAACACTCTGATACTCAACAGATTACAGAATGCCTCCAGATGTGCATCGAAAACTACTACTGGTCTTCCAGGGAACGATCAAAGCGTTGACAGTTTGAGACATTACCCCCATGGAGGAAAGTGCGCATGGTGACTGCTGTAGTCAATCCCGATGCAATTTCTGTGTTTCATCAACACTCTGATAGTCCACCTATTACAGAATGCCTCCATATGTGCATCGGAAACTACTACTGGTCTTCAAGGGAACGATCAAAGCGTAGACTGTTTGAGACCTTACTCCCATGGAGGAAAGTGCGAATGGTGACTGTTGTATTCAATCCCGATGCAATTTCTGTGTTTCATCAACACTCTGATAGTCCACAGATTTCAGAATGCCTCCAGATGTGCATCGGAAACTACTACTGGTCTTCCAGGGAACGATCAAAGCGTAGACTGTTAGTGACATTACTCCCATGGAGGAAGTTGCGCATGGTGACTGTTGTATTCAGTCCCGATGCAATTTCTGTGTTTCATCAACACACTGATAGTCCACAGATTACAGAATGCCTAAAGATGTGCATCGGAAACAACTACTGGTCTTCCAGGGAACGATCAAAGCGTAGAATGTTTGAAACATTACTTCCCTGGAGGAATGTGTGCATGGTGACTGTTGTATTCAATCCCGATGCAATATCTGTGTTTCATCAACACTCAGTTAGTCCACAGATTTCAGAATGACTCCAGATGTGCATCGGAAACTACTACTGGTCTTCCAGGAATCGATCGGAGCTTAGACTCTTTGAGACACTACCCCCATGGAGGAAAGTGTGCGTGGTGATTGTTGTATTCAATCCCGATGCAATTTCTGTGTTTCATCAACACTCTGATAGTCCACACATTACAGAATGCCTCCAGATGTGCATCAGAAACTACTACTGGTATTCCAGGGAACGATCAAAGCGTAAACTCTTTGAGACAATACTCCCGTGGAGGAAAGTGCGCATGGTGACTGTTGTATTCAATCCAGATGCAATCTCTGTGTTTCATCAACACTCTAATACTCCACAGATTATAGAATGCCTCAAGATGTGCATCGGAAACTACTACTGTTCTTCCAGGGAACGATCAAAGCGTAGACTGTTTGAGACATTACTCCCGTGGAGGAAGGTGCGCGTTGAGACTGTTGTATTCAATCCCGATGCAATTTCTGTGTTCATCAACACTCTGATAGTCCACAGATTACAGAACACCACCAGATGTTCATCGGAAACTACTACTGGTCTACCAGGGAACGATCAAAGCGTAGAATGTTTGAAAATTACTCCCATGGAGGAAAGTGCGCATGGTGACTGTTGTATTCAATCCCGATGCAATTTCTGTGTTTCATCAACACTCTTATAGTCCACAGAATACAGAATGCTTCTACATGTGCATCGGAAACTACTACTGGCCTTCCAGGGAACGATCAAAGCGTAGACTGTTTGAGACATTGCTCCCATTGAGGTAAGTGCGCATGATGACTGTTGTATTCAATCCCGGTGCAATTTCTGTGTTTCATCAACACTCTGATAGTCCACACATTGCAGAATGCCTCCAGATGAGCATCAGAAACTGCTTCTGGTATTCCAGGGAACGATCAAAGCGTAAACTCTTTGAGACATTACTCCCATGGAGGAAAGTGCGCATGCTGACTGGTGTATTCAATCCCGATGCAATTTCTATGTTTCATCAACAGTCTGATAGTCCACAGATTACAGAAAGCCTCCAGATGTGCATCGGAAACTACTACTGGTCTTCCAGGGATCGATCAAAGCGTAGACTGTTAGAGACATTACTCGCACGGATGAAAGTGCTCATGGTGACTGTTGGATTCAATCCCGATTCAATTTCGGTGTTTCATCAACACTCTGATAGACCACACGTTACAGAATGCCTCCATATGTGCATCAGAAACTACTAGTGGTATTCCAAGGAACGATCAAAGCGTAACCTCTTTGAGACATTACTCCCATGGAGGAAAGTACGCATGGTGACTGTTGTATTCAATCCCGATGCAATTTCTGTGTTTCATCAACACTCTGATACTCCACAGATTACAGAATGCCTCCAGATGTTCTTTGGAAACTACTACTGGTCCTCCAGGGAACGATCAAAGCGTAGACTGTTTGAGACCTTATTCCCATGGAGGAAATTGCGCATGGTGACTGTTGTATTCAATCCCGATGCAATTTCTGTGTTTCATCAACACTCTGATAGTCCACAGATTACAGAATGCCTCCAGATGTGCATCGGAAACTACTACTGGTCTTCCAGGGAACGATCAAAGCGTAGACTGTTTGAGACATTACTCCCATGGAGGAAGGTGCGAATGTTGACTGTTGTATTCAATCCCGATGCAATTTCTGTGTTTCATCAACACTCTGACACTCCACAGATTACAGAATGAATCCATATGTGCATCGGAAACTACTACTGGTCTTCCAGAGTACGATCAAAGCGTAAACTCTTTGAGACATTACTCCCGTGGAGGAAGGTGCACGCGGTGACTGTTGTATTAAATCCCGATGCAATATCTGTGTTTCATCAACACTCTGATACTCCACAGATTACAGAATGCCTCCAGATGTGCATCGGAAACTACTACTGGTCTTCCAGGGAACGATCAAAGCGTAGACAGTTTGTTACATTACCCCCATAGAGGAAAGTGCACCTGGTGACTGTTGTATTCAATGCAGATGCAATTTCTGTGTTTCATCAACACTCTGATACTCCACAGATTACAGAATACCTCGATATGTGCATCGGAAACTACTACTGGTCATCCAGGGAACGATCAAAGCGTAGACTGTTTGAGACATTGCTCCCATGGAGGAAAGTGCGCATAGTGACTGTTGTATTCAATCCCGAAGCAATTTCTGTGTTTCATCAACACTCTGATAGTAGACACATATTACAGGATGCCACCAGATGTGCATCAGAAACTACTACTTGTATTCCAGGAAACGATCAAAGCGTAAACTATTTGAGACATTACTCCCACGGAGGAAAGTGCGCATACTGACTGTTGTATTCAAACCCGATTCAATTTCTGTGTTTTATCAAGACTCTGAAACTCCACAGGTTTCAGAATGCCTCCAGATGTGCATCGCAAACTACCTACTGGTCTTCCAGGGAACGATCAATGCGTAGACCGTTATAGACATAACTCCCATGGAGGAAAGTGCGCATGGTGACTGTTGTATTCAATCCCGATGCAATTTCTGTGTTTCATCAACACTCGATAGTCCACAGATTACAGAATGCCTCCAGATGTGCATCGGAAACTACTACTGGTCTTCCAGGGAACGATCAAAGCGTAGACTGTTTGAGACATTACTCAAATGGAAGAAAGTGCGCATAGTGACTGTTGTATTCAATCCCGATGCAACTTCTGTGTTTCATCACCACTCTGATAGTCCACAGATTACAGAATGCCTCCAGATGTGCATCGGAAACTACTACTGGTCTTCCAATGAACGATCAAAGCGTAGACTGTTTGAGACATTACTCCCATGGAGGAAAGTTCGCATGGTGACTGTTGTATTCAATCCCGATGCAACTTCTGCGTTTCAGCACCACTCTGATAGTCCACAGATTACAGAAAGCCTCCAGATGTGCATCGGAAACTACTACTGGTCTTCCAGGGAAGGATCACAGCGTAGACTGTTTGAGACATTACTCCCATGGAGGAAAGTGCGCATGGTGACTGTTGTATTCAATCCCGAGGCAATTTCTGTGTTTCATCAACACTCAGATAGTAAACAGATTATAGAATGCCTCCAGATGTGCATCGGAAACTACTTCTGGTCTTCCAGGGAACGATCAAAGCGTAGACCGTGTGAGACATCACTCCCATGGAGGAAAGTGCGCATGGTGACTGTTGTATTCAATCCCGATGCAATTTCTGTGTTTCATCAACAGTCTGATAGTCCACATATTACAGAAGGCCTCCAGATGTGCATCAGAAACTACTACTGGTCTCTCAGGGAACGATCAAAGCGTAGACTCTTTGAGACATTACTCCCGTGGAGGAATGTGCGCATGGTGACTGTTGTATTTAATCCCGATTCAATTTCTGTTTTTCATCAACACTATGATAGTCCACAGATTACAGAATGCCACCTGATGTGCATCGGAAACTACTACTGGTTTTCCAGGGAGCGATCAAAGCGCAGAGTGTTTGGGCCATACCTCACGTGGAGGAAAGTGCGCATGGTGACTGTTGTGTTCAATCCCGATGCAATTTCTGTGTTTCATCAGCATTCTGATAGCCCACAGATTACAGAATGCCACCAGATGTGCATCGGAAACTACTACTGGTCTTCCAGGGACGATCAAAGCGTATACTGATTGAGAATTACTCCCATGGAGGGAAGTGAACATGGTGACTGTTGTATTCAATCCCGATTGAATTTCTGTGTTTCATTAACACTCTGACACTTCACAGATTATAGAATGCCTCCATATGTGCATCGGAAACTACTACTGGTCTCTCAGGGAACGATCAAAGCGTAGACTGTTTGAGACATTACTCCCATGGAGGAAAATGCGCATGATGACTGTTGTATTCAATCCCGATGCAATTTCTGTGATTCATCGAAACTCAGTTAGTCCACAGATTTCAGAATGTCTCCAGATGGGCATCGGAAACTACTACTGGTCTTCCAGGGAACGATCAAAGCGTAGACTGTTTGAGACATTACTCAAATGGAAGAAAGTGCGCATAGTGACTGTTGTATTCAATCCCGATGCAACTTCTGTGTTTCATCACCACTCTGATAGTCCACAGATTACAGAATGCCTCCAGATGTGCATCGGAAACGACTACTGGTCTTCCAGGGAAGGATCACAGCGTAGACTGTTTGAGACATTCCTCCATGGAGGAAAGTGCGCATGGTGACTGTTGTATTCAATCCCGATGCAATTTCTGTGTTTCATCAACACTCAGATAGTAAACAGATTATAGAATGCCTCCAGATGTTTATCGCAAACTACATCTGGTCTTCCAGGGAACGATCAAAGCGTAGACTGTGTCAGACATTACTCCCATGGACGAAAGTGCGGATGGTGATTGTTGTATTCAATCCCGATGCAATTTCTGTGTTTCTTCAACACTCTGATACTCAACAGATTACAGAATGCCTCCAGATGTGCATCGAAAACTACTACTGGTCTTCCAGGGAACGATCAAAGCGTTGACAGTTTGAGACATTACCCCCATGGAGGAAAGTGCGCATGGTGACTGCTGTATTCAATCCCGATGCAATTTCTGTGTTTCATCAACACTCTGATAGTCCACCTATTACAGAATGCCTCCATATGTGCATCGGAAACTACTACTGGTCTTCAAGGGAACGATCAAAGCGTAGACTGTTTGAGACCTTACTCCCATGGAGGAAAGTGCGAATGGTGACTGTTGTATTCAATCCCGATGCAATTTCTGTGTTTCATCAACACTCTGATAGTCCACAGAATTCAGAATGCCTCCAGATGTGCATCGGAAACTACTACTGGTCTTCCAGGGAACGATCAAAGCGTAGACTGTTAGTGACATTACTCCCATGGAGGAAGTTGCGCATGGTGACTGTTGTATTCAGTCCCGATGCAATATCTGTGTTTCATCAACACACTGATAGTCCACAGATTACAGAATGCCTAAAGATGTGCATCGGAAACAACTACTGGTCTTCCAGGGAACGATCAAAGCGTAGAATGTTTGAAACATTACTTCCCTGGAGGAATGTGTGCATGGTGACTGTTGTATTCAATTCCGATGCAATATCTGTGTTTCATCAACACTCAGTTAGTCCACAGATTTCAGAATGACTCCAGATGTGCATCGGAAACTACTACTGGTCTTCCAGGAATCGATCGGAGCTTAGACTCTTTGAGACACTACCCCCATGGAGGAAAGTGTGCGTGGTGATTGTTGTATTCAATCCCGATGCAATTTCTGTGTTTCATCAACACTCTGATAGTCCACACATTACAGAATGCCTCCAGATGTGCATCAGAAACTACTACTGGTATTCCAGGGAACGATCAAAGCGTAAACTCTTTGAGACAATACTCCCGTGGAGGAAAGTGCGCATGGTGACTGTTGTATTCAATCCAGATGCAATCTCTGTGTTTCATCAACACTCTAATACTCCACAGATTATAGAATGCCTCCAGATGTGCATCGGAAACTACTACTGTTCT
This sequence comes from Schistocerca gregaria, assembly GCF_023897955.1. Taxonomy (NCBI): domain Eukaryota; kingdom Metazoa; phylum Arthropoda; class Insecta; order Orthoptera; family Acrididae; genus Schistocerca; species Schistocerca gregaria. The sequence continues at coordinate 3,570,835 of NW_026061799.1, read as the reverse complement.
TCCAGGGAACGATCAAAGCGTAGACTGTTTGAGACATTACTCCCGTGGAGGAAGGTGCGCGTTGAGACTGTTGTATTCAATCCCGATGCAATTTCTGTGTTCATCAACACTCTGATAGTCCACAGATTACAGAACACCACCAGATGTTCATCGGAAACTACTACTGGTCTACCAGGGAACGATCAAAGCGTAGAATGTTTGAAAATTACTCCCATGGAGGAAAGTGCGCATGGTGACTGTTGTATTCAATCCCGATGCAATTTCTGTGTTTCATCAACACTCTTATAGTCCACAGAATACAGAATGCTTCTACATGTGCATCGGAAACTACTACTGGCCTTCCAGGGAACGATCAAAGCGTAGACTGTTTGAGACATTGCTCCCATTGAGGTAAGTGCGCATGATGACTGTTGTATTCAATCCCGGTGCAATTTCTGTGTTTCATCAACACTCTGATAGTCCACACATTGCAGAATGCCTCCAGATGAGCATCAGAAACTGCTTCTGGTATTCCAGGGAACGATCAAAGCGTAAACTCTTTGAGACATTACTCCCATGGAGGAAAGTGCGCATGCTGACTGGTGTATTCAATCCCGATGCAATTTCTATGTTTCATCAACAGTCTGATAGTCCACAGATTACAGAAAGCCTCCAGATGTGCATCGGAAACTACTACTGGTCTTCCAGGGATCGATCAAAGCGTAGACTGTTAGAGACATTACTCGCACGGATGAAAGTGCTCATGGTGACTGTTGGATTCAATCCCGATTCAATTTCGGTGTTTCATCAACACTCTGATAGACCACACGTTACAGAATGCCTCCATATGTGCATCAGAAACTACTAGTGGTATTCCAGGGAACGATCAAAGCGTAACCTCTTTGAGACATTACTCCCATGGAGGAAAGTACGCATGGTGACTGTTGTATTCAATCCCGATGCAATTTCTGTGTTTCATCAACACTCTGATACTCCACAGATTACAGAATGCCTCCAGATGTTCTTTGGAAACTACTACTGGTCCTCCAGGGAACGATCAAAGCGTAGACTGTTTGAGACCTTATTCCCATGGAGGAAATTGCGCATGGTGACTGTTGTATTCAATCCCGATGCAATTTCTGTGTTTCATCAACACTCTGATAGTCCACAGATTACAGAATGCCTCCAGATGTGCATCGGAAACTACTACTGGTCTTCCAGGGAACGATCAAAGCGTAGACTGTTTGAGACATTACTCCCATGGAGGAAGGTGCGAATGTTGACTGTTGTATTCAATCCCGATGCAATTTCTGTGTTTCATCAACACTCTGACACTCCACAGATTACAGAATGAATCCATATGTGCATCGGAAACTACTACTGGTCTTCCAGAGTACGATCAAAGCGTAAACTCTTTGAGACATTACTCCCGTGGAGGAAGGTGCACGCGGTGACTGTTGTATTAAATCCCGATGCAATATCTGTGTTTCATCAACACTCTGATACTCCACAGATTACAGAATGCCTCCAGATGTGCATCGGAAACTACTACTGGTCTTCCAGGGAACGATCAAAGCGTAGACAGTTTGTTACATTACCCCCATAGAGGAAAGTGCACCTGGTGACTGTTGTATTCAATGCAGATGCAATTTCTGTGTTTCATCAACACTCTGATACTCCACAGATTACAGAATACCTCGATATGTGCATCGGAAACTACTACTGGTCTTCCAGGGAACGATCAAAGCGTAAACTGTTAGAGACATTACTCCCATGGAGGAAGGTGCGCAGGGTGACTGTTGTATTCAATCCCGATGCAATTTTTGTGTTTCATCAACACTCTGATAGTCACAGATTACAGCATGCCTCCAGATGTCCGTCGGAAATTACTACTGGTCTTCCAGGGAACGACCAAAGCGTAAACTGTTTGAGACATTACTCCCATGGAGGAAAGTGCGCATGGTGACTGTTGTATTCAATCCCGATGCAATTTCTGTGTTTCATCAACACTCTGATACTCCACAGATTACAGAATGCCTCCAGATGTGCATCGGAAACTACTACTGGTCTTTCAAGGAACGATCAAAGCGTAGACTGTTTGAGACCTTACTCCCATGGAGGAAAGTGCGCATGGTGACTGTTGTATTCAATCCCGATGCAATTCCTGTGTTTCATCAACACTCTGATAGTCCACAGGTTACTGAATGCCTCCAGATGTGCATCGGAAACTACGACTGGTCTTCCAGGGAACGATCAAAGCGTAGACTGTTAGAGACATTACTCTCATGGAGGAAACTGCGCATGGTGACTGTTGTATTCAATCCCGAGGCAATTTCTGTGTTTTATCAACAGTGTGATAGTCCACAGATTACAGAATGACTCCAGATATGCATCGGAAACTACTACTGGGCTACCAGGGAACTATGAAAGCGTAGCATGTTTGAGAATTACTCCCATGAAGGAAAGTGCGCATGGTGACTGTTGTATTCAATCCCGATGCCATTTCTGTGTTTCATCAACACTCTGATAGTCCACAGATTACAGAAAGGGTCCAGATGTGCATCGGAAACTACTACTGGTCTTCCAGGGAAGGATCAAACCGTAGAATGTTTGAGAATTACTCCCATGGAGGAAAGTGCGCATGGTGTCTGTTGTATTCAATCCCGATGCAATATCTGTGTTTCATCAACACTCTGATAGTCCACAGATTACAGAATGCCTCCAGATGTGCATCGGAAACTACTACTGGTCTTCCAGGGAACGATGAAAGCATAGAATATTTGAGAATTACTCCCATAGAGGTAAGTGCGCATGGTGACTGTTGTATTCAATCCCGATGCAATTCCTGTGTTTCATCAACATTCTGATAGTCCACAGGTTACTGAATGCCTCCAGATGTGCATCGGAAACTACGACTGGTCTTCCAGGGAACGATCAAAGCGTAGACTGTTTGAGACATTACTCCCATGGAGGAAAGTGCGAATGGTGATTATTGTATTCAATCCCGATGCAATTTCTGTGTTTCATCAACACTCTGATACTCCACAGATTACAGGATGCCTCCAGATGTGCATCGGAATCTACTACTGGTCTTCCAGGGAACGATCAAAGCGTAGACAGTTTGAGACATTACCCCTATGGAGGAAAGTGCGCATTGTTACTGCTGTATTCAATCCCGATGCAATTTCTGTGTTTCATCAACACTCTGATAGTCCACAGATTACAGAATGCCACCATATGTGCATCGGAAACTACTACTGGTCTTCCAGGGAACGGTCAAGCGTAGACTGTTTAAGAGCTTACTCCCATGGAGGAAAGTGCGCATGGTGACAGATGTATTCAATCCCGATGCAATTTCTGTGTTTCATCAACACTCTGATAACCCACAGATTTCAGAATGCCTCCAGATGTGAATCGGAAACTACTACTGGTCTTCCAGGGAACGATGAAATCGTAGAATATTTGAGAATTACTCCCATGGAGGTAAGTGCGCATGGTGACTGTTGTATTCAATCCCGATGCAGTTTCTGTGTTTCATCAACACTCCTATAGTCCACAGATAACAGAATGCTTCTAGATGTGCATCGGAAACGACTACTGGTCTTCCAGGGAACGATCAGAGCGTAGACTGTTTGAAACATTACTCCCCTGGAGGAATGTGCGCATGGTGACTGTTGTATTCAATCCCGATGCAATTTCTGTGTTTCATCAACACTCGGTTAGTCCACAGATTTCAGAATGACTCCAGGTGTGCATCGGAAACTACTACTGGTCTTCCAGGGAACGATCAAAGCGTAGACAGTTTGAGACCTTACTCCCATGGAGGAAAGTGCGCATGGTGACTGTTGTATTCAAACCCGATGCCATTTCTGTGTTTCATCAACACTCTGATAGTCACAGATTACAGAATGCCTCCAGATGTCTATCGGAAATTACTAATGGTCTTCCAGGGAACGACCAAAGTGTAAACTGTTTGAGACATTACTCCCATGGAGGAAAGTGCGCATGGTGACTGTTGTATTCAATCCCGATGCAATTTCTGTGTTTCATCAACACTCAGTTAGTCCACAGATTTCAGAATGCCTCCAGATGTGCATCGGAAACTACTTCTGGTCTTCCAGAGAACTTTCAAAGCGTAGAATGTTTGAGACACTACTCCCGTGGAGGAAAGTGCGCATGGTGACTGTTGTATTCAATCCCGATGCAATTTATGTGTTTCATCAACACTCTGATAGTCCACAGATTACAGAATGCCTCCACATGTGCATCGGAAACTACTACTGGTCTTCTAGGGAACGATCAAAGCGTAGACTGTTTGAGACTTTACACCCATGGACGAAAGAGCGCTTGGTGACTGTTGTATTCAATCCCGATGCAATTTCTGTGTTTCATTACCAATCTGATAGTCCACAGATTACAGAATGACTCCAGATGTGCATCGGAAACTACTACTGGTCTTCCAGGGAACGATCACAGCGTAGACTGTTTGAGACATTACTCCCATGGAGGAAAGTGCGCATGGTGACTGTTGTATTCAATCCCGATGCAATTCCTGTGTTTCATCAACACTCTGATAGTCCACAGGTTACTGAATGCCTCCAGATGTGCATCGGAAACTACGACTGGTCTTCCAGGGAACGATCAAAGCGTAGACTGTTAGAGACATTACTCTCATGGAGGAAACTGCGCATGGTGACTGTTGTATTCAATCCCGAGGCAATTTCTGTGTTTTATCAACAGTGTGATAGTCCACAGATTACAGAATGCCTCCAGATGTGCATCGGAAACTACTACTGGTCTTCCAGGGAACGATCAAAGCGTAGACTGTTTGAGAATTTACACCCATGGACGAAAGAGCGCTTGGTGACTGTTGTATTCAATCCCGATGCAATTTCTGTGTTTCATTACCAATCTGATAGTCCACAGATAACAGAATGACTCCAGATGTGCATCGGAAACTACTACTGGTCTTTCAGGGAACGATCAAAGCGTAGACTGTTTGAGACCTTACTCCCATGGAGGAATGTGCGCATGGTGACTGTTGTATTCAATCCCGATGCAATTCCTGTGTTTCATCAACACTCTGATAGTCCACAGGTTACTGAATGCCTCCAGGTGTGCATCGGAAAATACTACTGGTCTTCCAGGGAACGATCAAAGCGTAGACAGTTTGAGACCTTACTCCCATGGAGGAAAGTGCGCATGGTGACTGTTGTATTCAAACCCGATGCCATTTCTGTGTTTCATCAACACCCTGGTAGTCACAGATTACAGAATGCCTCCAGATGTCTATCGGAAATTACTAATGGTCTTCCAGGGAACGACCAAAGTGTAAACTGTTTGAGACATTACTCCCATGGAGGAAAGTGCGCATGGTGACTGTTGTATTCAATCCCGATGCAATTTCTGTGTTTCAGCAACACTCTGATACTCCACAGATTACAGAATGCCTCCAGATGTGCATCGGAAACTACTACTGGTCTCTCAGGGAACGATCAAAGCGTAGAATGTTTGAGACACTACTCCCGTGGAGGAAAGTGCGCATGGTGACTGTTGTATTCAATCCCGATGCAATTTATGTGTTTCATCAACACTCTGATAGTCCACAGATTACAGAATGCCTCCAGATGTGCATCGGAAACTACTACTGGTCTTCCAGGGAACGATCAAAGCGTAGATTGTTTGAGACTTTACACCCATGGACGAAAGAGCGCTTGGTGACTGTTGTATTCAATCCCGATGCAATTTCTGTGTTTCATTACCAATCTGATAGTCCACAGATTACAGAATGACTCCAGATGTGCATCGGAAACTACTACTGGTCTTCCAGGGAACGATCACAGCGTAGACTGTTTGAGACATTACTCCCATGGAGGAAAGTGCGCATGGTGACTGTTGTATTCAATCCCGATGCAATTTCTGTGTTTCATCAACACTCTGATACTCCACAGATTACAGAATGCCTCCAGATGTGCATCGGAAACTACTACTGGTCTTTCAGGGAACGATCAAAGCGTAGACAGTTTGAGACCTTACTCCCATGGAGGAAAGTGCGCATGGTGACTGTTGTATTCAATCCCGATGCAATTCCTGTGTTTCATCAACACTCTGATAGTCCACAGGTTACTGAATGCCTCCAGATGTGCATCGGAAACTACGACTGGTCTTCCAGGGAACGATCAAAGCGTAGACTGTTAGAGACATTACTCTCATGGAGGAAACTGCGCATGGTGAATGTTGTATTCAATCCCGAGGCAATTTCTGTGTTTTATCAACAGTGTGATAGTCCACAGATTACAGAATGCCTCCAGATATGCATCGGAAACTACTACTGGTCTTCCAGTTAACGATCAAAGCGTAGACAGTTAGAGACATTACTCCCATGGAGGAATTTGCGCATGGTGACTGTTGTATTCAATCCCGATGCAATATCTGTGTTTCATCAACACTCTGATAGTCCACAGATTACAGAATGCCTCCAGATGTGCATCGGAAACTACTACTGGTCTTCCAGGGAACGATGAAAGCGTAGAATATTTGAGAATTACTCCCATAGAGGTAAGTGCGCATGGTGACTGTTGTATTCAATCCCGATGCAATTCCTGTGTTTCATCAACATTCTGATAGTCCACAGGTTACTGAATGCCTCCAGATGTGCATCGGAAACTACGACTGGTCTTCCAGGGAACGATCAAAGCGTAGACTGTTTGAGACATTACTCCCATGGAGGAAAGTGCGAATGGTGATTATTGTATTCAATCCCGATGCAATTTCTGTGTTTCATCAACACTCTGATACTCCACAGATTACAGGATGCCTCCAGATGTGCATCGGAAACTACTACTGGTCTTCCAGGGAACGATCAAAGCGTAGACACTTTGAGACATTACCCCTATGGAGGAAAGTGCGCATTGTTACTGCTGTATTCAATCCCGATGCAATTTCTGTGTTTCATCAACACTCTGATAGTCCACAGATTACAGATTGCCTCCATATGTGCATCGGAAACTACTACTGGTCTTCCAGGGAACGGTCAAGCGTAGACTGTTTGAGAGCTTACTCCCATGGAGGAAAGTGCGCATGGTGACAGATGTATTCAATCCCGATGCAATTTCTGTGTTTCATCAACACTCTGATAACCCACAGATTTCAGAATGCCTCCAGATGTGGATCGGAAACTACTACTGGTCTTCCAGGGAACGATGAAATCGTAGAATATTTGAGAATTACTCCCATGGAGGTAAGTGCGCATGGTGACTGTTGTATTCAATCCCGATGCAGTTTCTGTGTTTCATCAACACTCTTATAGTCCACAGATAACAGAATGCTTCTAGATGTGCATCGGAAACGACTACTGGTCTTCCAGGGAACGATCAGAGCGTAGACTGTTTGAAACATTACTCCCCTGGAGGAATGTGCGCATGGTGACTGTTGTATTCAATCCCGATGCAATTTCTGTGTTTCATCAACACTCGGTTAGTCCACAGATTTCAGAATGACTCCAGGTGTGCATCGGAAACTACTACTGGTCTTCCAGGGAACGATCAAAGCGTAGACAGTTTGAGACCTTACTCCCATGGAGGAAAGTGCGCATGGTGACTGTTGTATTCAAACCCGATGCCATTTCTGTGTTTCATCAACACTCTGATAGTCACAGATTACAGAATGCCTCCAGATGTCTATCGGAAATTACTAATGGTCTTCCAGGGAACGACCAAAGTGTAAATTGTTTGAGACATTACTCCCATGGAGGAAAGTGCGCATGGTGACTGTTGTATTCAATCCCGATGCAATTTCTGTGTTTCAGCAACACTCTGATACTCCACAGATTACAGAATGCCTCCAGATGTGCATCGGAAACTACTACTGGTCTCTCAGGGAACGATCAAAGCGTAGACTGTTAGAGACATTACTCCCATGGACGAAAGTGCGCATGGTGACTGTTGTATTCAATCCCGATGATATTTCTGTGTTTCATCAACACTCAGTTAGTCCACAGATTTCAGAATGCCTCCAGATGTGCATCGGAAACTACTTCTGGTCTTCCAGAGAACTATCAAAGCGTAGAATATTTGAGACACTACTCCCGTGGAGGAAAGTGAGCATGGTGACTGTTGTATTCAATCCCGATGCAATTTATGTGTTTCATCAACACTCTGATAGTCCACAGATTACAGAATGCCTCCAGATGTGCATCGGAAACTACTACTGGTCTTCCAGGGAACGATCAAAGCGTAGACTGTTTGAGACTTTACACCCATGGACGAAAGAGCGCTTGGTGACTGTTGTGTTCAATCCCGATGCAATTTCTAAGTTTCATTACCAATCTGATAGTCCACAGATTACAGAATGACTCCAGATGTGCATCGGAAACTACTACTGGTCTTCCAGGGAACGATCACAGCGTAGACTGTTTGAGACATTACTCCCATGGAGGAAACTGCGCATGGTGACTTTTGTATGTAATCCCGATGAAATTTCTGTGTTTCATCAACACTCTGATAGTCAACAGATTACAGAATGCCTCCAGATGTGCATCGGAAACTAACACATCTCTTCCAGGGAACGATCAAAGCGTAGACTGTTTGGGACGTTACTCCCAATGCAGGAAAGTGCGTATGGTGAATTTTTTATTCAATCCCGATGCCATTTCTGTGTTTCATCAACACTCTGATAGTCACAGATTACAGAATGCCTCCAGATGTCTATCGGAAATTACTAATGGTCTTCTAGGGAACGACCAAAGTGTAAACAGTTTGAGACATTACTCTTATGGAGGAAAGTGCGCATGGTGACTGTTGTATTCAATCCCGATGCAATTCCTGTGTTTCATCAACACTCTGATAGTCCACAGGTTACTGAATGCCTCCAGATGTGCATCGGAAACTACGACTGGTCTTCCAGGGATCGATCAAAGCGTAGACTGTTAGAGACATTACTCTCATGGAGGAAACTGCGCATGGTGACTGTTGTATTCAATCCCGAGGCATTTTCTGTGTTTCATCTACACTCAGTTAGTCCACAGATTTCAGAATTCCTCCAGATGTGCATCGGAAACTACTACTGGTCTTCCAGGGAACGATCAAATCGTATACTGATTGAGAATTACTCCCATGGAGGGAAGCGAACATGGTGACTGTTGTATTCAATCCCGATGCAATTTCTGTGTTTCATCAACACTCTGATAGTCACAGATTACACAATGCCTCCAGATGTCCATCGGAAATTGCTACTGGTCTTCAAAGGAACGATCAAAGCGTAAACTCTTGGACACATTACTCCCATGGAGGAAGGTGCGCATGGCGACTGTTGTATTCAATCCCGATGGAAATTCTGTGTTTCATCAACACTCTGACAGTCCACAGATTATAGAATGCCTCCATATGTGCATCGGAAACTACTACTGGTCTTCCAGGGAACGATCAAAGCGTAGACTGTTTCAGACATTACTCTAATGGAGGAAAGTGCGGATGGTGATTGTTGTATTCAATCCCGATGCAATTTCTGTGTTTCATCAACACTCTGATACTCCACAGATTACAGAATGCCTCGATATGTGCAACGGAGACTACTACTGGTCTTCCAGGGAACGATCAAAGCGTAAACTGTTAGAGACATTACTCCCATGGAGGAAGGTGCGCATGGTGACTGTTGTATTCAATCCCGATGCAATTTTTGTGTCTCATCAACACTCTGATAGTCACAGATTACAGCATGCCTCCAGATGTCCATCGGAAATTACTACTGGTCTTCCAGGGAACGACCAAAGCGTAAACTGTTTGAGACATTACTCCCATGGAGGAAAGTGCGCATGGTGATTGTTGTATTCAATCCCGATGCAATTTCTGTGTTTCATCAACACTCAGATAGTAAACAGATAATAGAATGCCTCCAGATGTGCATCGGAAACTACTGCTGGTCTTCCAGGGAACGATCAAATCGTAGACTGTTTGAGACATTACTGCCATGGAGGAAAGTGCGCATGGTGACTGTTGTATTTAATCCCGATGCAATTTCAGTGTTTCATCAACACTCAGATAGTAAACAGATTATAGAATTCCTCCAGATGTGCATCGGAAACTACTTCTGGTGTTCCAGGGAACGATCAAAGCGTAGACTGTTTCAGACATTACTCACATGGAGGAAAGTGCGGATGGTGATTGTTGTATTCAATTGTGATGCAATATCTGTGTTTCTTCAACACTCTGATACTCCACAGATTACAGGATGCTTCCAGATGTGCATCGGAAACTACTACTGGTCTTCCAGGGAACGATCAAAGCGTAGACAGTTTGAGACATTACCCATATGGAGGAAAGTGCGCATGGTGACTGCTGTATTCAATCCCGATGCAATTTCTGTGTTTCATCAACACTCTGATAGTCCACAGATTACAGAATGCCTCCATATGTGCATCGGAAACTACTACTGGTCTTCCAGGGAACGGTCAAGCGTAGACTGTATGAGACCTTACTCCCATGGAGGAAAGTGCGCATGGTGACAGATGTATTCAATCCCGATGCAATTTCTGTGTTTCATCAACACTCTGATAACCCACAGATTTCAGAATGCCTCCAGATGTGAATCGGAAACTACTACTGGTCTTTCAGAGAACCATCAAAGCGTAGACAGTTAGAGACATTACTCCCATGGAGGAATTTGCGCATGGTGACTGTTGTATTCAATCCCGATGCAAATTCTGTGTTTCATCAACACTCTGATAGTCCACAGATTACAGAATGCCTCCAGATGTGCATCGGAAACTACTACTAGTCTTCCAGGGAACGATGAAAGCGTAGAATATTTGAGAATTACTCCCATGGAGGTAAGTGCGCATGGTGACTGTTGTATTGAATCCCGATCCAATTTCTGTGTTTCATCAAAACTCGGTTAGTCCACAGATTTCAGAATGACTCCAGATGTGCATCGGAAACTACTACTGGTCTTCCAATGAACGATCAAAGCGTAGACAGTTTGAGACCTTACTCCCATGGATTAAAGTGCGCATGGTGACTGTTGTATTCAATCCCGATGCAATTTCTATGTTTCATCAACACTCTGATGCTACGCAGATTAAAGAATGCCTCCAGATGTGCATCGGAAACTACTACTGGTCTTCCATTGAACGATCAAATCGTAGACTGTTTGAGACCTTACTCCCATGGAATAAAGTGCGCATGGTGACTGTTGTATTCAATCCCGATGCAATTCCTGTGTTTCATCAACACTCTGATAGTCCACAGGTTACTGAATGCCTCCAGATATGCATCGGAAACTACGACTGGTCTTCCAGGGAACGATCACAGCGTAGACTGTTAGAGACATTACTCTCATGGAGGAAACTGCGCATGGTGACTGTTGTATTCAATCCCGAGGCAATTTCTGTGTTTTATCAACTGTGTGATAGTCCACAGATTACAGAATACCTCTAGATGTGCATCGGAAACTACTACTGGTCTTCCAGGGAACGATCAAATCGTAGACTGTTTGAGACATTACTCCCATTGAGGAAAGTGCGCTTGGTGACTGTCGTATTCAATCCCGATGCAATTTCTGTCTTTCATCAACACTCAGATAGTAAACAGATAATAGAATGCCTCCAGATGTGCATCGGAAACTACTTCTGGTCTTCCAGGGAACGATCAAAGCGTAGACTGTTTCAGACATTACTCCCATGGAGGAAAGTGCGAATGGTGATTATTGTATTCAATCAAGATGCAATTTCTGTGTTTCATCAACACTCTGATACTCCACAGATTACAGAATGGCTCCATATGTGCATCGGAAACTACTACTGGTCTTCCAGGGAACGGTCAAGCGTAGACTGTTTGAGACTTTACTCCCATGGAGGAAAGTGCGCATGGTGACAGATGTATTCAATTCCGATGCAATTTCTGTGTTTCATCAACACTCTGATAACCCGCAGATTTCAGAATGCCTCCAGATGTGAATCGGAAACTACTACTGGTCTTCCAGGGAACGATCAAAGCGTAGACAGTTAGAGACATAACTCCCATGGAGGAATTTGCGCATGGTGACTGTTGTACTCAATCCCGATGCCATATCTGTGTTTCATCAGCACTCTGATAGTCCACAGATTACAGAATGCCTCCAGATGTGCATCGGAAACTACTACTGGTCTTCCAGGGAACGATGAAAGCGTAGAATATTTGAGAATTACTCCCATGGAGGTAAGTGCGCATGGTGACTGTTGTATTCAATCCCGATGCATTTTCTGTGTTTCATCAACACTCTTATAGTCCACAGATAACAGAATGCTTCTAGATGTGCATCGGAAACGACTACTGGTCTTCCAGGGAACGATCAAAGCGTAGACAGTTTGAGACCTTACTCCCATGGAGGAAAGTGCGCATGGTGACTGTTGTATTCAAACCCGATGCCATTTCTGTGTTTCATCAACACTCTGATAGTCACAGATTACAGAATGCCTCCAGATGTCCATCGGAAATTACTACTGGTCTTCCAGGGAACGACCAAAGTGTAAACTGTTTGAGACATTACTCCCATGGAGGAAAGTGCGAATGGTGACTGTTGTATTCAATCCCGATGCAATTTCTGTGTTTCATCAACACTCTGATACTCCACAGATTACAGAATGCCTCCAGATGTGCATCGGAAACTACTACTGGTCTTCCAGGGACCGATCAAAGCGTATACTGTTTGAGACCTTACTCCCATGGAGGAAAGTGCGCATGGTGACTGTTGTATTCAATCCCGATGCAATTCCTGTGTTTCATCAACACTCTGATAGTCCACAGGTTACTGAATGCCTCCAGATGTGCATCGGAAACTACAACTGGTCTTCCAGGGATCGATCAAAGCGTAGACTGTTAGAGACATTACTCTCATGGAGGAAACTGCGCATGGTGACTGTTGTATTCAATCCCAATGCAAATACTGTAATTCATCAACACTCTGATAGTCCACAGATTACAGAATGCTTCCAGATGTGCATCGGAAACTACTACTGGTCTTCCAGGGATCGATGAAATCGTAGACTGTTTGAGACATTACTCCCATGGAGGAAAGTGCGCATGGTGACTGTTGTATTCAATCCCGAGGCAATTTCTGTGTTTCATCAACACTTAGTTAGTCCACAGAATTCAGAATGCCTCCAGATGTGCATCGGAAACTACTTCTGGTCTTCCAGAGAACTATCAAAGCGTAGAATGTTTGAGACACTACTCCCGTGGAGGAAAGTTCGCATGGTGACTGTTGTATTCAATCCCGATGCAATTTATGTGTTTCATCAACACTCTGATAGTCCACAGATTACAGAATGCCTCCAGATGTGCATCGGAAACTACTACTGGTCTTCCAGGGAACGATCAAAGCGTATACTGATTGAGAATTACTCCCATGGAGGGAAGCGAACATGGTGACTGTTGTATTCAATCCCGATTCAATTTCTGTATTTCATCAACACTCTGATAGTCCACAGATTACAGAATGCCTCCAGATGTTCATCGGAAACTACTACTGGTCTTCCTGGGAACGATCAAAGCGTCGACTCTTTGAGACATTACTCGAAAGGAGGAAAGTGCGCATGGTGACTGTTGTATTCAATCCCGATGCAATTTCTGTGTTTCATCAACACTCTGATAGTCACAGATTACAGAATGCCTCCAGATGTGCATCGGAAACAACGACTGGTCTTCCAGGGATCGATCAAAGCGTAGACTGTTAGAGACATTACTCTCATGGAGGAAACTGCGCATGGTGACTGTTGTATTCAATCCCGAGGAAATTTCTGTGTTTTATCAACAGTGTGATAGTCCACAGATTACAGAATGCTTCCAGATGTGCATCGGAAACTACTACTGGTCTTCCAGGGAACGATCAAATCGTAGACTGTTTGAGACATTACTCCCATGGAGGAAAGTGCGCATGGTGACTGTTGTATTCAATCCCGAGGCAATTTCTGTGTTTCATCAACTCTCAGTTAGTCCACAGATTTCAGAATGCCTCCAGATGTGCATCGGAAACTACTTCTGGTCTTCCAGAGAACTATCAAAGCGTAGAATGTTTGAGACACTACTCCCGTGGAGGAAAGTGCGCATGGTTTCTGTTGTATTCAATCCCGATGCAATTTATGTGTTTCATCAACACTCTGATAGTCCACAGATTACAGAATGCCTCCAGATGTGCATCGGAAACTACTACTGGTCTTCCAGGGAACGATCAAAGCGTATACTGATTGAGAATTACTCCCATGGAGGGAAGCGAACATGGTGACTGTTGTATTCAATCCCGATTCAATTTCTGTATTTCATCAACACTCTGATAGTCCACAGATTACAGAATGCCTCCAGATGTTCATCGGAAACTACTACTGGTCTTCCTGGGAACGATCAAAGCGTCGACTCTTTGAGACATTACTCGAAAGGAGGAAAGTGCGCATGGTGACTGTTGTATTCAATCCCGAGGCAATTTCTGTGTTTCATCAACACTCAGTTAGTCCACAGATTTCAGAATGCCTCCAGATGTGCATCGGAAACTACTTCTGGTCTTCCAGAGAACTATCAAAGCGTAGAATGTTTGAGACACTACTCCCGTGGAGGAAAGTGCGCATGGTTTCTGTTGTATTCAATCCCGATGCAATTTCTGTGTTTCATCAACACTCTGATACTCCACAGATTACAGAATGCCTCCAGATGTGCATCGGAAACTACTACTGGTCTTCCAGGGAACGATGAAAGCGTAGACTGTTAGTGACATTACTCCCACGGAGGAAGGTGCACATGGTGACTGTTGTATTCAATCCCGATGAAATTTTTGTGTTTCATCAACACTCTGATAGTCCACAGATTACAGAATGCCTCCATATGTGCATCGGAAACTACTACTGGTCTTCCAGGGAACGGTCAAGCGTAGACTGTTTGAGACCTTACTCCCATGGAGGAAAGTGCGCATGGTGACAGATGTATTCAATCCCGATGCAATATCTGTGTTTCATCAACACTCTGATAGTCCACAGATTACAGAATGCCTCCAGATGTGCATCGGAAACTACTACTGGTCTTCCAGGGAACGATGAAAGCGTAGAATATTTGAGAATTACTCCCATGGAGGTAAGTGCGCATGGTGACTGTTGTATTCAATCCCGATGCAATTCCTGTGTTTCATCAACACTCTGATAGTCCACAGGTTACTGAATGCCTCCAGATGTGCATCGGAAACTACGACTGGTCTTCCAGGGATCGATCAAAGCGTAGACTGTTAGAGACATTACTCTCATGGAGGAAACTGCGCATGGTGACTGTTGTATTCAATCCCGAGGAAATTTCTGTGTTTTATCAACAGTGTGATAGTCCACAGTTTACAGAATGCTTCCAGATGTGCATCGGAAACTACTACTGGACTTCCAGGGAACGATCAAATCGTAGACTGTTTGAGACATTACTCCCATGGAGGAAGGTGCGTATGGTGACTGTTGTATTCAATCCCGAGGCAATTTCTGTGTTTCATCAACACTCAGTTAGTCCACAGATTTCAGAATGCCTCCAGATGTGCATCGGAAACTACTTCTGGTCTTCCAGAGAACTATCAAAGCGTAGAATGATTGAGACACTACTCCCGTGGAGGAAAGTGCGCATGGTGACTGTTGTATTCAATCCCGATGCAATATATGTGTTTCATCAACACTCTGATAGTCCACAGATTACAGAATGCCTCCAGATGTGCATCGGAAACTACTACTGGTCTTCCAGGGAACGATCAAAGCGTATACTGATTGAGAATTACTCCCATGGAGGGAAGCGAACATGGTGACTGTTGTATTCAATCCAGATTCAATTTCTGTATTTCATCAACACTCTGATAGTCCACAGATTACAGAATGCCTCCAGATGTTCATCGGAAACTACTACTGGTCTTCCTGGGAACGATCAAAGCGTCGACTCTTTGAGACATTACTCGAAAGGAGGAAAGTGCGCATGGTGACTGTTGTATTCAATCCCGATGCAATTTCTGTGTTTCATCAGCACTCTGATAGTCACAGATTACAGAATGCCTCCAGATGTCCATCGGAAATTGCTACTGGTCTTCAAAGGAACGATCAAAGCGTAAACTCTTGGACACATTACTCCCATGGTGGAAGGTGCGCATGGCGACTGTTGTATTCAATCCCGATGGAATTTCTGTGTTTCATAAACACTCTGACACTCCACAGATTATAGAATGCCTCCATATGTGCATCGGAAACTACTACTGGTCTTCCAGTGAACGATCAAAGCGTAAACTCTTTGAGACATTACTCCCATGGAGGAAGGTGCGCATGGTGACTGTTGTATTCAATCCCGATGCAATTTCTGTGTCTCATCAACAGTCTGATAGTCCACAGATTACAGAATATCTCCATATGTGCATCGGAAACTATTACTGGTCTTCCAGGGAACGATCAAAACGTAGACTGTTTGAGACATTACTCCCATGGAGGAAAGTGCGCATGGTGGCTGTTGTTTTCAATCCCGACGCAATTTCTGTGTTTCATCAACTCTCTGATAGTCCACAGATTACAGAATGCCACCAGATGTCCATCGGAAACTACTATTGGTCTTCCAGGGAACGATCAAAGCTTAGACTGTTTGAGACATTACTCCCGAGGAGGAAAGTGGGAATAGTGACTTTTGTATTCAATCCCGATGGAATTTCTGTGTTTCATCAACACTCTGACACTCCACAGATTATAGAATGCCTCCATATGTGCATCGGAAACTACTACTGGTCTTCCAGGCAACGATGAAAGCGTAAACTCTTTGAGACATTACTCCCATGGAGGAAGGTGCGCATGGTGACTGTTGTATTCAATCCCGATGCAATTTCTGTGTTTCATCAACACTCTGACAGTCCACAGATTACAGAATGCCTCCAGATGTGCATCGGAAACTATTACTGGTCTTCCAGAGCACGATCAAAGCGTAGAGTGCTTGAGACATTACTCCCAATGCAGAAAAGTGCGCATGGTGACTGTTGTATTCAATCCCGATGCAATTTCTGTGTCTCATCAACAGTCTGATAGTCCACAGATTACAGAATATCTCCAGATGTGCATCGGAAACTATTACTGGTCTTCCAGGGAACGATAAAAACGTAGACTGTTTGAGACATTACTCCCATGGAGGAAAGTGCGCATGGTGGCTGCTCTTTTCAATCCCGACGCAATTTCTGTGTTTCATCAACACTCTGATAGTCCACAGATTACAGAATGCCTCCAGATGTTCATCGGAAACTACTACTGGTCTTCCTGGGAACGATCAAAGCGTAGACTGTTGGAGACATTACTCGAAAGGAGGAAAGTGCGCATGGTGACTGTTGTATTCAGTCCCGATGCAATTTCTGTGTTTCATCAACACTCAGTTAGTCCACAGATTTCAGAATGACTCCAGATGTGCATCGGAAACTACTACTGGTCTTCCAGGGAACGATCAAAGCGTAGACTGTTTCAGACATTACTCCCATGGAGGAAAGTGCGGATGGTGACTGTTTTATTCAATCCCGATGCAATTTCTGTGTTTCTTCAACACTCTGATACTCCACAGATTACAGGATGCCTCCAGATGTGCATCGGAAACTACTACTGGTCTTCCAGGGAACGATCAAAGCGTAGACAGTTTGAGACACTACCCCTATGGAGGAAAGTGCGCATGGTGACTGCTGTATCAATCCCGATGCAATTTCTGTGTGTCATCAACACTCTGATAGTCCACCGATTACAGAATGCCTCCATATGTGCATCGGAAACTACTACTGGTCTTCCAGGGAACGGTCAAAGCGTAGACTGTTTGAGACCTTACTCCCATGGAGGAAAGTGCTCATGGTGACAGTTGTATTCAATCCCGATGCAATTTCTGTGTTTCATCAACACTCTGATAACCCACAGATTTCAGAATGCCTCCAGATGTGAATCGGAAACTACTACTGGTCTTCCAGGGAACGATCAAAGCGTAGACAGTTAGAGACATTACTCCCATGGAGGAAGGAGCGCATGGTGACTGTTGTATTCAATCCCGATGCAATTTCTGTGTTTCATCAACACTCTGATAGTCCACAGATTACAGAATGCCTCCAGATGTGCATCGGAAACTACTAGTGGTCTTCCAGGGAACGATGAAAGCGTAGAATATTTGAGAATTACTCCCATGGTGGTAAGTGCGCATGGTGGCTGTTGTTTTCAATCCCGACGCAATTTCTGTGTTTCATCAACTCTCTGATAGTCCACCGAATACAGAATGCCTCCATATGTGCATCGGAAACTACTACTGGTCTTCCAGGGGACGATCAAATCGTAGACTGTTTGAGACATTACTCGCATGGAGGAAAGTGCGCATGGTGACTGTTGTATTTAATCCCGATGCAATTTCTGTGTTTCATCAACACTCAGATAGTAAACAGATTATAGAATGCCTCGAGATGTGCATCGGAAGCTACTTCTGGTCTTCCAGGGAACGATCAAAGCTTAGACTGTTTCAGACATTACTCCCATGGAGTAAAGTGCGGATGGTGATTGTTGTATTCAATTCCGATGCAATTTCTGTGTTTCTTCAACACTCTGATACTCCACAGATTACAGGATGCCTCCAGATGTGCATCGGAAACTACTACTGGTCTTCCAGGGAACGATCAAAGCGTAGACAGTTTGAGACATTACCCCCATGGAGGAAAGTGCGCATGGTGACTGCTGTATCAATCCCGATGCAATTTCTGAGTTTCATCAACACTCTGATAGTCCACCGATTACAGAATGCCTCCATATGTGGATCGGAAACTACTACTGGTCTTCCAGGGAACGGTCAAAGCGTAGACTGTTTGAGACCTTACTCCCATGGAGGAAAGTGCGCATGGTGACAGTTGTATTCAATCCCGATGCAATTTCTGTGTTTCATCAACACTCTGATAACCCACAGATTTCAGAATGCCTCCAGATGTGCATCGGAAACTACTACTGGTCTTCCAGAGACCGATCAAAGCGTATACTGTTTGAGACCTTACTCCCATGGAGGAAAGTGCGCATGGTGACTGTTGTATTCAATCCCGATGCAATTCCTGTGTTTCATCAACACTCAGATAGTCCACAGGTTACTGAATGCCTCCAGATGTGCATCGGAAACTACGACTGGTCTTCCAGGGAACGATCAAAGCGAAGACTGTTAGAGACATTACTCTCATGGAGGAAACTGCGCATGGTGACTGTTGTATTCAATCCCGAGGCAATTTCTGTGTTTTATCAACAGTGTGATAGTCCACAGATTACAGAATGCTTCCAGATGTGCATCGGAAACTACTACTGGTCTTCCAGGGAACGATCAAATCGTAGACTGTTTGAGACATTACTCCCATGGAGGAAAGTGCGCATGGCGACTGTTGTATTCAATCCCGACGCAATTTCTGTGTTTCATCAACACTCAGTTAGTCCACAGATTTCAGAATGCCTCCAGATGTGCATCGGAAACTACTTCTGATCTTCCAGAGAACTATCAAAGCGTAGAATGTCTGAGACACTACTCCCGTGGAGGAAAGTGCGCATGGTGACTGTTGTATTCAATCCCGATGCAATTTATGTGTTTCATTAACACTCTGATAGTCCACAGATTACAGAATGCCTCCAGATGTGCTTCGGAAACAACTACTGGTCTTCCAGGGAACGATCAAAGCGTATACTGATTGAGAATTACTCCCATGGAGGAATGCGAAAATGGTGACTGTTGTATTCAATCCCGATTCAATTTCTGTATTTCATCAACACTCTGATAGTCCACAGATTACATAATGCCTCCAGATGTTCATCGGAAACTACTACTGGTCTTCCTGGGAACGATCAAAGCGTCGACTGTTTGAGACATTACTCGAAAGGAGGAAATAGCGCATGGTGACTGTTGTATTCAATCCCGATGCAATATCTGTGTTTCATCAACACTCTGATAGTCACAGATTACAGAATGCATCCAGATGTCCATCGGAAATTGCTACTGGTCTTCAAAGGAACGATCAAAGCGTAAACTCTTGGACACATTACTCCCATGGAGGAAGGTGCGCATGGTGACTGTTGTATTCAATCCCGATGCAATTTCTGTGTCTCATCAACACTCTGATACTCCACAGATTACAGAATGCCTCCAGATGTGCATCGGAAACTACTACTGGTCTTCCAGGGAACGATCAAAGCGTAGACTGTTAGAGACATTACTCCCACGGAGGAAGGTGCGCATGGTGACTGTTGTATTCAATCCCGATGAAATTTTAGTGTTTCATCAACACTCTGATACTCCACAGATTACAGAATGCCACCAGATGTGCATCGGAAACTACTACTGTTCTTCCAGGGAACGATCAAAGCGTAGACTGTTTGAGACATTACTCCCGTGGAGGAAAGTGTGCGTTGTGACTTTTGTATTCCATCCCGGTGCAATTTCTGTGTTTCATCAACACTCTGAAAGTCCACAGATTACAGAATGCCACCAGATGTGCATCGTAAACTACTACTGGTCTTCCAGGGAACGATCAAAGCGTAGCATGTTTGAGAATTACTCCCATGGAGGAAAGTGCGCATGGTGACTGTTGTATTCAATCCCGATGCAATTTCTGTGTTTCAGCAAAATTCTGATAGTCCACAGATAACAGAATGCTTCCAGATGTGCATCGGAAACTAGGACTGGTCTTCCAGAGAACAATCAAAGCGTAGACTGTTTGAGACATTACTCCCGTGTAGGTAAGTGTGCATGGTGACTGTTGTATTCAATCCCGATGCAATTTATGTGTTTCATCAACACTCTGATAGTCCACAGATTACAGAATGCCTCCAGATGTGCATCGGAAACTACTACTGGTCTTCCAGGGAATGATCAAAGCGTAGACTGTTCGAGAATTACTCCCATGGAGGAAAGTGCGCATGGTGACTGTTGTATTCAATCCCAATGCAAATTCTGTGTTTCATCAACACTCTGATAGTCCACAGATTACAGAATGCCTCCAGATGTGCAACGGAAACTATTACTGGTCTTCCAGAGCACGATCAAAGCGTGGAGTGTTTGAGACATTACTCCCAATGCAGAAAAGTGCGCATGGTGACTGTTGTATTCAATCCCGATGCAATTTCTGTGTCTCATCAACAGTCTGATAGTCCACAGATTACAGAATATCTCCAGATGTGCATCGGAAACTATTACTGGTCTTCCAGGGAACGATCAAAACGTAGACTGTTTGAGACATTACTCCCATGGAGGAAAGTGCGCATGGTGGCAGTTGTTTTCAATCCCGACGCAATTTCTGTGTTTCATCAACTCTCTGATAGTCCACAGATTACAGAATGCCACCAGAAGTCCATCGGAAACTACTATTGGTCTACCAGGGAACGATCAAACCGTAGACTGTTTGAGACATTACTCCCGTGGAGGAAAGTGG
Organism: Schistocerca gregaria; assembly: GCF_023897955.1. Taxonomy (NCBI): domain Eukaryota; kingdom Metazoa; phylum Arthropoda; class Insecta; order Orthoptera; family Acrididae; genus Schistocerca; species Schistocerca gregaria. Next base: position 3,549,436 of record NW_026061799.1, on the reverse strand, counting down.
GCATGGTGACTGTTGTATTCAATCCCGATGCAATTACTGTGTTTCATCAACACTCTGATAGTCCACAGATTACAGAATGCCTCCAGATGTGCAACGGAAACTACTACTGGTCTTCCTGGGAACGATCAAAGCGTAGACTGTTTGAGACATTACTCGAAAGGAGGAAAGTGCGCATGGTGGCTGTTGTATTCAATCCCGATGCAATTTCTGTGTTTCATCAACACTCTGATAGTCACAGATTACAGAATGCCTCCAGACGTCCATCGGAAATTACTACTGGTCTTCCAGGGAACGATCAAAACGTAAACACTTGCACACATTACTCCCGTGGAGGAAGGTGCGCATGGTGACTGTTGTATTCAATCCCGATGGAATTTCTGTGTTTCATCAACACTCTGACACTCCACAGATTATAGAATGCCTCCATATGTGCATCGGAAACTACTACTGGTCATCCAGGCAACGATCAAAGCGTAAACTCTTTGAGACATTACTCCCATGGAGGAAGGTGCGCATGGTGACGCTTGTATTCAATCCCGATGCAATTTCCGTGTTTCATCAACACTCTGATTCTCGTCAGATTACAGAATGCCTCCAGATCTGCATCGGAAACTACTACTGGTCTTCCAGGGAACGATCAAAGCGTAGACTGTTTGAGACATTACTCCCGTGGAGGAAAGAGCGCGTTGTGACTGTTGTATTCAATCCCGATGCAATTTCTGTGTTTCATCAACATTCTGATAGTCCACAGATTACAGAATGCCTCCAGATGTGCATCGCAAACTACTACTGGTCTTCCAGGGAACGATCAATGCGTAGCATGTTTGAGAATTACTCCCATGGAGGAAAGTGCGCATGGTGACTGTTGTATTCAATCCCGATGCCATTTCTGTGTTTCATCAACAATCTGATACTCCACAGGTTACAGAATTCCTCCAGATGTTCATCGGAAACTACTACTGGTCTTCCAGGCCACGATCAAACCGTAGACTCTTTGAGAATTAGTCCCTCGCAGGTAAGTGCGCTTGGTGACTGTTGTTTTCAATCCCGACGCAATTTCTGTGTTTCATTAAAAGTCTGATAGCCCACAGATTACAGAATATCTCCAGATGTGCATCGCACACTATTACTGGTTTTCCAGGGAACGATCAAAGCGTAGACTGTTTGAGACATTACTCCCGTGGAGGAAAGTGCGCATGGTGACTGTTGTATTCAATCCCGATGCAATTTCTGTGTTTCATCAACACTCTCATAGTCCACAGATTACAGAATGCCTCCAGATGTGCATCGGAAACTACTACTGGTCTTCCAGGGAATGATCAATGCGTAGACTGTTTGAGAATTACTCCCATGTAGGAAAGTGCGCATGGTGACTGTTGTATTCAATCCCGATGCAATTTCTGTGTTTCAGCAACACTCTGATAGTCCACAGATAACAGAATGCCTCCTGATGTGCATCGGAAAGTAGTACTGGTCTTCCAGAGCACGATCAAAACGTAGACTATTTGGGACATTACTCCCATGGAGGAAAGTGCGCATGGTGACTGTTGTATTCAATCCCGATGCTATTTCTGTGTTTCATCAACACTCAGTTAGTCCACAGATTTCAGAATGCCTCCAGATGTGCATCGGAAACTACTTCTGGTCTTCCAGAGAACGACCAAATCGTAGAATGTTTGAGACACTACTCCCGTGGAGGAAAGTGCGCATGGTGACTGTTGTATTCAATCCCGATGAAATTTTTGTGTTTCATCAACCCTCTGATAGTCCACAGATTACAGAATGCCTCCAGATGTGCATCGGAAACTACTACTGGTCTTCCAGGGAATGATCAAAGCGTAGACTGTTTGAGAATTACTCCCATGGAGGAAAGTGCGCATGGTGACTGTTGTATTCAATCCCAATGCAAATTCTGTGTTTTATCAACACTCTGATAGTCCACAGATTACAGAATGCCTCCAGATGTGCATCGGAAACTACTACTGGTCTTCCAGAGCACGATCAAAGCGTAGACTGTTTGAGACATTACTCCCAATGCAGAGAAGTGCGCATGGTGACTGTTGTATTCAATCCCGATGCAATTTCTGTGTCTCATCAACAGTCTGATAGTCCACAGATTACAGAATATCTCCAGATGTGCATCGGTAACTAGTACTGGTCTTCCAGGGAACGATCAAAACGTAGACTGTTTGAGACATTACTCCCATGGAGGAAAGTGCGCATGGTGGCTGTTGTTTTCAATCCCGACGCAATTTCTGTGTTTCATCAACTCTCTGATAGTCCACAGATTACAGAATGCCACCAGATGTCCATCGGAAACTACTATTGGTCTTCCAGGAAACGATCAAAGCGTAGACTGTTTGCGACATTACTCACGTGGAGGAAAGTGCGCATGGTGACTGTTGTATTCAATCCCGATGCAATTTCTGTGTTTCATCAACATTCTGATATTCCACAAATTACAGAATGCCTCTAGATGTGCATCAGAAACTACTACTGGTCTTCCTGGGAACGATCAAAGCGTAGACTCTTTGAGACATTACTCGAAAGGAGGAAAGGGCGCATCGTGACTGTTGTATTTAATCCCGACGCAATTTCTGTGTTTCATCAACACTCTGATAGTCCACAGATTACAGAATGCCTCCAGATGTCCATCGGAAACTACTACTGGTCTTCCAGGGAATGATCAAAGCGTAGAATGTTTGAGAATTACTCCCATGAAGCAAAGTGCGCATGGTGACTGTTGTATTCAATCCCGATGCAATTTCTGTGTTTCAGCAACACTCTGATAGTCCACAGGTAACAGAATGCTTCTAGATGTGCATCGGAAACTAGGACTGGTCTTCCAGAGAACAATCAAAGCGTAGACTGTTTGAGACATTACTCCCATGGAGGAAAGTGCGCATGGTGACTGTTGTATTCAATACCGATGCAATTTCTGTGTTTCATCAACACTCAGTTAGTCCACAGATTTCAGAATGCCTCCAGATGTGCATCGGAAACTATTTCTGGTCTTCCAGAGAACTATCAAAGCGTAGAATGTTTGAGACACTACTCCCGTGGAGGAAAGTGCGCATGGTGACTGTTGTATTCAATCCCGATGCAATATATGTGTTTCATCAACACTCTGATAGTCCACAGATTACAGAATGCCTCCAGATGTGCATCGGAAACTACTACTGGTCTTCCAGGGAATGATCAAAGCGTAGACTGTTTGAGAATTACTCCCATGAAGGAAAGTGCGCATGGTGACTGTTGTATTCAATCTCGATGCAATTTCTGTGTTTCAGCAACACTCTGATAGTCCACAGATAACAGAATGCCTCCAGATGTGCATCGGAAACTACTACTGCTCTTCCAGGGAACGATCAAAGCGTAGACTGTTTGAGACATCACTCCCATTGAGGAAAGTGCGCATGGTGACTGTTGTATTCAATCCCGATGCAATTTCTGTGATTCATCAACAGTCTGATAGTCCACAGTTTACAGAATGCCTCCAGATGTGCATCGGAAACTACTACTGGTCTTCCAGAGCACGAACAAAGCGTAGACTCTTTGAGACATTACTCCCAATGCAGAAAAGTGCGCATGGTGACTGTTGTATTCAATCCCGATGCAATTTCTGTGTTTCATCAACAGTCTCATAGTCCACAGATTACAGAATATCTTAAGATGTGCATCGGAAACTACTACTGGCCTTCCAAGGACGATCAAAGCGTAGACTGTTTGTGACATTACTCCCATGGAAGAAAGTGCGCATTGTGACTGTTGTATTCAATCCCGATGCAATTTCTGTGTTTCATCAACACTCTGATAGTCCACAGATTACAGAAAGCCTCCAGATGTGCATCGGAAGCTACTACTGGTCTTGCAGGGAACGATCAAAGCGTAGACTGTTAGAGACATTACTCCCATGGAGGAAAGTGCGCATGCTGACTGTTGTATTCATTCCCGATGCAATTTCTGTGTCTCATTAACACTCTGATAGTCCACAGATTACAGAATGCCACCAGATGTTCATCGGAAACTACTACTGGTCTACCAGGGAACGATCAAAGCTTATACTGATTGAGAATTACTCCCATGGAGGGAAGCGAACATGGTTACTGTTGTATTCAATCCCGATTCAGTTTCTGTTTTTCATCAACACTCTGATAGTCCACAGATTACAGAATGCCTCCAGATGTGCATCGGAAACTACTACTGGTATTCCAGGGAATGATCTAAGCGTAGACTGTTTGAGAATTACTCCCATGGAGGAAAGTTCGCATGGGGACTGTTGTATTCAATCATAATGCAAATTCTGTGTTTCATCAACACTCTGATTATCCACAGATTACAGAATGCCTCCAGATGTGCGTCGGAAACTACTACTGGTCTTCCAGGGAACGATCAAAGCGTAGAATATTTGAGAATTACTCCCACGGAGGAAACTGCGCATGGTGACTGTTGTATGCAATCCCGATGCAATTTCTGTATTTCATCAACACTCTGATACTCCACAGATTACAGAATGCCACCAGATGTGCATCGGAAACTACTACTGTTCTTCCAGGGAACGATCAAAGCGTAGACTCTTTGAGACATTACTCCCGTGGAGGAAAGTGCGCGTTGTGACTGTTGTATTCCATCCTGATGCAATTTCTGTGTTTCATCAACACTCTGATAGTCCACAGATTCCAGAATGCCACCAGATGTGCATCGGAAACTACTACTGGTCTACCAGGGAACGATCAAAGCGTAGCATGTTTGAGAATTACTCCCATGGAGGAAAGTGCGCATGGTGACTGTTGTATTCAATCCCGATGCAATTTCTGTGTTTCAGCAACACTCTGATAGTCCACCGATAACAGAATGCTTCCAGATGTGCATCTTAAACTAGGACGGGTCTTCCAGAGAACCATCAAAGCGTAGAATGTTTGAGACACTACTCCTGTGGAGGAAAGTGCGCATGGTGACTGTTGTATTCAATCCCGATGCAATTTCTGTGTTTCATCAACACTCTGATACTCCACAGATTACAGAATGCCTCCAGATGTGCATCGGAAACTACTACTGGTCTTCCAGGGAATGATCAAAGCGTAGACTGTTTGAGAATTACTCCCATGGAGGAAAGTGCGCATGGTGACTGCTGTATTCAATCCCAATGTAAATTCTGTGTTTCATCAACTCTCTGATAGTCCACAGATTACAGAATGCCTCCAGATGTGCATCGGAAACTACTACTGGTCTTCCAGACCACGATCAAGGCGTAGACTGTTTGAGACATTACTCCCAATGCAGAAAAGTGCGCATGGTGACTGTTGTATTCAATCCCGATGCAATCTCTGTGTCTCATCAACAGTCTGATTGTCCACAGATTATAGAATATCTAGAGAAGTGCATCGGAAACTACTACTGGTCTTCCAGGGAACGATCAAAACATAGACTGTTTGAGACATTACTCCCATGGAGGAAAGTGCGCATGGTGGCTGTTGTTTTCAATCCCGACGCAATTTCTGTGTTTCATCAACTCTCTGATAGTCCACAGATTACAGAATGCCACCAGATGTCCATCGGAAACTACTATTGGTCTTCCAGGGAACGATCAAAGCGTAGACTGTTTGAGACATTACTCCCGTGGAGGAAAGTAAGCATGGTAACTGTTGTATTCAATCCCGATGCAATTTCTGTGTTTCATCAACACTCTGATAGTCCACAAATTACAGAATGCCTCCAGATGTGCATCGGAAACTACTACTGGTCTTCCTGGGAACGAACAAAGCGTAGACTGTTTGAGACATTACTCGAAAGGAGGAAAGTGCGCATGGTGACTGTTGTATTCAATCCCGACGCAATTTCTGTGTTTCAGCAACACTCTGATAGTCCACAGATAACAGAATGCTTCCAGATGTGCATCGGAAACTAGGACTGGTCTTCCAGAGAACAATCAAAGCGTAGACTGTTTGAGACATTACTCCCATGGAGGAATGTGCGCATGGTGACTGTTGTATTCAATCCCGATGCAATATCTGTGTTTCATCAACACTCAGTTAGTCCAAAGATTTCAGAATGCCTCCAGATGTGCATCGGAAATTACTTCTGGTCTTCCAGAGAACTATCAAAACTTAGAATGTTTGAGACACTACTCCCGTGGAGGAAAGTGCGCATGGAGACTGTTGTATTCAATCCCGAAGCAATTTATGTGTTTCATCAACACTCTGATAGTCCACAGATTACAGAGAGCCTCCAGATGTGCATCGGAAACTACTACTGGTCTAGCAGGGAACGAACAATGCGTAGACTCTATGAGACATTACTCCCGTGGAGGAAAGTGTGCATGGTGACTGTTGTGTTCAATCCCGATGCAATTTCTGTGTTTCATCAACACTCTGATAGTCCTCAGATTACAGAATGCCACCAGATGTTCATCGGAAACTACTACTGGTCTTCCAGGGAACGATCAAAGCGTATACTGATTGAGAATTACTCCCATGGAGGGAAGCGAACATGGTGACTGTTGTATTCAATCCCGATGCAATTTCTGTGTTCCATCAACACTCAGTTAGTCCACAGATTTCAGAATGACTCCAGATGTGCATCGGAAACTACTTCTGGTCTTCCAAGGAACGATCAAGGCGTAGACTCTTTGAGACACTACTCCCATGGAGGAAAGTGCCTATGGTGACTTTTGTATTAAATCCTGATGCAATTTCTGTGTTTCATAAACACTCTGATAGTCACAGATTACAGAATGCCTCCAGATGTCCATCGGAAATTGCTACTGGTCTTCAAAGGAACGATCAAAGCGTAAACTCTTGGACACATTACTCCCATGGAGGAAGGTGCGCATGGTGACTGTTGTATTCAATCCCATTGAAATTATTGTGTTTCATCAACACTCTGATAGTCCACAGATTACAGAAAGGGTCCAGATGTGCATCGGAAACTACTACTGGTCTTCCAGGGAAGGATCAAAGCGTAGAATGTTTGAGAATTACTCCCATGGAGGAAAGTGCGCATGGTGACTGTTGTATTCAATCCCGATGCAATTTCTGGGTTTCATCAACACTCTGATAGTAAACACATTACAGAATGCCTAGGGATGTGCATCAGAAACTCCTACTGGTATTCCAGGGAACGATCAAAGCGTAAACTCTTTGAGACAATACTCCCATGGAGGAAAGTGCGCATGGTGACTGTTGTATTCAATCCCGATGCAATTTCTGTGTTTCATCAACACTCTGATACTCCACAGATTACAGAATGCCTCCAGGTGTTCATCGGAAACAACTACTGGTCTTCCAGGCCATGATCAAAGCGTAGACTGTTTGAGAATTATTTCCAATGCAGGAAAGTGCGCTTGGTGACTGTTGTATTCGATCCCGATGCAATTTCTGTGTTTTATTAAAAGTCTGATAGCCCACAGATTACAGAATATCTCCAGATGTGCATCGCAAACTATTACTGGCTTTCCAGGGAACGATCAAAGCGTAGACTGTTTGAGACATCACTCCCATGGAGGAAAGTGCGCATGGTGACTGTTGTATTCAATCCCGACGCAATTTCTGTGTTTCATCAACAGTCTGATAGTCCACAGATTACAGAAGGCCTCCAGATGTGCATCGGAAACTACTACTGGTCTTCCAGAGAACGATCAAAGCGTAGACTCTTTGACACATTACTCACGTGGAGGAAAGTGCGCATGGTGACTGTTGTATTTAATCCCGATTCAATTTCTGTTTTTCATCAACACTATGATAGTCCACAGATTACAGAATGCCACCTGATGTGCATCGGAAACTACTACTGGTCTTCCACGGAACGATCAAAGCGCAGATTGTTTGAGACATACCTCACGTGGAGGAAAGTGCGCATGGTGACTGTTGAGTTCAATCCCGATGCAATTTCTGTGTTTCATCAACAGTCTGATAGCCCACAGATTACAGAATGCCACCAGATGTGCATCGGAAACTACTACTGGTCTTCCAGGGAACGATCAAAGCGTATACTGATTGAGAATTACTGCCATGGAGGGAAGTGAACATGGTGACTGTTGTATTCAATCCCGATTCAATTTCTGTATTTCATCAACACTCTGATAGTCCACAGATTGCAGAATGCCTCCAGATGTTCATCGGAAACTACTACTGGTCTTCCTGGGAACGATCAAAGCGTAGACTGTTTGAGACATTCCTCCAAAGGAGGAAAGTGCGCATGGTGACTGTTGTATTCAATCCCGATGCAATTTCTGTGTTTCATCAGCACTCAGTTAGTCCACAGATTTCAGAATGACTCCAGATGTGCATCGGAAACTACTTCTGGTCTTCCAAGGAACGATCAAGTCGTAGACTGTTTGAGACACTACTCCCATGGAGGAAAGTGCGCATGGTGACTGTTGTATTCAATCCCGATGCAATTTCTGTGTTTCATCAACACTCTGATAGTCACAGATTACAGAATGCCTCCAGATGTCCATCGGAAATTACTACTGGTCTTCCAGGGTACGATCAAAGCGTAAACTCTTGGACTCATTACTCCCATGGAGGAAGGTGAGAATGGTGACTGTTGTATTCAATCCCTATGGAATCTCTGTGTTTTATCAACACTCTGACACTTCACAGATTATAGAATGCCTCCATATGTGCATCGGAAACTACTACTGGTCTTCCAGGGAACGATCAAAGCGTAGACTGTTTGAGATCTTACTCCCATGGAGGAAAGTGCGCATGGTGACTGTTGTATTCAATCCCGAAGCAATTTCTGTGTTTCATCAACACTCTGATAGTCCACACATTACAGAATGCCTCCAGATGTGCATCAGAAACTACTACTGGTATTCCATGTAACGATCAAAGCGTAGACTGTTTGAGACATTACTCGCATGGAGGAAAGTGCGCATGGCGTCTGTTGTTTTCAATCCCGATGCAAATTCTGTGTTTCATCAACTCTCTGATAGACCACAGATAACAGAATGCCTCCAGATGTGCATCGGAAACTACTACTGGTCTACCAGGGAACGATCAAAGCGTAGACTGTTAGAGACGTTACTCACATGGAGGAAAGTGGGCATGGTGACTGTTGTATTCTATCCCGATGCAATTTCTGTGTTTCATCAACAATCTTATAGTCCACAGTTTACAGAATGCTTCTGGATGTGCATCGGAAACTACTACTGGCCTTCCAAGGAACGATCAAAGCGTAGACTGTTTAAGACATTACTCCCATGGTGGAAAGTGCGCATGGTGACTGTTGTATTCAATCCCGATGCAACTTCTGTGTTTCATCACCACTCTGATAGTCCACAGATTAGAGAATGCCTCCAGATGTGCATCGGAAATTACTACTGGTCTTCCAGGGAAGGATCACAGCGTAGACTGTTTGTACATTACTCCCATGGAGGAAAGTGCGCGTGGTGACTGTTGTATTCAATCCCGATGCCATTTCTCTGTTTCATCAACACTCTGATAGCCACAGATTACAGAGTGCCTCCAGATGTCCATCGGAAATTACTACTGGTCTTCCAGGGTACGATCAAAGCGTAAACTCTTGAACTCATTACTCCCATGGAGGAAGGTGCGAATGGTGACTGTTGTATTCAATCCCTATGGAATTTCTGTGTTTCATCAACACTCTGACACTTCACAGATTATAGAATGCCTCCATATGTGCATCGGAAACTACTACTGGTCTTCCAGTGCACGATCAAAGCTTAAACTCTTTGAGACATTACTCCCATGGAGGAATGTGCGCATGGTGACTGTTGTATTCAATCCCGATGCAATTTCTGTGTTTTATCAACACTCTGATACTCCACAGATTACAGAATGCCTCCAGATGTGCATCGGAAACCACTACTGGTCTTCCAGGGAACGATCAAAGCGTAGACTGTTTGAGATCTTACTCCCATGGAGGAAAGTGCGCATGGTGACTGTTGTATTCAATCCCGATGCAATTTCTGTGTTTTATCAACACTCTGATACTCCACAGATTACAGAATGCCACCAGATGTGCGTCGGAAACTACTACTGGTCTACCAGGGAACGATCAAAGCGTAGCATGTTTAAGAATTACTCCCATGGAGGAAAGTGCGCATGGTGACTGTTGTATTCAATCCCGATGCAATTTCTGTGTTTCATCAACACTCTGATGGTCCACAGATTACAGAATGCTTCTAGATGTGCATCGGAAACTACTACTGGTCTTCCAGGGAACGATCAAAGCGCAGAGTGTTAGGGCCATATCTCACATGGAGGAAAGTACGCATGGTGACTGTTGTGTTCAATCCCGATGCAATTTCTGTGTTTCATCAACACTCTGATAGCCCACAGATTACAGAATGCCACCAGATGTGCATCTGAAACTACTACTGGTCTTGCAGGGAACGATCAAAGCGTATACTGATTGAGAATTACTCCCATGGAGGGAAGTGAACATGGTGACTGTTGTATTCAATCCCGATTCAATTTCTGTATTTCATCAACACTCTGATAGTCCACAGATTGCAGAATGCCTCCAGATGTTCATCGGAAACTACTACTGGTCTTCCTGGGAACGATCAAAGCGTAGACTGTTTGAGACATTACTCCAAAGGAGGAAAGTGCGCATGGTGACTGTTGTATTCAATCCCGATGCAATTTATGTGTTTCATCAACACTCAGTTAGTCCACAGATTTCAGAATGACTCCAGATGTGCATCGGAAATTACTACTGGTCTTCCAGGGTACGATCAAAGCGTAAACTCTTGGACTCATTACTCCCATGGAGGAAGGTGCGAATGGTCACTGTTGTATTCAATCCCGATGCAATTTCTGTGATTCATCAACACTCAGTTAGTCCACAGATTTCAGAATGCCCCCAGACGTGCATCGGAAACTACTACTGGTCTTCCAGGGAACGATAAAAGCGTAGACTGTTTGAGACATTGCTCCCATGGAGGAAAGTGCGCATGGTGACTGTATATTCAATCCCGAAGCAATTGCTGTGTTTCATCAACACTCTGACTGTCCACACATTACAGGATGCCTCCAGATGTGCATCAGAAACTACTACTTGTATTCCAGGAAACGATCAAAGCGTAAACTATTTGAGACATTACTCCCATGGAGGAAAGTGCGCATGGTGACTGTTGTATTCAAACCCGATTCAATTTCTTTGTTTCATCAAGACTCTGATACTCCACAGGTTTCAGAATGCCTCCAGATGTGCATCGCAAACTACCTACTGGTCTTCCAGGGAACGATCAAAGCGTAGACTCTTTGAGACATAACTCCCATGGAGGAAAGTGCGTATGGTGACTGTTGTATTCAATCCCGATGCAATTACTGTGTTTCATCAACTCTCGATAGTCCACAGATTACAGAATGCCTCCAGATGTGCATCGGAAACTACTACTGGTCTACCAGGGAACGATCAAAGCGTAGACTGATAGAGACATTACTCGCAAGGAGGAACGTGGGCATGGTGACTGTTGTATTCAATCCCGATGCAATTTCTGTGATTCATCAACACTCAGTTAGTCCACAGATTTCAGAATGCCTCCAGATGTGCATCGGAAACTACTACTGGTCTTCCAGGGAACGATCAAAGCGTAGACTCTTTGAGACATTACTCCCATGGAGGAAAGTGCGCATGGTGACTGTTGTATTCAATACCGAGGCAATTTCTGTGTTTCATCAACACTCAGATAGTAAACAGATTATAGAATGCCTCCAGATGTGCGTCGGAAACTACTACTGGTCTTCCAGGGAACGATCAAAGCGTAGAATATTTGAGAATTACTCCCACGGAGGAAACTGCGCATGGTGACTGTTGTATTCAATCCCGATGCAATTTCTGTATTTCATCAACACTCTGATACTCCACAGATTACAGAATGCCACCAGATGTGCATCGGAAACTACTACTGTTCTTCCAGGGAACGATCAAAGCGTAGACTCTTTGAGACATTACTCCCCTGGAGGAAAGTGCGCGTTGTGACTGTTGTATACCATCCCGATGCAATTTCTGTGTTTCATCAACACTCTGATAGTCCACAGATTCCAGAATGCCACCAGATGTGCATCGGAAACTACTACTGGTCTACCAGGGAACGATCAAAGCGTAGCATATTTGAGAATTACTCCCATGGAGGAAAGTGCGCATGGTGACTGTTGTATTCAATCCCGATGCAATTTCTGTGTTTCAGCAACACTCTGATAGTCCACAGATAACAGAATGCTTCCAGATGTGCATCGGAAGCTAGGACGGGTCTTCCAGAGAACGATCAAAGCGTAGAATGTTTGAGACACTACTCCTGTGGAGGAAAGTGCGCATGGTGACTGTTGTATTCAATCCCGATGCAATTTCTGTGTTTCATCAACACTCTGATAGTCCACAGATTACAGAATGCCTCCAGATGTGCATCGGAAACTACTACTGGTCTTCCAGGGAATGATCAAAGCGTAGACTGTTTGAGAATTACTCCCATGGAGGAAAGTGCGCATGGTGACTGCTGTATTCAATCCCAATGTAAATTCTGTGTTTCATCAACTCTCTGATAGTCCACAGATTACAGAATGCCTCCAGATGTGCATCGGAAACTACTACTGGTCTTCCAGACCACGACCAAAGCGTAGACTCTTTGAGACATTACTCCCAATGCAGAAAAGTGCGCATGGTGACTGTTGTATTCAATCCCGATGCAATTTCTGTGTCTCATCAACAGTCTGATAGTCCACAGATTATAGAATATCTAGAGATGTGCATCGGAAACTACTACTGGTCTTCCAGGGAACGATCAAAACTTAGACTGTTTGAGACATTACTCCCATGGAGGAAAGTGCGCATGGTGGCTGTTGTTTTCAGTCCCGACGCAATTTCTGTGTTTCATCAACTCTCTGATAGTCCACAGATTACAGAATGCCACCAGATGTCCATCGGAAACTACTATTGGTCTTCCAGGGAACGATCAAAGCGTAGACTGTTTGAGACATTACTCCCGTGCAGGAAAGTAAGCATGGTAACTGTTGTATTCAATCCCGATGCAATTTCTGTGTTTCATCAACACTCTGATAGTCCACAAATTACAGAATGCCTCCAGATGTGCATCGGAAACTACTACCGGTCTTCCTGGGAACGAACAAAGCGTAGACAGTTTGAGACATTACTCGAAAGGAATAAAGTGCGCATGGTGACTGTTGTATTCAATCCCGACGCAATTTCTGTGTTTCATCAACACACTGATAGTCCACAGATTACAGAATGCCACCAGATATCCATCGGAAACTACTACTGGTCTTCCAGGGAACGATCAAAGCGAAGACTGTTGGAGACATTACTCCCGTGGAGGAAAGTGCGCATGGTGACTGTTGTTTTCAATCCCGATGCAATTTCTGTGTTTCATCAACACTCTGATAATCCACAGATTACAGAATGCCTCCAGATGTGAATCGGAAACTACTACTGGTCTTCCAGGGAATGATCAAAGCGTAGACTTTTTGAGAATTACTCCCATGGAGCAAAGTGCGCATGGTGACTGTTGTATTCAATCCCGATGCAATTTCTGTGTTTCAGCAACACTCTGATAGTCCACAGATAACAGAATGCTTCCAGATGTGCATCGGAAACTACTACTGGTCTTCCAGGGAATGATCAAAGCGTAGACTTTTTGAGAATTACTCCCATGGAGCAAAGTGCGCATGGTGACTGTTGTATTCAATCCCGATGCAATTTCTGTGTTTCAGCAACACTCTGATAGTCCACAGATAACAGAATGCCTCCAGATGTGCATCGGAAATTACTACTGGTCTTCCAGGGAACGATCAAAGCGTAGACTGTTTGAGACATCACGCCCATTGAGGAAAGTGCGCATGGTGACTGTTGTATTCAATCACGATACAATTTCTGTGATTCATCAACAGTCTGATAGTCCACAGATTACAGAATGCCTCCAGATGTGCATCGGAAACTACTACAGGTCTTCCAGGGAATGATCAAAGCGTGGACTGTTTGAGACATCACTCCCATGGAGGAAAGTGCGCATGGTGACTGTTGTATTCAATCCCGAAGCAAATTCTGTGTTTCATCAACACTCTGATAGTCCACTGATTACAGAATGCCTCCAGATGTGCATCGGAAACTACTTCTGATCTTCCAGAGCACGATCAAAGCGTAGACTCTTTGAGACATTACTCCCAATGCAGAAAAGTGCGCATGGTGACTCTTGTATTCAATCCCGATTCAATTTCTGTGTGTCATCAACAGTCTGATGGTCCACAGATTACAGAATATCTCCAGATGTGCATCGGAAACTACTACTGGTCTTCCAGGGACCATCAAAGCGTAGACTGTTTGAGACATTACTCCCGTGGAGGAAAGTGCGCATGGCGACTGTTGTATTCAATCCCCATGCAATTTCTGTGTTTCATTAACACTCTGATAGTCCACAGATTACAGAGAGCCTCCAGATGTGCATCGGAAACTACTACTGGTCTAGCAGGGAACGAACAATGCGTAGACTCTATGAGACATTACTCCCGTGGATTAAAGTGTGCATGGTGACTGTTGTGTTCAATCCCGATGCAATTTCTGTGTTTCATCAACACTCTGATAGTCCTCAGATTACAGAATGCCACCAGATGTTCATCGGAAACTACTACTGGTCTTCCAGGGAACGATCAAAGCGTATACTGATTGAGAATTACTCCCATGGAGGGAAGCGAACATGGTGACTGTTGTATTCCATCCCGATGCAATTTCTGTGTTCCATCAACACTCAGTTAGTCCACAGATTTCAGAATGACTCCAGATGTGCATCGGAAACTACTTCTGGTCTTCCAAAGAACGATCAAGGCGTAGACTCTTTGAGACACTACTCCCATGGAGGAAAGTGCCTATGGTGACTGTTGTATTAAATCCTGATGCAATTTCTGTGTTTCATAAACACTCTGATAGTCACAGATTACAGAATGCCTCCAGATGTCCATCGGAAATTGCTACTGGTCTTCAAAGGACCGATCAAAGCGTAAACTCTTGGACACATTACTCCCATGGAGGAAGGTGCGCATGGTGACTGTTGTATTCAATCCCGATGGAATTTCTGTGTTTCATAAACACTCTGACACTCCACAGATTATAGAATGCCTCCATATGTGCATCGGAAACTGCTACTGGTCTTCCAGTGAACGATCAAAGCGTAAACTCTTTGAGACATTACTCCCATGGAGGAAGGTGCGCATGGTGACTATTGTATTCAATCCCGATGCAATTTCTGTGTTTCATCAACACTCTGATACTCCACAGATTACAGAATGCCTCCAGATGTGCATCGGAAACTACTACTGGTCTTCCAGCTAACGATCAAAGCCTAGACTGTTTGGGATCGTACTCCCATGGAGGAAAGTGCGCATGGTGACTGTTGTATTCAATCCCGATGCAATTTCTTTGTTTCATCAAAACTCTGATAGTCCACAGATTACAGAATGCCTTCAGATGTGCATCGGAAACTACTCCTGGTCTTCCAGGGAACGATCAAAGCGTAGACTGTTAGAGACATTACTCCCATGGAGGAAGGTGCGCATGGTGACTGTTGGATTCAATCCCATTGAAATTATTGTGTTTCATCAACACTCTGATAGTCCACAGATTACAGAAAGGGTCCAGATGTGCATCGGAAACTACTACTGGTCTTCCAGGGAAGGATCAAAACGTAGAATGTTTGAGAATTACTCCCATGGAGGAAAGTGCGCATGGTGACTGTTGTATTCAATCCCGATGCAATTTCTGGGTTTCATCAACACTCTGATAGTAAACACATTACAGAATGCCTAGGGATGTGCATCAGAAACACCTACTGGTATTCCAGGGAACGATCAAAGCGTAAATTCTTTGAGACAATACTCCCATGGAGGAAAGTGCGCATGGTGACAGTTGTATTCAATCCCGATGCAATTTCTGTGTTTCATCAACACTCTGATACTCCACAGATTACAGAATGCCTCCAGGTGTTCATCGGAAACAACTACTGGTCTTCCAGGCCACGATCAAAGCGTAGACTGTTTGAGAATTATTTCCAATGCAGGAAAGTGCGCATGGTGTCTGTTGTATTCAATCCCGATGCAATTTCTGTGTTTCATCAACACTCTGATAGTCCACACATTACATAATGCCTCCAGATGTGCATCAGAAACTACTACTGGTATTCCAGGGAACGATCAAAGCGTAAAGTCTTTGAGACAATAGTCCCATAGAGGAAAGAGCGCAGGGTGACTGTTGTATTCAATCCCGATGCAATTTCTGTGTTTCATCAACACTCTGATACTCCACAGATTACAGAATGCCTCCAGATGTGCATCGGAAACTACTACTGTCCTTCCAGGGAACGATCAAAGCGTAGACTGTTTGAGACATTACTCCCGTGGAGGAAAGTGCGCGTTGTCACTGTTGTATTCAATCCCGATGCAATATCTGTGTTTCATCAACACTCTGATAGTCCACAGATTACAGAATGCCACCAGATGTGCGTCGGAAACTACTACTGGTCTACCAGGGAACGATCAAAGCGTAGCATGTTTGAGAATTACTCCCATGGAGGAAAGTGCGTAAGGTTACTGTTGTATTCAATCCCGAAGCAATTTCTGTGTTTCATCAAAACTCTGATAGTCCACACATTACAGAATGCCTCCAGATGTGCATCAGAAACTACTACTGGTATTCCATGTAACGATCAAATCGTAGACTGTTAGAGACATTACTCGCATGGAGGAAAGTGCGCATGGCGTCTGTTGTATTCAATCCCGATGCAAATTCTGTGTTTCATCAACACTCTGATGGTCCACTGATTACAGAATGCTTCTAGATGTGCATCGGAAACTACTACTGGTCTTCCAGTGAACGATCAAACCGTAGATTGTTTGAGACATAACTCCCATGGAGGAAAGAGCGCATGGTGACTGTTGTATTCAATCCCGATGCCATTTCTGTGTTTCATCAACACTCGATAGTCCACAGATTACAGAATGCAACCAGATGTGCATCGGAAACTACTACTGGTCTACCAGGGAACGATCAAAGCGTAGACTGTTAGAGACCTTACTCACATGGAGGAAAGTGGGCATGGTGACTGTTGTATTCTATCCTGATGCAATTTCTGTGTTTCATCAACAATCTTATAGTCCACAGTTTACAGAATGCTTCTGGATGTGCATCGGAATCTACTACTGGCCTTCCAAGGAACGATCAAAGCGTAGACTGTTTGAGACATTACTCCCATGGTGGAAAGTGCGCATGGTGACTGTTGTATTCAATCCCGATGCAACTTCTGTGTTTCATCACCACTCTGATAGTCCACAGATTACAGAATGCCTCCAGATGTGCATCGGAAACTACTACTGGTCTTCCAGGAAAGGATCACAGCGTAGACTGTTTGTACATTACTCCCATGGAGGAAAGTGCGCATGGTGACTGTTGTATTCAATCCCGATGCAATTTCTCTGTTTCATCAACACTCTGACACTTCACAGATTATAGAATGCCTCCATATGTGCATCGGAAACTACTACTGGTCTTCCAGTGAACGATCAAAGCGTAAACTCTTTGAGACATTACTCCCATGGAGGAAGGTGCGCATGGTGACTGTTGTATTCAATCCCGATGCAATTTCTGTGTTTTATCAACACTCTGATACTCCACAGATTACAGAATGCCTCCACATGTGCATCGGAAACCACTACTGGTCTTCCAGGGAACGATCAAACCGTAGACTGTTTGAGATCTTACTCCCATGGAGGAAAGTGCGCATGGTGACTTTTGTATTCAATCCCGATGCAATTTCTGTGTTTCATCAACACTCTGATAGTCCACAGATTACAGAATGCCACCAGATGTGCGTCGGAAACTACTACTGGTCTACCAGGGAACGATCAAAGCGTAGCATGTTTAAGAATTACTCCCATGGAGGAAAGTGCGCATGGTGACTGTTGTATTCAATCCCGATGCAATTTCTGTGTTTCATCAACACTCTGATGGTCCACAGATTACAGAATGCTTCTAGATGTGCATCGGAAACTACTACTGGTCTTCCAGGGAACGATCAAAGCGCAGAGTGTTAGGGCCATATCTCACATGGAGGAAAGTACGCATGGTGACTGTTGTGTTCAATCCCGATGCAATTTCTGTGTTTCATCAACACTCTGATAGCCCACAGATTACAGAATGCCACCAGATGTGCATCTGAAACTACTACTGGTCTTGCAGGGAACGATCAAAGCGTATACTGATTGAGAATTACTCCCATGGAGGGAAGTGAACATGGTGACTGTTGTATTCAATCCCGATTCAATTTCTGTATTTCATCAACACTCTGATAGTCCACAGATTGCAGAATGCCTCCAGATGTTCATCGGAAACTACTACTGGTCTTCCTGGGAACGATCAAAGCGTAGACTGTTTGAGACATTACTCCAAAGGAGGAAAGTGCGCATGGTGACTGTTGTATTCAATCCCGATGCAATTTATGTGTTTCATCAACACTCAGTTAGTCCACAGATTTCAGAATGACTCCAGATGTGCATCGGAAATTAATACTGGTCTTCCAGGGTACGATCAAAGCGTAAACTCTTGGACTCATTACTCCCATGGAGGAAGGTGCGAATGGTGACTGTTGTATTCAATCCCGATGCAATTTCTGTGATTCATCAACACTCAGTTAGTCCACAGATTTCAGAATGCCCCCAGACGTGCATCGGAAACTACTACTGGTCTTCCAGGGAACGATAAAAGCGTAGACTGTTTGAGACATTGCTCCCATGGAGGAAAGTGCGCATGGTGACTGTATATTCAATCCCGAAGCAATTGCTGTGTTTCATCAACACTCTGACTGTCCACACATTACAGGATGCCTCCAGATGTGCATCAGAAACTACTACTTGTATTCCAGGAAACGATCAAAGCGTAAACTATTTGAGACATTACTCCCATGGAGGAAAGTGCGCATGGTGACTGTTGTATTCAAACCCGATTCAATTTCTTTGTTTCATCAAGACTCTGATACTCCACAGGTTTCAGAATGCCTCCAGATGTGCATCGCAAACTACCTACTGGTCTTCCAGGGAACGATCAAAGCGTAGACTCTTTGAGACATAACTCCCATGGAGGAAAGTGCGTATGGTGACTGTTGTATTCAATCCCGATGCAATTACTGTGTTTCATCAACTCTCGATAGTCCACAGATTACAGAATGCCTCCAGATGTGCATCGGAAACTACTACTGGTCTACCAGGGAACGATCAAAGCGTAGACTGATAGAGACATTACTCGCAAGGAGGAACGTGGGCATGGTGACTGTTGTATTCAATCCCGATGCAATTTCTGTGATTCATCAACACTCAGTTTGTCCACAGATTTCAGAATGCCTCCAGATGTGCATCGGAAACTACTACTGGTCTTCCAGGGAACGATCAAAGCGTAGACTCTTTGAGACATTACTCCCATGGAGGAAAGTGCGCATGGTGACTGTTGTATTCAATACCGAGGCAATTTCTGTGTTTCATCAACACTCAGATAGTAAACAGATTATAGAATGCCTCCAGATGTGCGTCGGAAACTACTACTGGTCTTCCAGGGAACGATCAAAGCGTAGAATATTTGAGAATTACTCCCACGGAGGAAACTGCGCATGGTGACTGTTGTATTCAATCCCGATGCAATTTCTGTATTTCATCAACACTCTGATACTCCACAGATTACAGAATGCCACCAGATGTGCATCGGAAACTACTACTGTTCTTCCAGGGAACGATCAAAGCGTAGACTCTTTGAGACATTACTCCCCTGGAGGAAAGTGCGCGTTGTGACTGTTGTATACCATCCCGATGCAATTTCTGTGTTTCATCAACACTCTGATAGTCCACAGATTCCAGAATGCCACCAGATGTGCATCGGAAACTACTACTGGTCTACCAGGGAACGATCAAAGCGTAGCATGTTTGAGAATTACTCCCATGGAGGAAAGTGCGCATGGTGACTGTTGTATTCAATCCCGATGCAATTTCTGTGTTTCAGCAACACTCTGATAGTCCACAGATAACAGAATGCTTCCAGATGTGCATCGGAAGCTAGGACGGGTCTTCCAGAGAACGATCAAAGCGTAGAATGTTTGAGACACTACTCCTGTGGAGGAAAGTGCGCATGGTGACTGTTGTATTCAATCCCGATGCAATTTCTGTGTTTCATCAACACTCTGATAGTCCACAGATTACAGAATGCCTCCAGATGTGCATCGGAAACTACTACTGGTCTTCCAGGGAATGATCAAAGCGTAGACTGTTTGAGAATTACTCCCATGGAGGAAAGTGCGCATGGTGACTGCTGTATTCAATCCCAATGTAAATTCTGTGTTTCATCAACTCTCTGATAGTCCACAGATTACAGAATGCCTCCAGATGTGCATCGGAAACTACTACTGGTCTTCCAGACCACGACCAAAGCGTAGACTCTTTGAGACATTACTCCCAATGCAGAAAAGTGCGCATGGTGACTGTTGTATTCAATCCCGATGCAATTTCTGTGTCTCATCAACAGTCTGATAGTCCACAGATTATAGAATATCTAGAGATGTGCATCGGAAACTACTACTGGTCTTCCAGGGAACGATCAAAACTTAGACTGTTTGAGACATTACTCCCATGGAGGAAAGTGCGCATGGTGGCTGTTGTTTTCAGTCCCGACGCAATTTCTGTGTTTCATCAACTCTCTGATAGTCCACAGATTACAGAATGCCACCAGATGTCCATCGGAAACTACTATTGGTCTTCCAGGGAACGATCAAAGCGTAGACTGTTTGAGACATTACTCCCGTGCAGGAAAGTAAGCATGGTAACTGTTGTATTCAATCCCGATGCAATTTCTGTGTTTCATCAACACTCTGATAGTCCACAAATTACAGAATGCCTCCAGATGTGCATCGGAAACTACTACCGGTCTTCCTGGGAACGAACAAAGCGTAGACAGTTTGAGACATTACTCGAAAGGAATAAAGTGCGCATGGTGACTGTTGTATTCAATCCCGACGCAATTTCTGTGTTTCATCAACACACTGATAGTCCACAGATTACAGAATGCCACCAGATATCCATCGGAAACTACTACTGGTCTTCCAGGGAACGATCAAAGCGAAGACTGTTGGAGACATTACTCCCGTGGAGGAAAGTGCGCATGGTGACTGTTGTTTTCAATCCCGATGCAATTTCTGTGTTTCATCAACACTCTGATAATCCACAGATTACAGAATGCCTCCAGATGTGAATCGGAAACTACTACTGGTCTTCCAGGGAATGATCAAAGCGTAGACTTTTTGAGAATTACTCCCATGGAGCAAAGTGCGCATGGTGACTGTTGTATTCAATCCCGATGCAATTTCTGTGTTTCAGCAACACTCTGATAGTCCACAGATAACAGAATGCTTCCAGATGTGCATCGGAAACTACTACTGGTCTTCCAGGGAATGATCAAAGCGTAGACTTTTTGAGAATTACTCCCATGGAGCAAAGTGCGCATGGTGACTGTTGTATTCAATCCCGATGCAATTTCTGTGTTTCAGCAACACTCTGATAGTCCACAGATAACAGAATGCCTCCAGATTTGCATCGGAAATTACTACTGGTCTTCCAGGGAACGATCAAAGCGTAGACTGTTTGAGACATCACGCCCATTGAGGAAAGTGCGCATGGTGACTGTTGTATTCAATCACGATACAATTTCTGTGATTCATCAACAGTCTGATAGTCCACAGATTACAGAATGCCTCCAGATGTGCATCGGAAACTACTACAGGTCTTCCAGGGAATGATCAAAGCGTGGACTGTTTGAGACATCACTCCCATGGAGGAAAGTGCGCATGGTGACTGTTGTATTCAATCCCGAAGCAAATTCTGTGTTTCATCAACACTCTGATAGTCCACTGATTACAGAATGCCTCCAGATGTGCATCGGAAACTACTTCTGATCTTCCAGAGCACGATCAAAGCGTAGACTCTTTGAGACATTACTCCCAATGCAGAAAAGTGCGCATGGTGACTCTTGTATTCAATCCCGATTCAATTTCTGTGTGTCATCAACAGTCTGATAGTCCACAGATTACAGAATATCTCCAGATGTGCATCGGAAACTACTACTGGTCTTCCAGGGACCATCAAAGCGTAGACTGTTTGAGACATTACTCCCGTGGAGGAAAGTGCGCATGGCGACTGTTGTATTCAATCCCCATGCAATTTCTGTGTTTCATTAACACTCTGATAGTCCACAGATTACAGAGAGCCTCCAGATGTGCATCGGAAACTACTACTGGTCTAGCAGGGAACGAACAATGCGTAGACTCTATGAGACATTACTCCCGTGGATTAAAGTGTGCATGGTGACTGTTGTGTTCAATCCCGATGCAATTTCTGTGTTTCATCAACACTCTGATAGTCCACAGGTTACTGAATGCCTCCAGATGTGCATCGGAAACTACGACTGGTCTTCCAGGGAACGATCAAAGCGTAGACTGTTAGAGACATTACTCTCATGGAGGAAACTGCGCATGGTGACTGTTGTATTCAATCCCGAGGCAATTTCTGTGTTTTATCAACAGTGTGATAGTCCACAGATTACAGAATGCCTCCAGATGTGCATCGGAAACTACTACTGGTCTTCCAGGGAACGATCAAAGCGTATACTGATTGAGAATTACTCCCATGGAGGGAAGCGAACATGGTGACTGTTGTATTCCATCCCGATGCAATTTCTGTGTTCCATCAAAACTCAGTTAGTCCACAGATTTCAGAATGACTCCAGATGTGCATCGGAAACTACTTCTGGTCTTCCAAAGAACGATCAAGGCGTAGACTCTTTGAGACACTACTCCCATGGAGGAAAGTGCCTATGGTGACTGTTGTATTAAATCCTGATGCAATTTCTGTGTTTCATAAACACTCTGATAGTCACAGATTACAGAATGCCTCCAGATGTCCATCGGAAATTGCTACTGGTCTTCAAAGGACCGATCAAAGCGTAAACTCTTGGACACATTACTCCCATGGAGGAAGGTGCGCATGGTGACTGTTGTATTCAATCCCGATGGAATTTCTGTGTTTCATAAACACTCTGACACTCCACAGATTATAGAATGCCTCCATATGTGCATCGGAAACTGCTACTGGTCTTCCAGTGAACGATCAAAGCGTAAACTCTTTGAGACATTACTCCCATGGAGGAAGGTGCGCATGGTGACTATTGTATTCAATCCCGATGCAATTTCTGTGTTTCATCAACACTCTGATACTCCACAGATTACAGAATGCCTCCAGATGTGCATCGGAAACTACTACTGGTCTTCCAGCTAACGATCAAAGCCTAGACTGTTTGGGATCGTACTCCCATGGAGGAAAGTGCGCATGGTGACTGTTGTATTCAATCCCGATGCAATTTCTTTGTTTCATCAAAACTCTGATAGTCCACAGATTACAGAATGCCTTCAGATGTGCATCGGAAACTACTCCTGGTCTTCCAGGGAACGATCAAAGCGTAGACTGTTAGAGACATTACTCCCATGGAGGAAGGTGCGCATGGTGACTGTTGTATTCAATCCCATTGAAATTATTGTGTTTCATCAACACTCTGATAGTCCACAGATTACAGAAAGGGTCCAGATGTGCATCGGAAACTACTACTGGTCTTCCAGGGAAGGATCAAAACGTAGAATGTTTGAGAATTACTCCCATGGAGGAAAGTGCGCATGGTGACTGTTGTATTCAATCCCGATGCAATTTCTGGGTTTCATCAACACTCTGATAGTAAACACATTACAGAATGCCTAGGGATGTGCATCAGAAACACCTACTGGTATTCCAGGGAACGATCAAAGCGTAAATTCTTTGAGACAATACTCCCATGGAGGAAAGTGCGCATGGTGACAGTTGTATTCAATCCCGATGCAATTTCTGTGTTTCATCAACACTCTGATACTCCACAGATTACAGAATGCCTCCAGGTGTTCATCGGAAACAACTACTGGTCTTCCAGGCCACGATCAAAGCGTAGACTGTTTGAGAATTATTTCCAATGCAGGAAAGTGCGCATGGTGTCTGTTGTATTCAATCCCGATGCAATTTCTGTGTTTCATCAACACTCTGATAGTCCACACATTACATAATGCCTCCAGATGTGCATCAGAAACTACTACTGGTATTCCAGGGAACGATCAAAGCGTAAAGTCTTTGAGACAATAGTCCCATAGAGGAAAGAGCGCAGGGTGACTGTTGTATTCAATCCCGATGCAATTTCTGTGTTTCATCAACACTCTGATACTCCACAGATTACAGAATGCCTCCAGATGTGCATCGGAAACTACTACTGTCCTTCCAGGGAACGATCAAAGCGTAGACTGTTTGAGACATTACTCCCGTGGAGGAAAGTGCGCGTTGTCACTGTTGTATTCAATCCCGATGCAATATCTGTGTTTCATCAACACTCTGATAGTCCACAGATTACAGAATGCCACCAGATGTGCGTCGGAAACTACTACTGGTCTACCAGGGAACGATCAAAGCGTAGCATGATTGAGAATTACTCCCATGGAGGAAAGTGCGTAAGGTTACTGTTGTATTCAATCCCGAAGCAATTTCTGTGTTTCATCAAAACTCTGATAGTCCACACATTACAGAATGCCTCCAGATGTGCATCAGAAACTACTACTGGTATTCCATGTAACGATCAAATCGTAGACTGTTAGAGACATTACTCGCATGGAGGAAAGTGCGCATGGCGTCTGTTGTATTCAATCCCGATGCAAATTCTGTGTTTCATCAACACTCTGATGGTCCACTGATTACAGAATGCCACCAGATGTGCATCGGAAACTACTACTGGTCTTCCAGTGAACGATCAAACCGTAGATTGTTTGAGACATAACTCCCATGGAGGAAAGAGCGCATGGTGACTGTTGTATTCAATCCCGATGCCATTTCTGTGTTTCATCAACACTCGATAGTCCACAGATTACAGAATGCAACCAGATGTGCATCGGAAACTACTACTGGTCTACCAGGGAACGATCAAAGCGTAGACTGTTAGAGACCTTACTCACATGGAGGAAAGTGGTCATGGTGACTGTTGTATTCTATCCCGATGCAATTTCTGTGTTTCATCAACAATCTTATAGTCCACAGTTTACAGAATGCTTCTGGATGTGCATCGGAATCTACTACTGGCCTTCCAAGGAACGATCAAAGCGTAGACTGTTTGAGACATTACTCCCATGGTGGAAAGTGCGCATGGTGACTGTTGTATTCAATCCCGATGCAACTTCTGTGTTTCATCACCACTCTGATAGTCCACAGATTACAGAATGCCTCCAGATGTGCATCGGAAACTACTACTGGTCTTCCAGGAAAGGATCACAGCGTAGACTGTTTGTACATTACTCCCATGGAGGAAAGTGCGCATGGTGACTGTTGTATTCAATCCCGATGCAATTTCTCTGTTTCATCAACACTCTGACACTTCACAGATTATAGAATGCCTCCATATGTGCATCGGAAACTACTACTGGTCTTCCAGTGAACGATCAAAGCGTAAACTCTTTGAGACATTACTCCCATGGAGGAAGGTGCGCATGGTGACTGTTGTATTCAATCCCGATGCAATTTCTGTGTTTTATCAACACTCTGATACTCCACAGATTACAGAATGCCTCCACATGTGCATCGGAAACCACTACTGGTCTTCCAGGGAACGATCAAACCGTAGACTGTTTGAGATCTTACTCCCATGGAGGAAAGTGCGCATGGTGACCTTTGTATTCAATCCCGATGCAATTTCTGTGTTTCATCAACACTCTGATAGTCCACAGATTACAGAATGCCACCAGATGTGCGTCGGAAACTACTACTGGTTTACCAGGGAACGATCAAAGCGTAGCATGTTTGAGAATTACTCCCATGGAGGAAAGTGCGCATGGTGACTGTTGTATTCAATCCCGATGCAATTTCTGTGTTTCATCACCACTCTGATAGTCCACAGATTACAGAATGCCTCCAGATGTGCATCGGAAACTACTACTGGTCTTCCAGGGAAGAATCAAAACATAGACTGTTTGAGACATAACTCCCATGGAGGAAAGTGCGCATGGTGACTGTTGTATTCAATCCCGATGCAACTTCTGTGTTTCATCACCACTCTGATAGTCCACAGATTACAGAATGCCTCCAGATGTGCATCGGAAACTACTACTGGTCTTCCAGGAAACGATCAAAGCGTAGACTGTTAGAGACGTTACTCTCATGGAGGAAAGAGAGCATGGTGACTGTTGTATTCTATCCCGATGCAATTTCTGTGTTTCATCAACAATCTTATATACCACAGATTACAGAATATTTCTGGATGTGCATCGGAAACTACTACTGGCCTTCCAGGGAACGATCAAAGCGTAGACTGTTTGAGACATTACTCCCATGGAGGAAAGTGCGCATGGTGACTGTTGTATTCAATCCCGATGCAATTTCTGTGATTCATCAACACTCAGTTAGTCCACAGATTTCAGTATGCCTCCAGATGTGCATCGGAAACTACTACTGGTCTTCCATGGAACGATCAAAGCGTAGACTTTTTGAGACATTACTCCCATGGAGGAAAGTGCGCATGGTGACTGTTGTATTCAATCCCGATGCAACTTCTGTGTTTCATCACCACTCTGATAGTCCACAGATTACAGAATGCCTCCAGATGTGCATCGGAAACTACTACTGGTCTTCCAGGGAAGGATCACAGCTTAGACTGTTTGAGACATTACTCCCATGGAGGAAAGTGCGCAGGGTGACTGTTGTATTCAATCCCAATGCAAATTCTGTGTTTCATCAACACTCTGATAGTCCACAGATTACAGAAGGCCTCCAGATGTGCATCGGAAACTACTACTGGTCTTCCAGAGCACGATCAAAGCGTAGACTCTTTGAGACATTACTCCCGTGGAGGAAAGTTCGCATGGTGACTGTTGTATATAATCCCGATTCAATTTCTGTTTTTCATCAACACTATGACAGTCCACAGATTACAGAATGACACCTGATGTGCATCGGAAACTACTACTGGTCTTCCAGGGAACGATCAAAGCGCAGAGTTTTAGGGCCATACCTCACGTGGAGGAAAGTACGCATGGTGACTGTTGTGTTCAATCCCGATGCAATTTCTGTGTTTCATCAACACTCTGATAGCCCACAGATTACAGAATGCCACCAGATGTGCATCTGAAACTACTACTGGTCTTGCAGGGAACGATCAAAGCGTATACTGATTGAGAATTACTCCCATGGAGGGAAGTGAACATGGTGACTGTTGTATTCAATCCCGATTCAATTTCTGTATTTCATCAACACTCTGATAGTCCACAGATTGCAGAATTCCTCCAGATGTTCATCGGAAACTACTACTGGTCTTCCTGGGAACGATCAAAGCGTAGACTGTTTGAGACATTACTCCAAAGGAGGAAAGTGCGCATGGTGACTGTTGTATTCAATCCCGATGCAATTTCTGTGTTTCATCAACACTCTGACACTTCACAGATTATAGAATGCCTCCATATGTGCATCGGAAACTACTACTGGTCTTCCAGTGAACGATCAAAGCGTAAACTCTTTGAGACATTACTCCCATGGAGGAAGGTGCGCATGGTGACTGTTGTATTCAATCCCGATGCAATTTCTGTGTTTTATCAACACTCTGATACTCCACAGATTACAGAATGCCTCCAGATGTGCATCAGAAACCACTACTGGTCTTCCAGGGAACGATCAAAGCGTAGACTGTTTGAGATCTTACTCCCATGGAGGAAAGTGCGCATGGTGACTGTTGTATTCAATCCCGATGCAATTTCTGTGATTCATCAACACTCAGTTAGTCCACAGATTTCAGAATGCCCCCAGACGTGCATCGGAAACTACTACTGGTCTTCCAGGGAACGATCAAAGCGTAGACTGTTTGAGACATTACTCCCATGGAGGAAAGTGCGCATGGTGGCTGTTGTTTTCAGTCCCGACGCAATTTCTGTGTTTCATCAACTCTCTGATAGTCCACAGATTACAGAATGCCACCAGATGTCCATCGGAAACTACTATTGGTCTTCCAGGGAACGATCAAAGCGTAGACTGTTTGAGACATTACTCCCATGGAGGAAAGTAAGCATGGTAACTGTTGTATTCAATCCCGATGCAATTTCTGTGTTTCATCAACACTCTGATAGTCCACAAATTACAGAATGCCTCCAGATGTGCATCGGAAACTACTACCGGTCTTCCTGGGAACGAACAAAGCGTAGACAGTTTGAGACATTACTCGAAAGGAATAAAGTGCGCATGGTGACTGTTGTATTCAATCCCGACGCAATTTCTGTGTTTCATCAACACTCTGATAGTCCACAGATTACAGAATTCCACCAGATATCCATCGGAAACTACTACTGGTCTTCCAGGGAACGATCAAAGCGAAGACTGTTGGAGACATTACTCCCGTGGAGGAAAGTGCGCATGGTGACTGTTGTTTTCAATCCCGATGCAATTTCTGTGTTTCATCAACACTCTGATAATCCACAGATTACAGAATGCCTCCAGATGTGAATCGGAAACTACTACTGGTCTTCCAGGGAATGATCAAAGCGTAGACTTTTTGAGAATTACTCCCATGGAGCAAAGTGCGCATGGTGACTGTTGTATTCAATCCCGATGCAATTTCTGTGTTTCAGCAACACTCTGATAGTCCACAGATAACAGAATGCTTCCAGATGTGCATCGGAAACTACTACTGGTCTTCCAGGGAATGATCAAAGCGTAGACTTTTTGAGAATTACTCCCATGGAGCAAAGTGCGCATGGTGACTGTTGTATTCAATCCCGATGCAATTTCTGTGTTTCAGCAACACTCTGATAGTCCACAGATAACAGAATGCCTCCAGATGTGCATCGGAAATTACTACTGGTCTTCCAGGGAACGATCAAAGCGTAGACTGTTTGAGACATCACGCCCATTGAGGAAAGTGCGCATGGTGACTGTTGTATTCAATCACGATACAATTTCTGTGATTCATCAACAGGCTGATAGTCCACAGATTACAGAATGCCTCCAGATGTGCATCGGAAACTACTACAGGTCTTCCAGGGAATGATCAAAGCGTGGACTGTTTGAGACATCACTCCCATGGAGGAAAGTGCGCATGGTGACTGTTGTATTCAATCCCGAAGCAAATTCTGTGTTTCATCAACACTCTGATAGTCCACAGATTACAGAATGCCTCCAGATGTGCATCGGAAACTACTTATGATCTTCCAGAGCACGATCAAAGCGTAGACTCTTTGAGACATACTCCCAATGCAGAAAAGTGCGCATGGTGACTCTTGTATTCAATCCCGATGCAATTTCTGTGTGTCATCAACAGTCTGATAGTCCACAGATTACAGAATATCTCCAGATGTGCATCGGAAACTACTACTGGTCTTCCAGGG
Organism: Schistocerca gregaria; assembly: GCF_023897955.1. Classification (NCBI taxonomy): domain Eukaryota; kingdom Metazoa; phylum Arthropoda; class Insecta; order Orthoptera; family Acrididae; genus Schistocerca; species Schistocerca gregaria. The sequence continues at coordinate 3,519,951 of NW_026061799.1, read as the reverse complement.
ACCATCAAAGCGTAGACTGTTTGAGACATTACTCCCGTGGAGGAAAGTGCGCATGGCGACTGTTGTATTCAATCCCCATGCAATTTCTGTGTTTCATTAACACTCTGATAGTCCACAGATTGCAGAGAGCCTCCAGATGTGCATCGGAAACTACTACTGGTCTAGCAGGGAACGAACAATGCGTCGACTCTATGAGCTATTACTCCCGTGGATTAAAGTGTGCATGGTGACTGTTGTGTTCAATCCCGATGCAATTTCTGTGTTTCATCAACACTCTGATAGTCCTCAGATTACAGAATGCCACCGGATGTTCATCGGAAACTACTACTGGTCTTCCAGGGAACGATCAAAGCGTATACTGATTGAGAATTACTCCTATGGAGGGAAGCGAACATGGTGACTGTTGTATTCCATCCCGATGCAATTTCTGTGTTCCATCATCACTCAGTTAGTCCACAGATTTCAGAATGACTCCAGATGTGCATCGGAAACTACTTCTGGTCTTCCAAGGAACGATCAAGGCGTAGACTCTTTGAGACACTACTCCCATGGAGGAAAGTGCCTATGGTGACTGTTGTATTAAATCCTGATGCAATTTCTGTGTTTCATAAACACTCTGATAGTCACAGATTACAGAATGCCTCCAGATGTCCATCGGAAATTGCTACTGGTCTTCAAAGGAACGATCAAAGCGTAAACTCTTGGACACATTACTCCCATGGAGGAAGGTGCGCATGGTGACTGTTGTATTCAATCCCGATGGAATTTCTGTGTTTCATAAACACTCTGACACTCCACAGATTATAGAATGCCTCCATATGTGCATCGGAAACTGCTACTGGTCTTCCAGTGAACGATCAAAGCGTAAACTCTTTGAGACATTACTCCCATGGAGGAAGGTGCGCATGGTGACTATTGTATTCAATCCCGATGCAATTTCTGTGTTTCATCAACACTCTGATACTCCACAGATTACAGAATGCCTACAGATGTGCATCGGAAACTACTACTGGTCTTCCAGCTAACGATCAAAGCCTAGACTGTTTGCGATCTTACTCCCATGGAGGAAAGTGCGCATGGTGACTGTTGTATTCAATCCCGATGCAATTTCTTTGTTTCATCAAAACTCTGATAGTCCACAGATTACAGAATGCCTTCAGATGTGCATCGGAAACTACTCCTGGTCTTCCAGGGAACGATCAAAGCGTAGACTGTTAGAGACATTACTCCCATGGAGGAAGGTGCGCATGGTGACTGTTGTATTCAATCCCATTGAAATAATTGTGTTTCATCAACACTCTGATAGTCCACAGATTACAGAAAGGGTCCAGATGTGCATCGGAAACTACTACTGGTCTTCCAGGGAAGGATCAAAGCGTAGAATGTTTGAGAATTACTCCCATGGAGGAAAGTGCGCATGGTGACTGTTGTATTCAATCACGATGCAATTTCTGGGTTTCATCAACACTCTGATAGTAAACAGATTACAGAATGCCTAGGGATGTGCATCAGAAACACCTACTGGTATTCCAGGGAACGATCAAAGCGTAAATTCTTTGAGACAATACTCCCATGGAGGAAAGTGCGCATGGTGACAGTTGTATTCAATCCCGATGCAATTTCTGTGTTTCATCAACACTCTGATACTCCACAGATTACAGAATGCCTCCAGGTGTTCATCGGAAACAACTACTGGTCTTCCAGGCCACGATCAAAGCGTAGACTGTTTGAGAATTATTTCCAATGCAGGAAAGTGCGCATGGTGTCTGTTGTATTCAATCCCGATGCAATTTCTGTGTTTCATCAACACTCTGATAGTCCACACATTACAGAATGCCTCCAGATGTGCATCAGAAACTACTACTGGTATTCCAGGGAACGATCAAAGCGTAAAGTCTTTGAGACAATAGTCCCATAGAGGAAAGAGCGCAGGGTGACTGTTGTATTCAATCCCGATGCAATTTCTGTGTTTCATCAACACTCTGATACTCCACAGATTACAGAATGCCTCCAGATGTGCATCGGAAACTACTACTGTCCTTCCAGGGAACGATCAAAGCGTAGACTGTTTGAGACATTACTCCCGTGGAGGAAAGTGCGCGTTGTCACTGTTGTATTCAATCCCGATGCAATTTCTGTGTTTCATCAACACTCTGATAGTCCACAGATTACAGAATGCCACCAGATGTGCGTCGGAAACTACTACTGGTCTACCAGGGAACGATCAAAGCGTAGCATGTTTGAGAATTACTCCCATGGAGGAAAGTGCGTAAGGTTACTGTTGTATTCAATCCCGAAGCAATTTCTGTGTTTCATCAAAACTCTGATAGTCCACACATTACAGAATGCCTCCAGATGTGCATCAGAAACTACTACTGGTATTCCATGTAACGATCAAATCGTAGACTGTTAGAGACATTACTCGCATGGAGGAAAGTGCGCATGGCGTCTGTTGTATTCAATCCCGATGCAAATTCTGTGTTTCATCAACACTCTGATAGACCCTAGATAACAGAATGCCACCAGATGTGCATCGGAAACTACTACTGGTCTACCAGGGAACGTTCAAAGCGTAGAATGTTTGAGAATTTCTCCCATGGAGGAAAGAGCGCATGGTGACTGTTGTATTCAATCCCGATGCAATTTCTGTGTTTCATCAACACTCTGATGGTCCACTGATTACAGAATGCTTCTAGATGTGCATCGGAAACTACTACTGGTCTTCCAGTGAACGATCAAAGCGTAGATTGTTTGAGACATAACTCCCATGGAGGAAAGAGCGCATGGTGACTGTTGTATTCAATCCCGATGCCATTTCTGTGTTGCATCAACACTCGATAGTCCACAGATTACAGAATGCAACCAGATGTGCATCGGAAACTACTACTGGTCTACCAGGGAACGATCAAAGCGTAGACTGTTAGAGACCTTACTCACATGGAGGAAAGTGGGCATGGTGACTGTTGTATTCTATCCCGATGCAATTTCTGTGTTTCGTCAACAATCTTATAGTCCACAGTTTACCGAATGCTTCTGGATGTGCATCGGAAACTACTACTGGCCTTCCAAGGAACGATCAAAGCGTAGACTGTTTGAGACATTACTCCCATGGTGGAAAGTGCGCATGGTGACTGTTGTATTCAATCCCGATGCAACTTCTGTGTTTCATCACCACTCTGATAGTCCACAGATTACAGAATGCCTCCAGATGTGCATCGGAAACTACTACTGGTCTTCCAGGAAAGGATCACAGCGTAGACTGTTTGTACATTACTCCCATGGAGGAAAGTGCGCATGGTGACTGTTGTATTCAATCCCGATGCAATTTCTCTGTTTCATCAACACTCTGACACTTCACAGATTATAGAATGCCTCCATATGTGCATCGGAAACTACTACTGGTCTTCCAGTGAACGATCAAAGCGTAAACTCTTTGAGACATTACTCCCATGGAGGAAGGTGCGCATGGTGACTGTTGTATTCAATCCCGATGCAATTTCTGTGTTTTATCAACACTCTGATACTCCACAGATTACAGAATGCCTCCACATGTGCATCGGAAACCACTACTGGTCTTCCAGGGAACGATCAAACCCTAGACTGTTTGAGATCTTACTCCCATGGAGGAAAGTGCGCATGGTGACTTTTGTATTCAATCCCGATGCAATTTCTGTGTTTCATCAACACTCTGATAGTCCACAGATTACAGAATGCCGCCAGATGTGCGTCGGAAACTACTACTGGTCTACCAGGGAACGATCAAAGCGTAGCATGTTTGAGAATTACCCCCATGGAGGAAAGTGCGCATGGTGACTGTTGTATTCAATCCCGATGCAATTTCTGTGTTTCATCACCACTCTGATAGTCCACAGATTACAGAATGCCTCCAGATGTGCATCGGAAACTACTACTGGTCTTCCAGGTAAGGATCAAAACATAGACTGTTTGAGACATAACTCCCATGGAGGAAAGTGCGCATGGTGACTGTTGTATTCAATCCCGATGCAACTTCTGTGTTTCATCACAACTCTGATAGTCCACAGATTACAGAATGCCTCCAGATGTGCATCGGAAACTACTACTGGTCTTCCAGGAAACGATCAAAGCGTAGACTGTTAGAGACGTTACTCGCATGGAGGAAAGAGAGCATGGTGACTGTTGTATTCTATCCCGATGCAATTTCTGTGTTTCATCAACAATCTTATATACCACAGATTACAGAATGCTTCTGGATGTGCATCGGAAACTACTACTGGCCTTCCAGGGAACGATCAAAGCGTAGACTGTTTGAGACATTACTCCCATGGAGGAAAGTGCGCATGGTGACTGTTGTATTCAATCCCGATGCAATTTCTGTGATTCATCAACACTCAGTTAGTCCACAGATTTAAGTATGCCTCCAGATGTGCATCGGAAACTACTACTGGTCTTCCAGGGAACGATCAAAGCGTAGACTGTTTGAGACATTACTCCCATGGAGGAAAGTGCGCATGGTGACTGTTGTATTCAATCCCGATGCAACTTCTGTGTTTCATCACCACTCTGATAGTCCACAGATTACAGAATGCCTCCAGATGTGCATCGGAAACTACTACTGGTCTTCCAGGGAAGGATCACAGCTTAGACTGTTTGAGACATTACTCCCATGGAGGAAAGTGCGCAGGGTGACTGTTGTATTCAATCCCAATGCAAATTCTGTGTTTCATCAACACTCTGATAGTCCACAGATTACAGAAGGCCTCCAGATGTGCATCGGAAACTACTACTGGTCTTCCAGAGCACGATCAAAGCGTAGACTCTTTGAGACATTACTCCCGTGGAGGAAAGTTCGCATGGTGACTGTTGTATTTAATCCCGATTCAATTTCTGTTTTTCATCAACACTATGACAGTCCACAGATTACAGAATGACACCTGATGTGCATCGGAAACTACTACTGGTCTTCCAGGGAACGATCAAAAACGCAGAGTTTTAGGGCCATACCTCACGTGGAGGAAAGTACGCATGGTGACTGTTGTGTTCAATCCCGATGCAATTTCTGTGTTTCATCAACACTCTGATAGCTCACAGATTACAGAATGCCACCAGATGTGCATCTGAAACTACTACTGGTCTTGCAGGGAACGATCAAAGCGTATACTGATTGAGAATTACTCCCATGGAGGGAAGTGAACATGGTGACTGTTGTATTCAATCCCGATTCAATTTCTGTATTTCATCAACACTCTGATAGTCCACAGATTGCAGAATTCCTCCAGATGTTCATCGGAAACTACTACTGGTCTTCCTGGGAACGATCAAAGCGTAGACTGTTTGAGACATTACTCCAAAGGAGGAAAGTGCGCATGGTGACTGTTGTATTCAATCCCGATGCAATTTCTGTGTTTCATCAACACTCTGACACTTCACAGATTATAGAATGCCTCCATATGTGCATCGGAAACTACTACTGGTCTTCCAGTGAACGATCAAAGCGTAAACTCTTTGAGACATTACTCCCATGGAGGAAGGTGCGCATGGTGACTGTTGTATTCAATCCCGATGCAATTTCTGTGTTTTATCAACACTCTGATACTCCACAGATTACAGAATGCCTCCAGATGTGCATCAGAAACCACTACTGGTCTTCTAGGGAACGATCAAAGCGTAGACTGTTTGAGATCTTACTCCCATGGAGGAAAGTGCGCATGGTGACTGTTGTATTCAATCCCGATGCAATTTCTGTGATTCATCAACACTCAGTTAGTCCACAGATTTCAGAATGCCCCCAGACGTGCATCGGAAACTACTACTGGTCTTCCAGGGAACGATCAAAGCGTAGACTGTTTGAGACATTACTCCCATGGAGGAAAGTGCGCATGGTGACTGTTGTATTCAATCCCGATGCAATTTCTGTGATTCATCAACACTCAGTTAGTCCACAGATTTCAGAATGCCCCCAGACGTGCATCGGAAACTACCACTGGTCTTCCAGGGAACGATAAAAGCGTAGACTGTTTGAGACATTGCTCCCATGGAGGAAAGTGCGCATGGTGACTGTATATTCAATCCCGAAGCAATTGCGGTGTTTCATCAACACTCTGATTGTCCACACATTACAGGATGCCTCCAGATGTGCATCAGAAACTACTACTTGTATTCCAGGAAACGATCAAAGCGTAAACTATTTGAGACATTACTCCCATGGAGGAAAGTGCGCATTGTGACTGTTGTATTCAAACCCGATTCAATTTCTGTGTTTCATCAAGACTCTGATATTCCACAGGTTTCAGAATGCCTCCAGATGTGCATCGGAAACTACTTCTGATCTTCCAGAGAACTATCAAAACGTAGAATGTTTGAGACACTACTCCCGTGGAGGAAAGTGCGCATGGTGACTGTTGTATTCAATCCCGAAGCAATTTATGTGTTTCATCAACACTCTGATAGTCCACAGATTACAGAATGCCTCCAGATGTGCATCGGGAACTACTACTGGTCTTCCAGGGAAAGATCAAAGCGTAGACTGTTAGAGAATTACTCCCATGGAGGAAAGTGCGCATTGTGACTGTTGTATTCAATCCCGATGCAATTTCTGTGTTTCAGCAACACTCTGATAGTCCACAGATAACAGAATGCCTCCAGATGTGCATCGGAAATTACTACTGGTCTTCCAGGGAACGATCAAAGCGTAGACTGTTTGAGACATCACGCCCATTGAGGAAAGTGCGCATGGTGACTGTTGTATTCAATCACGATGCAATTTCTGTGATTCATCAACAGTCTGATAGTCCACAGATTACAGAATGCCTCCAGATGTGCATCGGAAACTACAACTGGTCTTCCAGGGAATGATCAAAGCGTGGACTGTTTGAGACATCACTCCCATGGAGGAAAGTGCGCATGGTGACTGTTGTATTCAATCCCGAAGCAAATTCTGTGTTTCATCAACACTCTGATAGTCCACAGATTACAGAATGCCTCCAGATGTGCATCGGAAACTACTTCTGATCTTCCAGAGCACGATCAAAGCGTAGACTCTTTGAGACATTACTCCCAATGCAGAAAAGTGCGCATGGTGACTCTTGTATTCAATCCCGATGCAATTTCTGTGTGTCATCAACAGTCTGATAGTCCACAGATTACAGAATATCTCCAGATGTGCATCGGAAACTACTACTGGTCTTCCAGGGACGATCAAAGCGTAGACTGTTTGAGACATTACTCCCATGGAGGAATGTGCGCATGGCGACTGTTGTATTCAATCCCGATTCAATTTCTGTGTTTCATTAACACTCTGATAGTCCACAGATTACAGAGAGCCTCCAGATGTGCATCGGAAACAACTACTGGTCTAGCAGGGAACGAACAATGCGTAGACTCTATGAGACATTACTCCCGTGGATTAAAGTGTGCATGGTGACTGTTGTGTTCAATCCCGATGCAATTTCTGTGTTTCATCAACACTCTGATAGTCCTCAGATTACAGAATGCCACCAGATGTTCATCGGAAACTACTACTGGTCTTCCAGGGAACGATCAAAGCGTATACTGATTGAGAATTACTCCCATGGAGGGAAGCGAACATGGTGACTGTTGTATTCAATCCCGATGCAATTTCTGTGTTCCATCAACACTCAGTTAGTCAACAGATTTCAGAATGACTCCAGATGTGCATCGGAAACTACTTCTGGTCTTCCAAGGAACGATCAAGGCGTAGACTCTTTGAGACACTACTCCCATGGTGGAAAGTGCCTATGGTGACAGTTGTATTAAATCCAGATGCAATTTCTGTGTTTCATGAACACTCTGATAGTCACAGATTACAGAATGCCTCCAGATGTCCATCGGAAATTGCTACTGGTCTTCCAGGGAAAGATCAAAGCGTAAACTCTTGGACACATTACTCCCATGGAGGAAGGTGCGCATGGTGACTGTTGTATTCAATCCCGATGGAATTTCTGTGTTTCATAAACACTCTGACACTCCACAGATTATAGAATGCCTCCATATGTGCATCGGAAACTACTACTGGTCTTGCAGTGAACGATCAAAGCGTAAACTCTTTGAGACATTACTCCCATGGAGGAAGGTGCGCATGGTGACTATTGTATTCAATCCCGATGCAATTTCTGTGTTTCATCAACACTCTGATACTCCACAGATTACAGAATGCCTCCAGATGTGCATCGGAAACTACTACTGGTTTTCCAGGGAACGATCAAAGCCTAGACTGTTTGGGATCTTACTCCCATGGAGGAAAGTGCGCATGGTGACTGTTGTATTCAATCCCGATGCAATTTCTTTGTTTCATCAAAACTCTGATAGTCCACAGATTACAGAATGCCTTCAGATGTGCATCGGAAACTACTCCTGGTCTTCCAGGGAACGATCAAAGCGTAGACTGTTAGAGACATTACTCCCATGGAGGAAGGTGCGCATGGTGACTGTTGTATTCAATTCCATTGAAATTATTGTGTTTCATCAACACTCTGATAGTCCACATATTACAGAAAGGGTCCAGATGTGCATCGGAAACTACTACTGGTCTTCCAGGGAAGGATCAAAGCGTAGAATGTTTGAGAATTACTCCCATGGAGGAAAGTGCGCATGGTGACTGTTGTATTCAATCCCGATGCAATTTCTGGGTTTCATCAACACTCTGATAGTAAACACATTACAGAATGCCTAGGGATGTGCATCAGAAACTCCTACTGGTATTCCAGGGAACGATCAAAGCGTAAACTCTTTGAGACAATACTAGCATGGAGGAAAGTGCGCATGGTGACTGTTGTATTCAATACCGACGCAATTTCTGTGTTTCATCAACACTCTGATACTCCACAGATTACAGAATGCCTCCAGGTGTTCATCGGAAACAACTACTGGTCTTCCAGAAAACGATCAAAGCGTAGACTGTTTGAGAATTATTTCCAATGCAGGAAAGTGCGCTTGGTGACTGTTGTATTCCATCCCGATTCAATTTCTGTGTTTTATTAAAAGTCTGATAGCCCACAGATTACAGAATATCTCCAGATGTGCATCGCAAACTATTACTGGCTTTCCAGGGAACGATCAAAGCGTAGACTGTTTGAGACATCACTCCCATGGAGGAAAGTGCGCATGGTGACTGTTGTATTCAATCCCGACGCAATTTCTGTGTTTCATCAACAGTCTGATAGTCCACAGATTACAGAAGGCCTCCAGATGTGCATCGGAAACTACTACTGGTCTTCCAGGGAACGATCAAAGCGTATACTGATTGAGAATTACTGCCATGGAGGGAAGTGAACATGGTGACTGTTGTATTCAATCCCGATTCAATTTCTGTATTTCATCAAAACTCTGATAGTCCACAGATTGCAGAATGCCTCCAGATGTTCATCGGAAACTACTTCTGGTCTTCCAAGGAACGATCAAGGCGTAGACTGTTTGAGACACTACTCCCATGGAGGAAAGTGCGCATGGTGACTGTTGTATTCAATCCCGATGCAATTTCTGTGTTTCATAAACAATCTGATAGTCACAGATTACAGAATGCCTCCAGATGTCCATCGGAAATTGCTACTGGTCTTCAAAGGAACGATCAAAGCGTAAACTCTTGGACACATTACTCCCATGGAGGAAGGTGCGCATGGTGACTGTTGCATTCAATCCCGATGGAATTTCTGTGTTTCATAAACACTCTGACACTCCACAGATTATAGAATGCCTCCATATGTGCATCGGAAACTACTACTGTTCTTCCAGTGAACGATCAAAGCGTAAACTCTTTGAGACGTTACTCCCATGGAGGAAGGTGCGCATGGTGACTATTGTATTCAATCCCGATGCAATTTCTGTGTTTCATCAACACTCTGATACTCCACAGATTACAGAATGCATCCAGATGTGCATCGGAAACTACTACTGGTCTTCCAGGGAACGATCAAAGCGTAGACTGTTTGGGATCTTACTCCCATGGAGGAAAGTGCGCATGGTGACTGTTGTATTCAATCCCGATGCAATTTCTTTGTTTCATCAAAACTCTGATAGTCTACAGATTACAGAATGCCTCCAGATGTGCATCGGAAACTACTCCTGGTCTTCCAGGGAACGATCAAAGCGTAGACTGTTAGAGACATTACTCCCATGGAGGAAGGTGCGCATGGTGACTGTTGTATTCAATCCCATTGAAATTATTGTGTTTCATCAACACTCAGATAGTTCACAGATTACAGAAAGGGTCCAGATGTGCATCGGAAACTACTACTGGTATTCCAGGGAAGGATCAAAGCGTAGAATGTTTGAGAATTACTCCCATGGAGGAAAGTGCGCATGGTGACTGTTGTATTCAATCCCGATGCAATTTCTGGGTTTCATCAACACTCTGATAGTAAACACATTACAGAATGCCTAGGGATGTGCATCAGAAACTCCTACTGGTATTCCAGGGAACGATCAAAGCGTAAACTCTTTGAGACAATACTCCCATGGAGGAAAGTGCGCATGGTGACTGTTGTATTCAATCCCGATGCAATTTCTGTGTTTCATCAACACTCTGATACTCCACAGATTACAGAATGCCTCCAGGTGTTCATCGGAAACAACTACTGGTCTTCCAGGCCACGATCAAAGCGTAGACTGTTTGAGAATTATTTCCAATGCAGGAAAGTGCGCATGGTGACTGTTGTATTCAATCCCGATGCAATTTCTGTGTTTCATCAACACTCTGATAGTCCACACATTACAGAATGCCTCCAGATGTGCATCAGAAACTACTACTGGTATTCCAGGGAACGATCAAAGCGTAAAGTCTTTGAGACAATAGTCCCATAGAGGAAAGAGCGCAGGGTGACTGTTGTATTCAATCCCGATGCAATTTCTTTGTTTCATCAACACTCTGATACTCCACAGATTACAGAATGCCTCCAGATGTGCATCGGAAACTACTACTGTCCTTCCAGGGAACGATCAAAGCGTAGACTGTTTGAGACATTACTCCCGTGGAGGAAAGTGCGCGTTGTCACTGTTGTATTCAATCCCGATGCAATTTCTGTGTTTCATCAACACTCTGATAGTCCACAGATTACAGAATGCCACCAGATGTGCGTCGGAAACTACTACTGGTCTACCAGGGAACGATCAAAGCGTAGCATATTTGAGAATTACTCCCATGGAGGAAAGTGCGTAAGGTTACTGTTGTATTCAATCCCGAAGCAATTTCTGTGTTTCATCAACACTCTGATAGTCCACACATTACAGAATGCCTCCAGATGTGCATCAGAAACTACTACTGGTATTCCATGTAACGATCAAATCGTAGACTGTTAGAGACATTACTCGCATGGAGGAAAGTGCGCATGGCGTCTGTTGTATTCAATCCCGATGCAAATTCTGTGTTTCATCAACACTCTGATAGACCACAGATAACAGAATGCCACCAGATGTGCATCGGAAACTACTACTGTCCTTCCAGGGAACGATCAAAGCGTAGACTGTTTGAGACATTACTCCCGTGGAGGAAAGTGCGCGTTGTCACTGTTGTATTCAATCCCGATGCAATTTCAGTGTTTCATCAACACTCTGATAGTCCACAGATTACAGAATGCCACCAGATGTGCGTCGGAAACTGCTACTGGTCTACCAGGGAACGTTCAAAGCGTAGAATGTTTGAGAATTTCTCCGATGGAGGAAAGAGCGCATGGTGACTGTTGTATTCAATCCCGATGCAATTTCAGTGTTTCATCAACACTCTGATGGTCCACAGATTACAGAATGCTTCTAGATGTGCATCGGAAACTACTACTGGTCTTCCAGTGAACGATCAAAGCCTAGATTGTTTGAGACATAACTCCCATGGAGGAAAGAGCGCATGGTGACTGTTGTATTCAATCCCGATGCCATTTCTGTGTTTCATCAACACTCGATAGTCCACACATTACAGAATGCCTCCAGATGTGCATCAGAAACTACTACTGGTATTCCAGGGAACGATCAAAGCGTAAAGTCTTTGAGACAATAGTCCCATAGAGGAAAGAGCGCAGGGTGACTGTTGTATTCAATCCCGATGCAATTTCTGTGTTTCATCAACACTCTGATACTCCACAGATTACAGAATGCCTCCAGATGTGCATCGGAAACTACTACTGTCCTTTTACAGGGAACGATTAAAGCGTAGACTGTTTGAGACATTACTCCCGTGGAGGAAAGTGCGCGTTGTCACTGTTGTATTCAATCCCGATGCAATTTCTGTGTTTCATGAACACTCTGATAGTCCACAGATTACAGAATGCCACCAGATGTGCGTCGGAAACTGCTACTGGTCTACCAGGGAACGTTCAAAGCGTAGAATGTTTGAGAATTTCTCCGATGGAGGAAAGAGCGCATGGTGACTGTTGTATTCAATCCCGATGCAATTTCTGTGTTTCATCAACACTCTGATGGTCCACAGATTACAGAATGCTTCTAGATGTGCATCGGAAACTACTACTGGTCTTCCAGTGAACGATCAAAGCGTAGATTGTTTGAGACATAACTCCCATGGAGGAAAGAGCGCATGGTGACTGTTGTATTCAATCCCGATGCCATTTCTGTGTTTCATCAACACTCGATAGTCCACAGATTACAGAATGCCACCAGATGTGCATCGGAAACTACTACTGGTCTACCAGGGAACGATCAAAGCGTAGACTGTTAGAGACGTTACTCACATGGAGGAACGTGGGTATGGTGACTGTTGTATTCTATCCCGATGCAATTTCTGTGTTTCATCAACAATCTTATAGTCCACAGTTTACAGAATGCTTCTGGATGTGCATCGGAAACTACTACTGGCCTTCCAAGGAACGATCAAAGCGTAGACTGTTTGAGACATTACTCCCATGGTGGAAAGTGCGCATGGTGACTGTTGTATTCAATCCCGATGCAACTTCTGTGTTTCATCACCACTCTGATAGTCCACAGATTACAGAATGCCTCCAGATGTGCATCGGAAACTACTACTGGTCTTCCAGGGAAGGATCACAGCGTAGACTGTTTGTACATTACTCCCATGGAGGAAAGTGCGCATGGTGACTGTTGTATTCAATCCCGATGCAATTTCTCTGTTTCATCAACACTCTGATAGTCACAGATAACAGAATGCCTCCAGATGTCCATCGGAAATTACTACTGGTCTTCCAGGGTACGATCAAAGCGTAAACTCTTGGACTCATTACTCCCATGGAGGAAGGTGCGAATGGTGACTGTTGTATTCAATCCCTATGGAATTTCTGTGTTTCATCAACACTCTGACACTTCACAGATTATAGAATGCCTCCATATGTGCATCGGAAACTACTACTGGTCTTCCAGTGAACGATCAAAGCGTAAACTCTTTGAGACATTACTCCCATGGACGAAGGTGCGCATGGTGACTGTTGTATTCAATCCCGATGCAATTTCTGTGTTTTATCAACACTCTGATACTCCACAGATTACAGAATGCCTCCAGATGTGCATCAGAAACCACTACTGGTCTTCCAGGGAACGATCAAACCGTAGACTGTTTGAGATCTTACTCCCATGGAGGAAAGTGCGCATGGTGACTGTTGTATTCAATCCCGATGCAATTTCTGTGTTTTATCAACACTCTGATACTCCACAGATTACAGAATGCCTCCAGATGTGCATCGGAAACCACTACTGGTCTTCCTGGGAACGATCAAAGCGTAGACTGTATGAGATCTTACTCCCATGGAAGAAAGTGCGCATGGTGACTTTTGTATTCAATCCCGATGCAATTTCTGTGTTTCATCAACACTCTGATAGTCCACAGATTACAGAATGCCACCAGATGTGCGTCGGAAACTACTACTGGTCTACCAGGGAACGATCAAAGCGTAGCATGTTTGAGAATAACTCCCATGGAGGAAAGTGCGCATGGTGACTGTTGTATTCAATCACGATGCAATATCTGTGTTTCATCACCACTCTGATAGTCCACAGATTACAGAATGCCTCCAGATGTGCATCGGAAACTACTACTGGTCTTCCAGGGAAGTATCACAGCTTAGACTGTTTGAGATATTACTCCCATGGAGGAAAGTGCGCATGGTGACTGTTGTATTCAATCCCGATGCAATTTCTGTGTTTCATCAACACTCGATAGTCCATAGATTACAGAATGCCACCAGATGTGCATCGCAAACTACTACTGGTCTACCAGGGAACGATCAAAGCGTAGACTGTTAGAGACGTTACTCACATGGAGGAAAGTGGGCATGGTGACTGTTGTATTCTATCCCGATGCAATTTCTGTGTTTCATCAACAATCTTATAGTCCACAGTTTACAGAATGCTTCTGGATGTGCAGCGGAAACTACTACTGGCCTTCCAAGGAACGATCAAAGCGTAGACTGTTTGAGACATTACTCCCATGGTGGAAAGTGCGCATGGTGACTGTTGTATTCAATCCCGATGCAACTTCTGTGTTTCATCACCACTCTGATAGTCCACAGATTACAGAATGCCTCCAGATGTGCACCGGAAACTACTACTGGTCTTCCAGGGAAGGATCACAGCGTAGACTGTTTGTACATTACTCCCATGGAGGAAAGTGCGCATGGTGACTGTTGTATTCAATCCCGATGCAATTTCTCTGTTTCATCAACACTCTGATAGTCACAGATTACAGAATGCCTCCAGATGTCCATCGGAAATTACTACTGGTCTTCCAGGGTACGATCAAAGCGTAAACTCTTGGACTCATTACTCCCATGGAGGAAGGTGCGAATGGTGACTGTTGTATTCAATCCCTATGGAATTTCTGTGTTTCATCAACACTCTGACACTTCACAGATTATAGAATGCCTCCATATGTGCATCGGAAACTACTACTGGTCTTCCAGTGAACGATCAAAGCGTAAACTCTTTGAGACATTACTACCATGGAGGAAGGTGCGCATGGTGACTGTTGTATTCAATCCCGATGCAATTTCTGTGTTTTATCAACACTCTGATACTCCACAGATTACAGAATGCCTCCAGATGTGCATCGGAAACCACTACTGGTCTTCCAGGGAACGATCAAACCGTAGACTGTTTGAGATCTTACTCCCATGGAGGAAAGTGCGCATGGTGACTGTTGTATTCAATCCCGATGCAATTTCTGTGTTTTATCAACACTCTGATACTCCACAGATTACAGAATGCCTCCAGATGTGCATCGGAAACCACTACTGGTCTTCCTGGGAACGATCAAAGCGTAGACTGTTTAAGATCTTACTCCCATGGAGGAATGTGCGCATGGTGACTTTTGTATTCAATCCCGATGCAATTTCTGTGTTTCATCACCACTGTGATAGTCCACAGATTACAGAATGCCACCAGATGTGCGTCGGAAACTACTACTGGTCTACCAGGGAACGATCAAAGCGTAGCATGTTTGAGAATTACTCCCATGGAGGAAAGTGCGCATGGTGACTGTTGTATTCAATCCCGATGCAATTTCTGTGTTTCATCACCACTCTGATAGTCCACAGATTACAGAATGCCTCCAGATGTGCATCGGAAACTACTACTGGTCTTCCAGGGAAGGATCAAAGCGTAGACTGTTTGAGACATAACTCCCATGGAGGAAAGTGCGCATGGTGACTGTTGTATTCAATCCCGATGCAACTTCTGTGTTTCATCACCACTCTGATAGTCCACAGATTACAGAATGCCTCCAGATGTGCATCGGAAACTACTACAGGTCTTCCAGGGAAGGATCAAAGCTTAGACTGTCTGAGATATTACTCCCATGGAGGAAAGTGCGCATGGTGACTGTTGTATTCAATCCCGATGCAATTTCTGTGTTTCATCAACACTCGATAGTCCATAGATTACAGAATGCCTCCACATGTGCATCGGAAACTACTACTGGTCTACCAGGGAACGATCAAAGCGTAGACTGTTAGAGACGTTACTCGCATGGAGGTAAGAGAGCATGGTGACTGTTGTATTCTATCCCGATGCAATTTCTGTGTTTCATCAACAATCTTTTATACCACAGATTACAGAATGCTTCAGGATGTGCATCGGAAACTACTACTGGCCTTCCAGGGAACGATCAAAGCGTAGACTGTTTGAGACATTACTCCCATGGAGGAAAGTGCGCATGGTGACTGTTGTATTCAATCCCGATGCAATTTCTGTGATTCATCAACACTCAGTTAGTTCACAGATTTCAGTATGCCTCCAGATGTGCATCGGAAACTACTACTGGTCTTCCAGGGAACGATCAAAGCGTAGACTGTTTGAGACATTACTCCCATGGAGGAAAGTGCGCATGGTGACTGTTGTATTCAATCCCGATGCAACTTCTGTGTTTCATCACCACTCTGATAGTCCACAGATTACAGAATGCCTCCAGATGTGCATCGGAAACTACTACTGGTCTTCCAGGGAAGGATCACAGCTTAGACTGTTTGAGACATTACTCCCATGGAGGAAAGTGCGCATGGTGACTGTTGTATTCAATCCCAATGCAAATTCTGTGTTTCATCAACACTCTGATACTCCACAGATTACAGAAGGCCTCCAGATGTGCATCGGAAACTACTACTGGTCTTCCAGAGCACGATCAAAGCGTAGACTCTTTGAGACATTACTCCCGTGGAGGAAAGTTCGCATGGTGACTGTTGTATTTAATCCCGATTCAATTTCTGTTTTTCATCAACACTATGATAGTCCACAGATTACAGAATGACACCTGATGTGCATCGGAAACTACTACTGGTCTTCCAGGGAACGATCAAAGCGCAGAGTGTTAGGGCCATACCTCACGTGGAGGAAAGTACGCATGGTGACTGTTGTGTTCAATCCCGATGCAATTTCTGTGTTTCATCAACACTCTGATAGCCCACAGATTACAGAATGCCACCAGATGTGCATCTGAAACTACTACTGGTCTTGCAGGGAACGATCAAAGCGTATACTGATTGAGAATTACTCCCATGGAGGGAAGTGAACATGGTAACTGTTGTATTCAATTCCGATTCAATTTCTGTATTTCATCAACACTCTGATAGTCCACAGATTGCAGAATGCCTCCAGATGTTCAACGGAAACTACTACTGGTCTTCCTGGGAACGATCAAAGCGTAGACTGTTTGAGACATTACTCCAAAGGAGGAAAGTGCGCATGGTGACTGTTGTATTCAATCCCGATGCAATTTCTGTGTTTCATCAACACTCTGACACTTCACAGTTTATAGAATGCCTCCATATGTGCACTGGAAACTACTACTGGTCTTCCAGTGAACGATCAAAGCGTAAACTCTTTGACATTACTCCCATGGAGGAAGGTGCGCATGGTGACTGTTGTATTCAATCCCGATGCAATTTCTGTGTTTTATCAACACTCTGATACTCCACAGATTACAGAATGCCTCCAGATGTGCATCAGAAACCACTACTGGTCTTCCAGGGAACGATCAAAGCGTAGACTGTTTGAGATCTTACTCCCATGGAGGAAAGTGCGCATGGTGACTGTTGTATTCAATCCCGAGTCAATTTCTGTGTTTCATCAACACTCTGATAGTCCACACATTACAGAATCCCTCCAGATGTGTATCAGAAACTACTACTGGTATTCCAGGGAACGATCAAAGCGTAAACTCGTTGAGACATTACTCCCATGGAGGAAAGTGCGCATGGTGACTGTTGTATTCAATCCCGATGCAATTTCTGTGATTCATCAACACTCAGTTAGTCCACAGATTTCAGAATGCCCCCAGACGTGCATCGGAAACTACTACTGGTCTTCCAGGGAACGATCAAAGCGTAGACTGTTTGAGACATTACTCCCATGGAGGAAAGTGCGCATGGTGACTGTTATATTCAATCCCGATGCAATTTCTGTGATTCATCAACACTCAGTTAGTCCACAGATTTCAGAATGCCCCCAGACGTGCATCGGAAACTACTATTGGTCTTCCAGGGAACGATAAAAGCGTAGACTGTTTGAGACATTGCTCCCATGGAGGAAAGTGCGCATGGTGACTGTATATTCAATCCCGAAGCAATTGCTGTGTTTCATCAACACTCTGATTGTCCACACATTACAGGATGCCTCCAGATGTGCATCAGAAACTACTACTTGTATTCCAGGAAACGATCAAAGCGTAAACTATTTGAGACATTACTCCCATGGAGGAAAGTGCGCATGGTGACTGTTGTATTCAAACCCGATTCAATTTCTGTGTTTCATCAAGACTCTGATATTCCACAGGTTTCAGAATGCCTCCAGATGTGCATCGCAAACTACCTACTGGTCTTCCAGGCAACGATCAAAGCGTAGACTGTTTGAGACATTACTCCCTTGGAGGAAAGTGCGCATGGTGACTGTTGTATTCAATCCCAATGCAAATTCTGTGTTTCATCAACACTCTGATAGTCCACAGATTACAGAAGGCCTCCAGATGTGCATCGGAACCTACTACTGGTCTTCCAGAGCACGATCAAAGCGTAGACTCTTTGAGACATTACTCCCGTGGAGGAAAGTGCGCATGGTGACTGTTGTATTTAATCCCGATTCAATTTCTGTTTTTCATCAACACTATGATAGTCCACAGATTACAGAATGCCACCTGATGTGCATCGGAAACTACTACTGGTCTTCCAGGAACGATAAAAGCGCAGAGTGTTTGGGCCATACCTCACGTGGAGGAGAGTACGCATGGTGACTGTTGAGTTCAATCCCGATGCAATTTCTGTGTTTCATCAACACTCTGATAGCCCACAGATTACAGAATGCCACCAGATGTGCATCGGAAACTACTACTGGTCTTCCAGGGAACGATCAAAGCGTATACTGATTGAGAATTACTCCCATGGAGGGAAGTGAACATGGTGACTGTTGTATTCAATCCCGATTCAATTTCTGTATTTCATCAACACTCTGATAGTCCACAGATTGCAGAATGCCTCCAGATGTTCATCGGAAACTACTACTGGTCTTCCTGGGAACGATAAAAGCGTAGACTGTTTGAGACATTACTCCAAAGGAGGAAAGTGCGCATGGTGATTGTTGTATTCAATCCCGATGCAATTTCTGTGTTTCATCAACACTCAGTTAGTCCACAGATTTCAGAATGCCTCCAGATGTGCATCGGAAACTACTACTGGTCTTCCAGGGAACGATCAAAGCGTAGACTCTTTGAGACATTACTCCCATGGAGGAAAGTGCGCATGGTGACTGTTGTATTCAATCCCGAGGCAATTTCTGTGTTTCATCAACACTCAGATAGTAAACAGATTATAGAATGTCTCCAGATGTGCATCGGAAACTACTTCTGGTCTTCCAGGGAACGATCAAAGCGTAGACTGTTTGAGACATCACTCCCATGGAGGAAAGTGCGCATGGTGACTGTTGTACTCATTCCCGACGCAATTTCTGTGTTTCATCAACAGTCTGATAGTCCACAGATTACAGAATGCCTCCAGATGTGCATCGGAAATTACTACTGGTCTTCCAGGGTACGATCAAAGCGTAAACTCTTGGACTCATTACTCCCATGGAGGAAGGTGCGAATGGTGACTGTTGTATTCAATCCCTATGGAATTTCTGTGTTTCAACAACACTCTGACACTTCACAGATTATAGAATGCCTCCATATGTGCATCGGAAACTACTACTGCTCTTCCAGGGATCGATCAAAGCGTAGACTGTTAGAGACATTACTCCCATGGAGGAAAGTGCGCATGGTGACTGTTGTATTCAATCCCGATGCAATTTCTGTGATTCATCAACACTCAGATAGTAAACAAATTATAGAATGCCTCCAGATGTGCATCGGAAACTACTTCTGGTCTTCCAGGGAACGATCAAAGCGTAGACTGTTTGAGACATCACTCGCATGGAGGAAAGTGCGCATGGTGACTCTGGTATTCAATCCCGATGCAATTTCTGTGTTTCATCAACAGTCTGATACTCCACAGATTACAGAATGCCTCCAGATGCCCATCGGAAACTACTACTGGTCTTCCAGGGAACGATCAAAGCGTAGACTGTTTGAGACATTACTCCCATGGAGGAAAGTGCGCATGGTGACTGTTGTATTCAATCCCGATGCAATTTCTGTGATTCATCAACACTCAGATAGTAAACAAATTATAGAATGCCTCCAGATGTGCATCGGAAACTACTTCTGGTCTTCCAGGGAACGATCAAAGCGTAGACTGTTTGAGACATCACTCCCATGGAGGAAAGTGCGCATGGTGACTCTGGTATTCAATCCCGATGCAATTTCTGTGTTTCATCAACAGTCTGATAGTCCACACATTACAGAATGCCTCCAGATGTGCATCGGAAACTACTACTGGTCTTTCAGGGAACGATCAAAGCGTAGACTGTTTTAGACAATACTCCCATGGAGGAAATTGCGCATGGTGACTGTTGTATTCAATCCCAATGCAAATGCTGTGTTTAATCAACACTCTGATAGTCCACAGATTACAGGAGGCCTCCAGATGCGCATCGGAAACTACTACTGGTCTTACAGAGCAAGATCAAAGCGTAGACTCTTTGAGACATTACAACCGTTGAGGAAAGTGCGCATGGTGACTGTTGTATTTAATCCCGATTTTATTTCTGTTTTTCATCAACACTATGATAGTCCACAGATTACAGAATGCCACCTGATGTTCATCGGAAACAACTACTGGTCTTCCAGGGAACGATCAAAGCGCAGAGTGTTTGGGCCATACCACACGTGGAGGAAAGTGCGCATGGTGACTGTTGTGTTCAATCCCGATGCAATTTCTGTGTTTCATCAACACTCTGATAGTCCACAGATTACAGAATGCCTCCAGATGTGCATCGGAAGCTACTACTGGTTTTCCAAGGAACGATCAAAACGTATACTGATTGAGAATTACTCCCATGGAGGGAAGTGAACATGGTGACTGTTGTATTCAATCCCGATTCAATTTCTGTATTTCATCAACACTCTGATAGTCCACAGATTGCAGAATGCCTCCAGATGTTCATCGGAAACTACTACTGGTCTTCCTGGGAACGATCAAAGCGTAGACTGTTTGAGACATTATCCCAAAGGAGGAAAGTGCGCATGGTTACTGTTGTATTCAATCCCGATGCAATTTCTGTGTTTCTTCAACACTCAGTTAGTAAACAGATTTCAGAATGACTCCAGAAGTGCATCGGAAATTACTACTGGTCTTCCAGGGTACGATCAAAGCGTAAACTCTTGGACTCATTACTCCCATGGAGGAAGGTGCGAATGGTGACTGTTGTATTCAATCCCTATGGAATTTCTGTGTTTCATCAACACTCTGACACTTCACAGATTATAGAATGCCTCCATATGTGCATCGGAAACTACTACTGGTCCTCCAGTGAACGATCAAAGCGTAAACTCTTTGAGACATTACTCCCATGGAGGAAGGTGCGCATGGTGACTGTTGTATTCAATCCCGATGCAATTTCTGTGTTTTATCAACACTCTGATACTCCACTGATTACAGAATGTCTCCAGATGTGCATCAGAAACCACTACTGGTCTTCCAGGGAACGATCAAAGCGTAGACTGTTTGAGATCTTACTCCCATGGAGGAGAGTGCGCATGGTGACTGTTGTATTCAATGCCGATGCAATTTCTGTGTTTCATCAACACTCTGATAGTCCACACATTACAGAATGCCTCCAGATGTACATCAGAAACTACTACTGGTATTCCATGGAAAGATCAAAGCGTAGACTGTTAGAGACATTACTCGCATGGAGGAAAGTGCACATGGTGTCTGTTGTATTCAATCCCGATGCAAATTCTGTGTTTCATCAACACTCTGATAGACCACAGATTACAGAATGCCACCAGATGTGCCTTGGAAACTACTACTGGTCTCCTATGGAACGAACAAAGCGTAGACTGCTTGAGACATTACTCCCGTGGAGGAAAGTGCGCGTTGTGACTTTTGTATTCAATCCCGATGCAATTTCGTGTTTTATCAACTCTCTGATAGTCCACAGATTACAGAATGCCACCAGATGTGCATCGGAAACTACTACTGGTCTACCAGGGAACGTTCAAAGCGTAGAATGTTTGAGAATTACTCCCATGGAGGAAAGTGCGCATGGTGACTGTTGTATTCAATCCCGATGCAATTTCTGTGTTTCATCAACACTCTGATGGTCCACAGATTACAGAATGCTTCTAGATGTGCATCGGAAACTACTACTGGTCTTCCAGGGAACGATCAAAGCGTAGACTGTTTGAGACATTACTCCAAAGGAGGAAAGTGCGCATGGTGATGGTTGTATTCAATCCCGATGCAATATCTGTGTTTCATCAACACTCAGTTAGTCCACAGATTTCAGAATGACTCCAGATGTGCATCGGAAATTACTACTGGTCTTCCAGGGTACGATCAGAGCGTAAACTCTTGGACTCATTACTCCCATGGAGGAAGGTGCGAATGGTGACTGTTGTATTCAATCCCTATGGAATTTCTGTGTTTCATCAACACTCTGACACTTCACAGATTATAGAATGCCTCCATATGTGCATCGGAAACTACTACTGGTCTTCCAGTGAACTATCAAAGCGTAAACTCTTTGAGACATTACTCCCATGGAGGAAGGTGCGCATGGTGACTGTTGTATTCAATCCCGATGCAATTTCTGTGTTTTATCAACACTCTGATACTCTACAGATTACAGAATGCTTCCAGATGTGCATCAGAAACGACTACTGGTCTTCCAGGGAACGATCAAAGCGTAGACTGTTTGAGATCTTACTCCCATGGAGGAAAGTGCGCATGGTGACTTTTGTATTCAATCCCGATTCAATTTCTGTGTTTCATCAACACTCTGATAGTTTACACATTACAGAATGCCTCCAGATGTGCATCAGAAACTACTACTGGTATTCCAGGGAACGATCAAAGCGTAAACTCGTTGAGACAATACTCCCATAGAGGAAAGTGCGCATGGTGACTGTTGTATTCAATCCAGATGCAATTTCTGTGTTTCATCAACGCTCTGATACTCCACAGATTACAGAATGCCTCCAGATGCGCATCGGAAACTACTACTGGTCTTCCAGGGAACGATCAAAGCGTAGACTGTTTGAGACATTACTCCCATGGAGGAAAGTGCGCATGGTGACTGTTGTATTCAATCCCGATGCAATTTCTGTGTTTCATCAACACTCAGTTAGTCCACAGATTTCAGAATACCTCCAGATGTGCATCGGAAACTACTACTGGTCTTTCAGGGAACGATCAAAGCGTAGACTGTTTGAGACATTACCCCCATGGAGGAAAGTGCGCATGGTGACTGTTGTATTCAATCCCAATGCAAATTCTGTGTTTCATCAACACTCTGATAGTCCACAGATTACAGAAGGCCTCCAGATGTGCATCGGAAACTACTACTGGTCTTCCAGAGCACGATCAAAGCGTAGACTCTTTGAGACATTACTCCCGTTGAGGAAAGTGCGCATGGTGACTGTTGTATTTAATCCCGATTCAATTTCTGTTTTTCATCAACACTATGATAGTCCACAGATTACAGAATGCCACCTGATGTGCATCGGAAACTACTACTGGTCTTCCAGGGAACGATCAAAGCGCAGAGTGTTTGGGCCATACCTCACGTGGAGGAAAGTGCGCATGGTGACTGTTGTGTTCAATCCCGATGCAATTTCTGTGTTTCATCAACACTCTGATAGTCCACAGATTGCAGAATGCCTCCAGATGTTCATCGGAAACTACTACTGGTCTTCCTGGGAACGATCAAAGCGTAGACTGTTTGAGACATTACTCCAAAGGAGAAAAGTGCGCATGGTTACTGTTGTATTCAATCCCGATGCAATTTCTGTGTTTCATCAACACTCAGTTAGTAAACAGATTTCAGAATGACTCCAGAAGTGCATCGGAAATTACTACTGGTCTTCCAGGGTACGATCAAAGCGTAAACTCTTGGACTCATTACTCCCATGGAGGAAGGTGCGAATGGTGACTGTTGTATTCAATCCCTATGGAATTTCTGTGTTTCATCAACACTCTGACACTTCACAGATTATAGAATGCCTCCATATGTGCATCGGAAACTACTACTGGTCTTCCAGTGAACGATCAAAGCGTAAACTGTTTGAGACATTACTCCCATGGAGGAAGGTGCGCATGGTGACTGTTGTATTCAATCCCGATGCAATTTCTGTGTTTTATCAACACTCTGATACTCCACAGATTACAGAATGCTTCCAGATGTGCATCAGAAACCACTACTGGTCTTCCAGGGAACGATCAAAGCGTAGACTGTTTGAGATCTTACTCCCATGGAGGAAAATGCGCATGGTGACTGTTGTATTCAATCCCGATTCAATTTCTGTGTTTCATCAACACTCTGATGGTCCACACATTACAGAATGCCTCCAGATGTGCATCAGAAACTACTACTGGTATTCCAGGGAACGATCAAAGCGTAAACTCGTTGAGACAATACTCCCATAGAGGAAAGTGCGCATGGTGACTGTTGTATTCAATCCCGATGCAAGTTCTGTGTTTCATCAACACTCTGATACTCCACAGATTACAGAATGCCTCCAGATGCGCATCGGAAACTACTACTGGTCTTCCAGGGAACGATCAAAGCGTAGACTGTTTGAGACATTACTCCCATGGAGGAAAGTGCGCATGGTGACTGTTGTATTCAATCCCAATGCAAATTCTGTGTTTCATCAACACTCTGATAGTCCACAGATTACAGAAGGCCTCCAGATGTGCATCGGAAACTACTACTGGTCTTCCAGAGCACGATCAAAGCGTAGACTCTTTGAGACATTACTCCCGTTGAGGAAAGTGTGCATGGTGACTGTTGTATTTTATCCCGATCCAATTTCTGTTTTTCATCAACACTATGATAGTCCACAGATTACAGAATGCCACCTGATGTGCATCGGAAACTACTACTGGTCTTCCAGGGAACGATCAAAGCGCAGAGTGTTTGGGCCATACCTCACGTGGAGGAAAGTGCGCATGTTGACTGTTGTGTTCAATCCCGATGCAATTTCTGTGTTTCATCAACACTCTGATAGCCCACAGATTACAGAATGCCACCAGATGTGCATCGGAAACTACTACTGGTCTTCCAGGGAACGATCAAAGCGTATACTGATTGAGAATTACTCCCATGGAGGGAAGTGAACATGGTGACTGTTGTATTCAATCCCGATTCAATTTCTGTATTTCATCAACACTCTGATAGTCCACAGATTGCAGAATGCCTCCAGATGTTCATCGGAAACTACTACTGGTCTTCCTGGGAACGATCAAAGCGTAGACTGTTTGAGACATTACTCCAAAGGAGGAAAGTGCGCATGGTTACTGTTGTATTCAATCCCGATGCAATTTCTGTGTTTCATCAACACTCAGTTAGTAAACAGATTTCAGAATGACTCCAGAAGTGCATCGGAAATTACTACTGGTCTTCCAGGGTACGATCAAAGCGTAAACTCTTGGACTCATTACTACCATGGAGGAAGGTGCGAATGGTGACTGTTGTATTCAATCCCTATGGAATTTCTGTGTTTCATCAACACTCTGACACTTCACAGTTTATAGAATGCCTCCATATGTGCATCGGAAACTACTACTGGTCTTCCAGTGAACGATCAAAGCGTAAACTCTTTGAGACATTACTCCCATGGAGGAAGGTGCGCATGGTGACTGTTGTATTCAATCCCGATGCAATTTCTGTGTTTTATCAACACTCTGATACTCCACAGATTACAGAATGCCTCCAGATGTGCATCAGAAACCACTACTGGTCTTCCAGGGAACGATCAAAGCGTAGACTGTTTGTGATCTTACTCCCATGGAGGAAAGTGCGCATGGTGACTGTTGTATTCAATCCCGATGCAATTTCTGTGTTTCATCAACACTCTGATAGTCCACACATTACAGAATGCCTCCAGATGTGCATCGGAAACTACTACTGTTCTTCCAGGGAACGATCAAAGCGTAGACTGTTTGACACATTACTCCCGTGGAGGAAAGTGCGCGTTGTGACTGTTGTATTCAATCCCGAAGCAAATTTCTGTGTTTCATCAACACTCTGATAGTCCACAGATTACAGAATGCCACCAGATGTGCATCGGAAACTACTACTGGTCTACCAGGGAACGATCAAAGCGTAGCATGTTTGAGAATTAATCCCATGGAGGAAAGTGCGCATGGTTACTGTTGTATTCAATCCCGAAGCAATTTCTGTGTTTCATCAACACTCTGATAGTCCACACATTACAGAATGCCTCCAGATGTAAATCAGAAACTACTACTGGTATTCCATGAAAAGATCAAAGCGTAGACTGTTAGAGACATTACTCGCATGGAGGAAAGTGCACATGGTGTCTGTTGTATTCAATCCCGATGCAAATTCTGTGTTTCATCAACACTCTGATAGACCAAAGATTACAGAATGCCACCAGATGTGCCTTGGAAACTACTACTGGTCTCCTAGGGAACGAACAAAGCGTAGACTGCTTGAGACATTACTCCCGTGGAGGAAAGTGCGCGTTGTGACTGTTGTATTCAATCCCGATGCAATTTCGTGTTTTATCAACACTCTGATAGTCCACAGATTACAGAATGCCACCAGATGTGCATCGGAAACTACTACTGGTCTACCAGGGAACGTTCAAAGCGTAGAATGTTTGAGGATTACTCCCATGGAGGAAAGTGCGCATGGTGACTGTTGTATTCAATCCCGATTAAATTTCTGTGTTTCATCAACACTCTGATAGTCCGCACATTACAGAATGCCTCCAGATGTGCATCAGAAACTACTACTAGTATTCCAGGGAACGATCAAAGCGTAAACTCGTTGAGACAATACTCCCATTGAGGAAAGTGCGCATGGTGACTGTTGTATTC
This sequence comes from Schistocerca gregaria, assembly GCF_023897955.1. Lineage (NCBI taxonomy): Eukaryota > Metazoa > Arthropoda > Insecta > Orthoptera > Acrididae > Schistocerca > Schistocerca gregaria. The sequence continues at coordinate 3,493,072 of NW_026061799.1, read as the reverse complement.
AATCCCGATGCAATTTCTGTGTTTCATCAGCACTCGGATACTCCACAGATTACAGAATGCCTCCAGATGCGCATCGGAAACTACTACTGGTCTTCCAGGGAACGATCAAAGCGTAGACTGTTTGAGACATTACTCCCATGGAGGAAAGTGCGCATGGTGACTGTTGTATTCAATCCCGATGCAATTTCTGTGTTTCAAAAACACTCAGTTAGTCCACAGATTTCAGAATACCTCCAGATGTGCATCGGAAACTACTACTGGTCTTTCAGGGAACGATCAAAGCATAGACTGTTTGAGATCTTACTCCCATGGATGAAAGTGCGCATGGTGACTGTTGTATTCAATCCCGATTCAATTTCTGTTTTTCATCAACACTATGATAGTCCACAGATTACAGAATGCCACCTGATGTGCATCGGAAACTACTACTGGTCTTCCAGGGAACGATCAAAGCGCAGAGTGTTTGGGCCATACCTCACGTGGAGGAAAGTGCGCATGGTGACTGTTGTGTTCAGTCCCGATGCAATTTCTGTGTTTCATCAACACTCTGATAGCCCACAGATTACAGAATGCCACCAGGTGTGCATCAGAAACTACTACTGGTCTTCCAGGGAACGATCAAAGCGTATAGTGATTGAGAATTACTCCCATGGAGGGAAGTGAACATGGTGACTGTTGTATTCAATCCCGATTCAATTTCTGTATTTCATCAACACTCTGATAGTCCACAGATTGCAGAATGCCTCCAGATGTTCATCGGAAACTACTACTGTTCTTCCAGGGAACGATCAAAGCGTAAACTCTTTGAGACATTACTCCCATGGAGGAAGGTGCGCATGGTGACTGTTGTATTCAATCCCGATGCAATTTCTGTGTTTTATCAACACTCTGATACTCCACAGATTACAGAATGCCTCCAGATGTGCATCAGAAACCACTACTGGTCTTCCAGGGAACGATCAAAGTGTAGACTGTTTGAGATCTTACTCCCATGGAGGAAAGTGCGCATGGTGACTGTTGTATTCAATCCCGATGCAATTTCTGTGTTTCATCAACACTCTGATAGTCCACACATTACAGAATGCCTCCAGATGTGCATCGGCAACTACTACTGTTCTTCCAGGGAATGATCAAAGCGTAGACTCTTTGACACATTACTCCCGTGGAGGAAAGTGCGCGTTGTGACTGTTGTATTCAATCCCGATGCAATTTCTGAGTTTCATCAACACTCGGATAGTCCACACATTACAGAATGCCTCATGATGTACATCAGAAACAACTACTGGTATTCCATGGAAAGATCAAAGCGTAGACTGTTAGAGACATTACTCGCATGGAGGTAAGTGCGCATAATGTCTGTTGTATTCAATCCCGATGCAAATTCTGTGTTTCATCAACACTCTGATAGACCACAGATTACAGAATGCCACCAGATGTGCCTTGGAAACTACTACTGGTCTCCTAGGGAACGAACAAAGCGTAGACTGCTTGAGACAATACTCCCATAGAGGAAAGTGCGCATGGTGACTGTTGTATTCAATCCCGATGCAATTTCTGTGTTTCATCAACACTCTGATATTCCACAGATTACAGAATGCCTCCAGATGCGCATCGGAAACTACTACTGGTCTTCCAAGGAACGATCAAAGCGTAAACTTTTTGAGACACTACTCCCATGGAGGAAAGTGCGCATGGTAACTGATGTATTCAATCCCGATGCTATTTCTGTGTTTCATCAACACTCTCATAGTCCACAGAATACAGAATGCTTCTACATGTGCATCGGAAAGTACTACTGGTCTTCCAGGGAACGATCAAAGCGTAGACTGTTTGAGACATTGCTCCCATTGAGGAAAGTGTGCATGATGAATGTTGTATTCAATCCCGAAGCAATTTCTGTGTTTCATCAACACTCTGATAGTCCACACATTACAGAATGCCTCCAGATGAGCATCAGAAACTACTACTGGTATTTCAGGGAACGATCAAAGCGTAAACTCTTTGAGACATTACTCCCATGGAGGAAAGTGCTCATGGTGACTGTTGTATTTAATCCCGATGCAATTTCTGTGTTTCATCAACACTCTGATACTCCACAGATTACAGAATGCCTCCAGATGTGCATCGCAAACTACTACTGGTCTTCCAGGAAACGATCAATGCGTAGACTGTTTGAGACATAACTCCCATGGAGGAAAGTGCGCATGGTGACTGTTGTATTCAATCCCGATGCAATTTCTATGTTTCATCAACACTCTGATAGTCCACAGATTACAGATTGCCTCCAGATGTGCATCGGAAACTACTACTGGTCTTCCAGGGATCGATCAAAGCGTAGACTGTTAGACACATTACTCGCATGGAAGAGTGTTTCATTAACACTCTGATTGTCCACACATTACAGAATGCCTCCCTATTTGCATCAGAAACTACTACTGGTATTCCAGGGAACGATCAAAGCGTAAACTCTTTGAGACATTACTCCGATGGAGGAAAGTACGCATGGTGACTGTTGTATTCAATCCCGATGCAATTTCTGTGTTTCATCAACACTCTGATACTCCCCAGATTACAGAATGCCTCCAGATGTGCATCGCAAACTACTACTGGTCTTCCAGGGAACGATCACAGCGTAGACCGTTTGAGACATTACTCTATGGACGAAACTGCGCATGGTGACTGCTGTATGTAATCCCGATAAAATTTCTGTGTCTCATCAACACTCTGATAGTCAACAGATTACAGAATGCCTCCAGATGTTCATCGGAAACTAACACTGGTCTTCCAGGGAACGATCAAAGCGTAGACTGTTTGAGACATTACTCCCAATGCAGGAAAGTACGTATGGTGACTCTTTTATTCAATCCCGATGCAATTTCTGTGTTTCATCAACACTCAGATAGTCCACAGATGACAGAGTGCCTCCAGATATGCATCGGTAGCTATTACTGGTCTTCCAGGGAATGATCAAAGCGTAGACTGTTAGAGACATTACCCTCATGGAGGAAACTTCGCATGGTGACTATTGTATTCAATCCCGATTCAATTTATGTGTTTCATCAACACTCTGATACTCCACAGATTACATAATGCCTCCAGATATGCATCGGAAACTACTACTGGTCTTCCAGGGAACGATCAGAGCGTAGACTGTTTGAAACATTACTCCCCTGGAGGAATGTGCGCATAGTGACTTTTGTATTCAATCCCGATGCAATTTCAGTGTTTCATCAACACTCGATTAGTCCACAGATTTCAGAATGACTCCAGATGTGCATCGTAAACTACTACTGGTCTTCCAGGGATCGATCAAATCTTAGAATCTTTGAGACATTACCCCCATGGAGGAAAGTGCGGATGGTGTTTGTTGTATACAATCCCGATGCAAAGTCTGTGTTTCTTCATCACTCTGATACTCCACAGATTACAGAATGCCTCCAGATGTGCATCGGAAACTACTACTGGTCTTCCAGGGAACGATCAAAGCGTAGACAGTTTGAGACATTACCCCCATGGAGGAAAGTGCTCATGGTGATTGCTGTATTCAATCCCGATGCAATTTCTGTGTTTCATCAACACTCTGATAGTCCACCGATTACAGAATGCCTCCATATGTGCATCGGAAACTATTACTGGTCTTCCAGGGAAAGGTCAAATCGTAGACTGTTTGAGACCTTACTCCCATGGAGGAAAGTGCGCATGGTGACTGTTGTATTCAATCCCGATGCAATTTCTGTGTTTCATCAACACTCTGATAATCCACAGATTTCAGAATGCTTCCAGATGTGCATCGGAAACTACTACAGGTCTTCAAGGGAACGATCAAAGCGTAGACTGTTTGAGACCTTATTCCCATGGAGGAAAGTGCGCATGGTGACTGTTGTATTCAATCGCGATGCAATTTCTGTGTTTCATCAACACTCTGATACTCCACAGATTACAGAATGCCTCCAGATGTGCATCGGGAACTACTACTTGACTTCCCGGGTAAGAGCAAAGCGTAAACTGTTAGAGACATTACTCCCATGGAGGAAGGTGCACATGGTGACAGTTGTATGCAATCCCGATGCAATTTCTGTGTTTCGTCAACACTCTGATAGTCACAGATTACAGAATGCCTCCAGATGTCCATCGGAAATTACTACTGGTCTTCCAGGGAACGATCAAAGCGTAAACTCTTGGAGACATTACTCCCATGGAGGAAGGTGCGCATGGTGACTGCTGTATTCAATCCCGATGCAATTTCTGTGTTTCATTAACACTCAGTTACTCCACAGATTTCAGAATGCCTCCAGGTGTGCGTCGGAAACTACTACTGGTCTTCCAGGGAACGATCAAAGCGTAGACTGTTTGTGATCTTACTCCCATGGAGGAAAGTGCGCATGGTGACTGTTGTATTCAATCCCGATGCAATTTCTGTGTTTCATCAACACTCTGATAGTCCACACATTACAGAATGCCTCCAGATGTGCATCGGAAACTACTACTGTTCTTCCAGGGAACGATCAAAGCGTAGACTGTTTGACACATTACTCCCGTGGAGGAAAGTGCGCGTTGTGACTGTTGTATTCAATCCCGAAGCAAATTTCTGTGTTTCATCAACACTCTGATAGTCCACAGATTACAGAATGCCACCAGATGTGCATCGGAAACTACTACTGGTCTACCAGGGAACGATCAAAGCGTAGCATGTTTGAGAATTAATCCCATGGAGGAAAGTGCGCATGGTTACTGTTGTATTCAATCCCGAAGCAATTTCTGTGTTTCATCAACACTCTGATAGTCCACACATTACAGAATGCCTCCAGATGTAAATCAGAAACTACTACTGGTATTCCATGAAAAGATCAAAGCGTAGACTGTTAGAGACATTACTCGCATGGAGGAAAGTGCACATGGTGTCTGTTGTATTCAATCCCGATGCAAATTCTGTGTTTCATCAACACTCTGATAGACCAAAGATTACAGAATGCCACCAGATGTGCCTTGGAAACTACTACTGGTCTCCTAGGGAACGAACAAAGCGTAGACTGCTTGAGACATTACTCCCGTGGAGGAAAGTGCGCGTTGTGACTGTTGTATTCAATCCCGATGCAATTTCGTGTTTTATCAACACTCTGATAGTCCACAGATTACAGAATGCCACCAGATGTGCATCGGAAACTACTACTGGTCTACCAGGGAACGTTCAAAGCGTAGAATGTTTGAGGATTACTCCCATGGAGGAAAGTGCGCATGGTGACTGTTGTATTCAATCCCGATTAAATTTCTGTGTTTCATCAACACTCTGATAGTCCGCACATTACAGAATGCCTCCAGATGTGCATCAGAAACTACTACTAGTATTCCAGGGAACGATCAAAGCGTAAACTCGTTGAGACAATACTCCCATTGAGGAAAGTGCGCATGGTGACTGTTGTATTCAATCCCGATGCAATTTCTGTGTTTCATCAGCACTCGGATACTCCACAGATTACAGAATGCCTCCAGATGCGCATCGGAAACTACTACTGGTCTTCCAGGGAACGATCAAAGCGTAGACTGTTTGAGACATTACTCCCATGGAGGAAAGTGCGCATGGTGACTGTTGTATTCAATCCCGATGCAATTTCTGTGTTTCAAAAACACTCAGTTAGTCCACAGATTTCAGAATACCTCCAGATGTGCATCGGAAACTACTACTGGTCTTTCAGGGAACGATCAAAGCATAGACTGTTTGAGATCTTACTCCCATGGATGAAAGTGCGCATGGTGACTGTTGTATTCAATCCCGATTCAATTTCTGTTTTTCATCAACACTATGATAGTCCACAGATTACAGAATGCCACCTGATGTGCATCGGAAACTACTACTGGTCTTCCAGGGAACGATCAAAGCGCAGAGTGTTTGGGCCATACCTCACGTGGAGGAAAGTGCGCATGGTGACTGTTGTGTTCAGTCCCGATGCAATTTCTGTGTTTCATCAACACTCTGATAGCCCACAGATTACAGAATGCCACCAGGTGTGCATCAGAAACTACTACTGGTCTTCCAGGGAACGATCAAAGCGTATAGTGATTGAGAATTACTCCCATGGAGGGAAGTGAACATGGTGACTGTTGTATTCAATCCCGATTCAATTTCTGTATTTCATCAACACTCTGATAGTCCACAGATTGCAGAATGCCTCCAGATGTTCATCGGAAACTACTACTGTTCTTCCAGGGAACGATCAAAGCGTAAACTCTTTGAGACATTACTCCCATGGAGGAAGGTGCGCATGGTGACTGTTGTATTCAATCCCGATGCAATTTCTGTGTTTTATCAACACTCTGATACTCCACAGATTACAGAATGCCTCCAGATGTGCATCAGAAACCACTACTGGTCTTCCAGGGAACGATCAAAGTGTAGACTGTTTGAGATCTTACTCCCATGGAGGAAAGTGCGCATGGTGACTGTTGTATTCAATCCCGATGCAATTTCTGTGTTTCATCAACACTCTGATAGTCCACACATTACAGAATGCCTCCAGATGTGCATCGGCAACTACTACTGTTCTTCCAGGGAATGATCAAAGCGTAGACTCTTTGACACATTACTCCCGTGGAGGAAAGTGCGCGTTGTGACTGTTGTATTCAATCCCGATGCAATTTCTGAGTTTCATCAACACTCGGATAGTCCACACATTACAGAATGCCTCATGATGTACATCAGAAACAACTACTGGTATTCCATGGAAAGATCAAAGCGTAGACTGTTAGAGACATTACTCGCATGGAGGTAAGTGCGCATAATGTCTGTTGTATTCAATCCCGATGCAAATTCTGTGTTTCATCAACACTCTGATAGACCACAGATTACAGAATGCCACCAGATGTGCCTTGGAAACTACTACTGGTCTCCTAGGGAACGAACAAAGCGTAGACTGCTTGAGACAATACTCCCATAGAGGAAAGTGCGCATGGTGACTGTTGTATTCAATCCCGATGCAATTTCTGTGTTTCATCAACACTCTGATATTCCACAGATTACAGAATGCCTCCAGATGCGCATCGGAAACTACTACTGGTCTTCCAAGGAACGATCAAAGCGTAAACTTTTTGAGACACTACTCCCATGGAGGAAAGTGCGCATGGTAACTGATGTATTCAATCCCGATGCTATTTCTGTGTTTCATCAACACTCTCATAGTCCACAGAATACAGAATGCTTCTACATGTGCATCGGAAAGTACTACTGGTCTTCCAGGGAACGATCAAAGCGTAGACTGTTTGAGACATTGCTCCCATTGAGGAAAGTGTGCATGATGAATGTTGTATTCAATCCCGAAGCAATTTCTGTGTTTCATCAACACTCTGATAGTCCACACATTACAGAATGCCTCCAGATGAGCATCAGAAACTACTACTGGTATTTCAGGGAACGATCAAAGCGTAAACTCTTTGAGACATTACTCCCATGGAGGAAAGTGCTCATGGTGACTGTTGTATTTAATCCCGATGCAATTTCTGTCTTTCATCAACACTCTGATACTCCACAGATTACAGAATGCCTCCAGATGTGCATCGCAAACTACTACTGGTCTTCCAGGAAACGATCAATGCGTAGACTGTTTGAGACATAACTCCCATGGAGGAAAGTGCGCATGGTGACTGTTGTATTCAATCCCGATGCAATTTCTATGTTTCATCAACACTCTGATAGTCCACAGATTACAGATTGCCTCCAGATGTGCATCGGAAACTACTACTGGTCTTCCAGGGATCGATCAAAGCGTAGACTGTTAGACACATTACTCGCATGGAAGAGTGTTTCATTAACACTCTGATTGTCCACACATTACAGAATGCCTCCCTATTTGCATCAGAAACTACTACTGGTATTCCAGGGAACGATCAAAGCGTAAACTCTTTGAGACATTACTCCGATGGAGGAAAGTACGCATGGTGACTGTTGTATTCAATCCCGATGCAATTTCTGTGTTTCATCAACACTCTGATACTCCCCAGATTACAGAATGCCTCCAGATGTGCATCGCAAACTACTACTGGTCTTCCAGGGAACGATCACAGCGTAGACCGTTTGAGACATTACTCTATGGACGAAACTGCGCATGGTGACTGCTGTATGTAATCCCGATAAAATTTCTGTGTCTCATCAACACTCTGATAGTCAACAGATTACAGAATGCCTCCAGATGTTCATCGGAAACTAACACTGGTCTTCCAGGGAACGATCAAAGCGTAGACTGTTTGAGACATTACTCCCAATGCAGGAAAGTACGTATGGTGACTCTTTTATTCAATCCCGATGCAATTTCTGTGTTTCATCAACACTCAGATAGTCCACAGATGACAGAGTGCCTCCAGATATGCATCGGTAGCTATTACTGGTCTTCCAGGGAATGATCAAAGCGTAGACTGTTAGAGACATTACCCTCATGGAGGAAACTTCGCATGGTGACTATTGTATTCAATCCCGATTCAATTTATGTGTTTCATCAACACTCTGATACTCCACAGATTACATAATGCCTCCAGATATGCATCGGAAACTACTACTGGTCTTCCAGGGAACGATCAGAGCGTAGACTGTTTGAAACATTACTCCCCTGGAGGAATGTGCGCATAGTGACTTTTGTATTCAATCCCGATGCAATTTCAGTGTTTCATCAACACTCGATTAGTCCACAGATTTCAGAATGACTCCAGATGTGCATCGTAAACTACTACTGGTCTTCCAGGGATCGATCAAATCTTAGAATCTTTGAGACATTACCCCCATGGAGGAAAGTGCGGATGGTGTTTGTTGTATACAATCCCGATGCAAAGTCTGTGTTTCTTCATCACTCTGATACTCCACAGATTACAGAATGCCTCCAGATGTGCATCGGAAACTACTACTGGTCTTCCAGGGAACGATCAAAACGTAGACAGTTTGAGACATTACCCCCATGGAGGAAAGTGCTCATGGTGATTGCTGTATTCAATCCCGATGCAATTTCTGTGTTTCATCAACACTCTGATAGTCCACCGATTACAGAATGCCTCCATATGTGCATCGGAAACTATTACTGGTCTTCCAGGGAAAGGTCAAATCGTAGACTGTTTGAGACCTTACTCCCATGGAGGAAAGTGCGCATGGTGACTGTTGTATTCAATCCCGATGCAATTTCTGTGTTTCATCAACACTCTGATAATCCACAGATTTCAGAATGCTTCCAGATGTGCATCGGAAACTACTACAGGTCTTCAAGGGAACGATCAAAGCGTAGACTGTTTGAGACCTTATTCCCATGGAGGAAAGTGCGCATGGTGACTGTTGTATTCAATCGCGATGCAATTTCTGTGTTTCATCAACACTCTGATACTCCACAGATTACAGAATGCCTCCAGATGTGCATCGGGAACTACTACTTGACTTCCCGGGTAAGAGCAAAGCGTAAACTGTTAGAGACATTACTCCCATGGAGGAAGGTGCACATGGTGACAGTTGTATGCAATCCCGATGCAATTTCTGTGTTTCGTCAACACTCTGATAGTCACAGATTACAGAATGCCTCCAGATGTCCATCGGAAATTACTACTGGTCTTCCAGGGAACGATCAAAGCGTAAACTCTTGGAGACATTACTCCCATGGAGGAAGGTGCGCATGGTGACTGCTGTATTCAATCCCGATGCAATTTCTGTGTTTCATTAACACTCAGTTACTCCACAGATTTCAGAATGCCTCCAGGTGTGCGTCGGAAACTACTACTGGTCTTCCAGGGAACGATGAAAGCTTAGACTCTTTGAGACAATAACCCCATGGAGGAAAGTGCGCATGGTGACTGTTGTATTCAATCCCGATGCAATTTCTGTGTTTCATCAACACTCTGATAGTCCACACATTACAGAATGCCTCCAGATGTGCATCAGAAACTACTACTGGTATTCCAGGGAACGATCAAAGCGTAGACTGTTTGAGACATTACTCCCATGGAGGAAAGTGCGCGTTGTGACTGTTGTATTCAATCCCGATGCAAATTCTGTGTTTCATCAACACTCTGATAGACCACAGTTTACAGAATGCCACCAGATGTGCATCGGAAACTACTACTGGTCTTGCAGGGAACGATCAAAGCGTAGACTGTTTGAGACATTACTCCCGTGGAGGAAAGTACGCGTTGTGACTGTTGTATTCAATGCCGATGCAATTTCTTTGTTTCATCAACACTCTGATAGTCCACAGATTACAGAATGCCACCAGATGTGCATCGGAAACTACTACTGGTCTTCCAGGGAACGATCAAAACGTAGACTGATTGAAACATTACTCCCCTGGAGGAATGTGCGCATAGTGACTATTGTATTCAATCCCGATGCAAATTCTGTGTTTCATCAACACTCGATTAGTCCACAGATTTCAGAATGACTCCAGATGTGCATCGTAAACTACTACTGGTCTTCCAGGGATTCGTCAAATCTTAGACTCTTTGAGACATTACCCCCATGGAGGAAAGTGCGGATGGTGTTTGTTGTATTTAATCCCGATGCAAATTCTGTGATTCTTCATCACTCTGATACTACACAGATTACAGAATGCCTCCAGATAAGCATCGGAAACTACTACTGGTCTTCCAGGGAACGATCAAAGCGTAGACAGTTTGAGACATTACCCCCATGGAGGAAAGTGCGCATGGTGGTTGCTGTATTCAATCCCGATGCAATTTCTGTGTTTTATCAACACTCTGATAGTCCACCGATTACAGAATGCCTCCATATGTGCATCGGAAACTACTACTGGTCTTCCAGGGAACGGTCAAAGCGTAGACTGTTTGAGACCTTACTCCCATGGAGGAAAGTGCGCATGGTGACTGTTGTATTCAATCCCGATGCAATTTCTGTGTTTCATCAACACTCTGATAATCCACAGATTTCAGAATGCCTCCTGATGTGCATCGGAAACTACTACTGGTCTTCAAAGGAACGATCAAAGCGTATACTGTTAGAGACATTACTCCCATGGAGGAAGGTGCGCATGGTGACTGTTGTATTCAGTCCCGATGCAATTTCTGTGTTTCATCAACACTCTGATAGTCCACAGATTACAGAATGCCTCCAGATGTGCATCGGAAACTACTACTGGTCTTCCAGGGAACGATCAATGCGTAGAATGTTTGAGAATTACTCCCATGGAAGTAAGTGCGCATGGTGACTGTTGTATTCAATCCCGATGCAGTTTCTGTGTTTCATCAAAACTCTGATAGTCCACACATTACAGAATGCCACGAGATGTGCATCGGAAACTACTACTGGTCTTCCAGGCAACGATCAAAGCGTAGACTATTTCTGACATTACTCCCACGGAGGAAAGTGCGCATGGTGACTGTTGTATTCAATCCCGATGCAATTTCTGTGTTTCATCAACACTCTGATAATCCACAGATTTCAGAATGCCTCCAGATGTGCATCGGAAACTACTACTGGTCTTCAAGGGAACGATCAAAGCGTAGACTGTTAGAGACATTACTCCCATGGAGGAAGGTGCGCATGGTGACTTTTGCATTCAATCCCGATGCAATTTCTGTGTTTCATCAACACTCGATTAGTCCACAGATTTCAGAATGACTCCAGATGTGCATCGTAAACTACTACTGGTCTTCCGGGGATCGATCAAATCTTAGACTCTTTGAGACATTACCCCCATGGAGGAAAGTGCGCATGGTGGTTGCTGTATTCAATCCCGATGCAATTTCTGTGTTTCATCAACACTCTGATAGTCCACCGATTACAGAATGCCTCCATATGTGCATCGGAAACTACTACTGGTCTTCCAGGGAACGGTCAAATCGTAGACTGTTCGAGACCATACTCCCATGGAGGAAACTGCGCATGGTGACTGTTGTATTCAATCCCGATGCAAATTCTGTGTTTCATCAACACTCTGATAATCCACAGATTTCAGAATGCCTCCAGATGTGCATCGTAAACTACTACAGGTCTTCAAGGGAACGATCAAAGCGTAGACTGTTAGAGACATTACTCCCATGGAGGAAGGTGCGCATGGTGACTGTTGTATTCAGTCCCGAGGCAATATCTGTGTTTCATCAACACTCTGATAGTCCACAGATTACAGAATGCTTCCAGATGTGCATTGGAAACTACTACTGGTCTTCCAGGGAACGGTCAAAGCGTAGACTGTTTGAGACCTTACTCCCATGGAGGAAAGTGCGCATGGTGACTGTTGTATTCAATCCCGATGCAATTTCTGTGTTTCATCAACACTCTGATAATCCACAGATTTCAGAATGCCTCCTGATGTGCATCGGAAACTACTACTGGTCTTCAAGGGAACGATCAAAGCGTAGACTGTTAGAGACATTACTCCCATGGAGGAAGGTGCGCATGGTGACTGTTGTATTCAGTCCCGAAGCAATTTCTGTGTTTCATCAACACTCTGATAGTCCACAGATTACAGAATGCCTCCAGATGTGCATCGGAAACTACTACTGGTCTTCCAGGGAACGATCAATGCGTAGAATGTTTGAGAGTTACTCCCATGGAAGTAAGTGCGCATGGTGACTGTTGTATTCAATCCCGATGCAGTTTCTGTGTTTCATCAAAACTCTGATAGTCCACACATTACAGAATGCCACGAGATGTGCATCGGAAACTACTACTGGTCTTCCAGGCAACGATCAAAGCGTAGACTGTTTCTGACATTACTCCCATGGAGGAAAGTGCACATGGTGACTGTTGTATTCAATCCCGATGCAATTTCTGTGTTTCATCAACACTCTGATAATCCACAGATTTCAGAATGCCTCCAGATGTGCATCGGAAACTACTACTGGTCTTCAAGGGAACGATCAAAGCGTAGACTGTTAGAGACATTACTCCCATGGAGGAAGGTGCGCATGGTGACTTTTGCATTCAATCCCGATGCAATTTCTGTGTTTCATCAACACTCGATTAGTCCACAGATTTCAGAATGACTCCAGATGTGCATCGTAAACTACTACTGGTCTTCCGGGGATCGATCAAATCTTAGACTCTTTGAGACATTACCCCCATGGAGGAAAGTGCGCATGGTGGTTGCTGTATTCAATCCCGATGCAATTTCTGTGTTTCATCAACACTCTGATAGTCCACCGATTACAGAATGCCTCCATATGTGCATCGGAAACTACTACTGGTCTTCCAGGGAACGGTCAAATCGTAGACTGTTTGAGACCTTACTCCCATGGAGGAAACTGCGCATGGTGACTGTTGTATTCAATCCCGATGCAATTTCTGTGTTTCATCAACACTCTGATAATCCACAGATTTCAGAATGCCTCCAGATGTGCATCGGAAACTACTACAGGTCTTCAAGGGAACGATCAAAGCGTAGACTGTTAGAGACATTACTCCCATGGAGGAAGGTGCGCATGGTGACTGTTGTATTCAGTCCCGATGCAATATCTGTGTTTCATCAACACTCTGATAGTCCACAGATTACAGAATGCTTCCAGATGTGCATCGGAAACTACTACTGGTCTTCCAGGGAACGATCAATGCGTAAAATGTTTGAGAATTACTCCCATGGAGGTAAGTGCGCATGGTGAGTGTTGTATTCAATCCCGATGCAGTTTCTGTGTTTCATCAACACTCTTATAGTCCACAGATAACAGAATGCTTCTAGATGTGCATAGGAAACTACTACTGGTCTTCCAGGGAACGATCAGAGCGTAGACTGTTAGAGACATTACTCCCATGGAGGAAAGTGCGGGTGGTGACTGTTGTATTCAATCCCGATGCAATATCTGTGTTTCATCAACACTCTGATACTCCACAGATTACAGAATGCCTCCAGATGTGCATCGGGAACTACTACTTGTCTTCCCGGGTACGAGCAAAGCGTAAACTGTCAGAGACATTACTCCCATGGAGGAAGGTGCGCATGGTGACAGTTGTATGCAATCCCGATGCATTTTCTGTGTTTCGTCATCACTCTGATAGTCACAGATTACAGAATGCCTCCAGATGTCCATCGGAAATTACTACTGGTCTTCCAGGGAACGATCAAAGCGTAAACTCTTGGAGACATTACTCCCATGGAGGAAGGTGCGCATGGTGACTGCTGTATTCAATCCCGATGCAATTTCTGTGTTTCATCAACACTCTGACACTCCACAGACTACAGAATGCCTCCATATGTGCATCGGAAACTACTACTGGTATTCCAGGGAACGATCAAAGCGTAGACTATTTGAGACCTTACTCCCATGGAGGAAAGTGCGCATGGTGACTGTTATATTCAAACCCGATGCAATTTCTGTGTTTCATCAACACTCTGATAGTGCACAAATTACAGAATGCCTGCAGATGTGCATCAGAAACTACTACTGGTCTTCCAGGGAACGATCAAAGCGTTGAATGTATGAGAATTTCTCCCATGGAAGTAAGTGCGCGTGGTGACTTTTATATTCAATACCGATGCAATTTCTGTGCTTCATCAACACTCTTATAGTCCACAGATAACAGAATCCTTCTAGATGTGCATCGGAAACTACTACTGGTATTCCAGGGAACGATCAAAGCGTAGACTGTTAGAAACATTACTCCCATGGTGCGCATGGTGACTGTTGTATTCAATCCCGATGCAATTTCTGTGTTTCATCAACACTCAGTTACTCCACAGATATCAGAATGCCTCCACGTGTGCATCGGAAACTACTACTGGTCTTCCAGGGAACGATCAATGCTTAGACCCTTTGTGACATTACCCCCATTGACGAAAGTGCGCATGGTGACTGTTGTATTCAATCCCGATGCAATTTCTGTGTTTCATCAACACTCTGATAGTCCACACATTACAGAATGCCTCCAGATGTGCATCAGAAACTACTACTGGTATTCCAGGGAACGATCAAAGCGTAGACTGTTTGAGACATTACTCCCATGGAGGAAAGTGCGCGTTGTGACTGTTGTATTCAATCCCGATGCAAATTCTGTGTTTCATCAACACTGTGACAGACCACAGTTTACAGAATGCCACCAGATGTGCATCGGAAACTACTACTGGTCTTGCAGGGAACGATCAAAGCGTAGACTGTTTGAGACATTACTCCCGTGGAGGAAAGTGCGCGTTGTGACTGTTGTATTCAATCCCGATGCAATTTCTGTGTTTCATCAACACTCTGATAGTCCACAGATTACAGAATGCCACCAGATGTGCATCGGAAACTACTACTGGTCTTCCAGGGAACGATCAAAGCGTTGAATGTTTGAGAATTACTCCAATGTAGGCTAGTGCGTATGGTGACTGTTGTTTTTAATCCCGATGCAATTTCTGTGTTTCATCAACAGTCTTATAGTCCACAGATTACAGAATGCATCTAGATGTGCATCGGAAACTACTACTGGTCTTCAAGGGAACGATCAAAGCGTAGACTGTTAGAGACATTACTCATATGTAGGAAGGTGCGCATGGTGACTGTTGTATTCAGTCCCGATGCAATTTCTGTGTTTCATCAACACTCGATTAGTCCACAGATTTCAGAATGACTCCAGATGTGCATCGTAAACTACTACTGGTCTTCCAGGGATTCGTCAAATCTTAGACTCTTTAGACATTACCCCCATGGAGGAAAGTGGGGATGGTGTTTGTTGTATTCAATCCCGATGCAAATTCTGTGTTTCTTCATCACTCTGATACTCCACAGATTACAGAATGCCTCCAGATGAGCATCGGAAACTACTACTGGTCTTCCAGGGAACGATCAAAGCGTAGACAGTTTGAGACATTACCCCCATGGATGAAAGTGCGCATGGTGATTGCTGTATTCAATCCCGATGCAATTTCTGTGTTTCATCAACACTCTGGTAGTCCACCGATTACAGAATGCCTCCATATGTGCATCGGAAACTACTACTGGTCTTCCAGGGAACGGTCAAAGCGTAGACTGTTTGAGACCTTACTCCCATGGAGGAAAGTGCGCATGGTGACTGTTGTATTCAATCCCGATGCAATTTCTGTATTTCATCAACACTATGATAATCCACAGATTTCAGAATGCCTCCAGATGTGCATCGGAAACTACTACTGGTCTTCAAGGGAACGATCAAAGCGTAGACTGTTAGAGACATTACTCCCATGGAGGAAGGTGCGCATGGTGACTGTTTTATTCTGTCCCGATGCAATTTCTGTGTTTCATCAACACTCTGATTGTCCACAGATTACAGAATGCTTCCAGATGTGCATCGGAAACTACTACTGGTCTTCCAGGGAACGATCAATGCGTAGAATGTTTGAGAATTACTCCCATGGAGGTAAGTGCGCATGGTGACTGTTGTATGCAATCCCGATGCAGTTTCTGTGTTTCATCAACACTCTTATAGTCACAGATAACAGAATGCTTCTAGATGTGCATCGGAAACTACTACTGGTCTTCCAGGGAACGATCAATGCGTAGAATGTTTGAGAATTACTCCCATGGAGGTAAGTGCGCATGGTGACTGTTGTATTCAATCTCGGTGCAATTTCTGTGTTTCATCAACACTCGATTAGTCCACAGATTTCAGAATGACTCCAGATGTGCATCGTAAACTACTACTGGTCTTCCAGGGATCGATCAAATCTTAGACTCTTTGAGACACTACTCCCATGGAGGAAAGTGCGCATGGTGACTGTTGTATTCAATATCGATGCAATTTCTGTGTTTCATCAACACTCTGATACTCCACAGATTACAGAATGCCTCCAGATGTGCATCGGAAACTACTACTGTTCCTCCAGGGAACGATCAAAGCGTAGACTCCCTGAGACATTACTCCCGTTGAGGAAAGTGCGCGTTGTGACTGTTGTATTCAATCCCGATGCAATTCTCTGTTTCATCAACACTCTGATAGTCCACAGATTACAGAATGCCACCATATGTGCATCGTAAACTACTACTGGTCTACCAGGGAACGATAAAAGCGTAGAATGTTAGAAAATTACTCACATGGAGGAAAGTGCACATGGTGACTGTTGTATTCAATCCCGATGTAATTTCTGTGTTTCATCAAAACTCTGATAGTCCACACATTACAGATTGCCTCCAGATGAGCATCAGAAACTACTACTGGTATTCCAGGGAACGATCAAAGCGTAAACTCTTTGAGACATTACTCCCATGGAGGAAAGTGCGCATGGTGACTGTTGTATTCAATCCCGATGCAATTTCTGGGTTTCATCAACACTCTGATACTCGACAGATTACAGAATGCCTCCAGATGTGCATCGCAAACTACTACTGGTCTTCCAGGGAACGATCAAAGCGTAGACTGTTTGAGACATAAGTCCCATGGAGGAAAGTGCGCATGGTGACTGTTGTATTCAATCCCGATTCAATTTCGGTGTTTCATCAACACTCTGATAGTCCACACATTACAGAATGCGTCCCTATGTGCATCGGAAACTACTACTGGTCTTCCAGAGAACGATCAAAGGGTAAACCCTTTGAGACATTACTCCCACAGAGGAAGGTGCGCACAGTGACTGTTGTATTAAATCCCGATGCAATATCTGTGTTTCATCAGCACTATGATACTTCACAGATTACAGAATGCCTCCAGATGTGCATCGGAAACTACTACTGGTCTTCCAGGGAACGATCAAAGCGTAGACTGTTTGAGACATGTCTCTCATGGAGGAAACTGCGCATGGTGACTGTTGTATTCAATCCCAAGGCAATTACTGTGTTTTATCAACAGTCTGATAGTCCACAGATTACAGAATGCCTCCAGATGTGCATCGGAAACTACTACTGGTCTTCCAGGGAACGATCAAAGCGTAGACTTTTTGAGACATTACTCCCATGGAGGAAAGTGTGCATGGTGACTGTTGTATTCAATCCCGCTGAAATTTATGTGTTTCATCAACACGCAGATAGTAAAAAGATTATAGAATGCCTCCAGATGTACATCGGAAACTACTTCTGGTCTTCCAGGGAACGATCAAAGCGTAGACTGTTTTAGACATTACTCTAATGGAGGAAAGTGCAGGTGGTGCTTGTAGTATTCAATCCCGATGCAATTTCTGTGTTTCTTCAACACTCTGATACTCCACAGATTACAGAATGCCTCAAGGTGTGCATCGGAAACTACTACTGGTCTTCCAGGGAACGATCAAAGCGTAGACAGTTTGAGACATTACCCCCATAGAGGAAAGTGCGGATGGTGACTGTTGTTTTCAATCCCGATGCAATATCTGTGTTTCACTCTGATACTGCACAGATTACAGAATGCCTCCAGATGTGCATCAGAAACTACTACTGGTATTCCAGGGAACGATCAAAGCGTAAACTCCTTGAGACAATACTCCCATGGAGGAAAGTGCGCATGGTGACTGTAGTATTCAATCCCGATGCAATTTCTGTGTTTCATCAACACTCTGATACTCCACAGATTACAGAATGATTCCAGATATTCATCGGAAACTACTACTGTTCTTCCATGGAACGATCAAAGCGTAGACTGTTTGAGACATTACTCCCATGGAGGAAAGTGCGCGTTGTGACTGTTGTATTCAATCCCGATGCAAATTCTGTGTTTCATCAACACTGTGATAGACCACAGTTTACAGAATGCCCCCAGATGTGCATCGGAAACTACTAGTGGTCTTGCAGGGAACGATCGAAGCGTAGACTGTTTGAGACATTACTCCCGTGGAGGAAAGTGCGCATGGTGACTGTTGTATTCAATCCCGAGGCAATTTCTGTGTTTTATCAACAGTCTGATAGTCCACAGATTACAGAATGCCTCCAGATGTGCATCGTAAACTACTACTGGTCTACCAGGGAACGATCAATGCGTAGACTGTTTGAGACATTACTCCCATGGAGGAAAGTGCGCATGGTGACTGTTGTATTCAATCCCGATGCAATTTCTGTGTTTCATCACCACTCTGATAGTCCACAGATTACAGAATGGCTCCAGATATGGATCGGTAGCTATTACTGGTCTTCCAGGGAACGATCAAAGCGTAGACTGTTTGAGACATTACTCTCATGGAGGAATCTGCGCATGGTGACTGTTGTATTCAATCCCGAGGCAATTTCTGTGTTTTATCAACAGTCTGATAGTCCACAGATTACAGAATGCCTCCAGATGTGCATCGGAAACTACTACTGGTCTACCAGGGAACGATCAATGCGTAGACTGTTTGAGACATTACTCCCATGGAGGAAAGTGCGCATGGTGACTGTTGTATTCAATCCCGATGACATTTCTGTGTTTCATCAACACTCTGATACTCCACAGAGTACAGAATGCCTCCAGATGTGAATCGGAAACTACTACTGGTCTTCCAGGGAACGATCAAAGCGTATACTGTTTGAGAAATTACTCCCATCGGGGAAGGTGCGCATGGTGACTGTTGTAATCAATCCCGATGAAATTTCTGTGTTTCATCAACACTCTGATACTCCACAGATTACAGAATGCCTCCAGATGTGCATCGGAAACTACTACTGGTCTTCCAGGGAACGATCAAAGCGTAGACAGTTTGAGACATTACCACCATGGAGGAAAGTGCGCATGGTGACTGTTGTATTCAATCCCGATGCAATTTCTGTGTTTCATCAACACTCTGATACTCCACAGATTACAGAATGCCTCCAGAAGTGCATCGGAAACTACTACTTGTCTTCCTGGGAACGATCAAAGCGTAGACTGTTTGAGACATTACTCCCATGGAGGAAAGTGCGCATGGTGACTGTTGTATTCAATCCCGATGACATTTCTGTGTTTCATCAACACTCTGATAGTCCACAGATTACAGAATGCCTCCAGATGTGCATCGGAAACTACTACTGGACTTCCAGGGAACGATCAAATCGCAGACTGTTTGAGACATTACTCCCATGGAGGAAAGTGCGCATGGTGACTGTTGTATTCAATCCCGATGCAATTTCTGCGTTTCATCAACACTCTGATACTCCACAGATTACAGAATGCCTCCAGATGTGCATCAGAAACTACTACTTGTCTTCCTGGGAACGGTCAAAGCGTAGACTGTTTGAGACATTACTCAAATGGAGGAAAGTGCGCACGGTGACAGTTGTATTCAACCCCGAAGAAATTTCTGTGTTTCATCAACACTCTGATAGTCCACAGATTACAGAATGCCTCCAGATGTGCATCGGAAACTACTTCTGGTCTTCCAGGGAACGATCAAAGCGTAAGCTGTTGAGACACTACTCCCATGGAGCAAAGTGCGCATGGTGACTGTTGTATTCAATCCCGATGCAATTTCAGTGTTTCATCAACACTCTCATAGTTCACAGAATACAGAATGCCTCCAGATGTGCATCAGACATTACTACTGGACTTTCAGGAACCGAACAAAGCGTAGACTGTTTGAGACACTACTCCCACGGAGGAAAGTGCGCATGGTGACTGTTGTATGCAATCCCGATGCAATTTCTGTGTTTCATCAACACTCTGATACTCCACAGATTACCGAATGCCTCCAGATGTGCATAGGAAACTACTACTGGTCCTCCTGGGAACGATCAAAGCGTAGACTGTTTGAGACATTACTCCCATTGAGGATTGTGCACACGGTGACTGTTGTATTCAATCCGGATGCAATTTCTGTGTTCCATCAACAGACTGATTGTCCACATATTACAGAATGCCTCCAGATGTGCATCGGAAACTACTACTTGTCTTCCTGGGAACGATCAAAGCGTAGACTGTTTGAGACATTACTCCCATGGAGGAAAGTGCGCATGTTGACTGTTGTATTCAATCCCGATGACATTTCTGTGTTTCATCAACACTCTGATAGTCCACAGATTACAGAATGCCTCCAGATGTGCATCGGAAACTACTACTGGACTTCCAGGGAACGATCAAATCGCAGACTGTTTGAGACATTACTCCCATGGAGGAAAGTGCGCATGGTGACTGTTGTATTCAATACCGATGCAATTTCTGCGTTTCATCAACACTCTGATACTCCACAGATTACAGAATGCCTCCAGATGTGCATCAGAAACTACTACTTGTCTTCCTGGGAACGGTCAAAGCGTAGACTGTTTGAGACATTACTCAAATGGAGGAAAGTGCGCACGGTGACAGTTGTATTCAACCCCGAAGAAATTTCTGTGTTTCATCAACACTCTGATAGTCCACAGATTACAGAATGCCTCCAGATGTGCATCGGAAACTACTTCTGGTCTTCGAGGGAACGATCAAAGCGTAAGCTGTTGAGACACTACTCCCATGGAGCAAAGTGCGCATGGTGACTGTTGTATTCAATCCCGATGCAATTTCAGTGTTTCATCAACACTCTCATAGTTCACAGATTACAGAATGCCTCCAGATGTGCATCGGAAACTACTACTGTTCCTCCAGGGAACGATCAAAGCGTAGACTCTCTGAGACATTACTCCCGTTGAGGAAAGTGCGCTTTGTGACTGTTGTATTCAATCCCGATGCAATTCTCTGTTTCATCAACACTCTGATAGTCCACTGATTACAGAATGCCACCATATGTGCATCGGAAACTACTACTGGTCTACCAGGGAACGATCAATGCGTAGACTGTTTGAGAAATAACTCCCATGGAGGAAAGTGCGCATGGTGACTGTCGTATTCAATCCCGATTCAATTTCGGTGTTTCATCAACACTCTGATAGTCCACACATTACAGAATGCCTCCCTATGTTCATCGGAAACTACTACTGGTCTTCCAGAGAACGATCAAAGGGTAAACCCTTTGAGACATTACTCCCATGGAGGAAGGTGCGCACAGTTACTGTTGTATTAAATCCCGATGCAATATCTGTGTTTCATCAGCACTCTGATACTTCACAGATCACAGAATGCCTCCAGATGTGCATCGGAAACTACTACTGGTCTTCCAGGGAACGATCAAAGCGTAGACTGTTTGAGACATTTCTCTCATGGATGAAACTGCGCATGGTGACTGTTGTATTCAATCCCAAGGCAATTTCTGTGTTTTATCAACAGTCTGATAGTCCACAGATTACAGAATGCCTCCAGATGTGCATCGGAAACTACTACTGGTCTTCCAGGGAACGATCAAAGCGTAGACTTTTTGAGACATTACTCCCATGGAGGAAAGTGTGCATGGTGACTGTTGTATTCAATCCCGCTGAAATTTCTGTGTTTCATCAACACGCAAGTAGTAAAAAGATTATAGAATGCCTCCAGATGTACATCGGAAACTACTTCTGGTCTTCCAGGGAACGATCAAAGCGTAGACTGTTTTAGACATTACTCTAATGGAGGAAAGTGCAGGTGGTGCTTGTAGTATTCAATCCCGATGCAATTTCTGTGTTTCTTCAACACTCTGATACTCCACAGATTACAGAATGCCTCAAGGTGTGCATCGGAAACTACTACTGGTCTTCCAGGGAACGATCAAAGCGTAGACAGTTTGAGACATTACCCCCATAGAGGAAAGTGCCGATGGTGACTGTTGTATTCAATCCCGATGCAATATCTGTGTTTCACTCTGATACTCCACAGATTACAGAATGCCTCCAGACGTGCATCGGGAACTACTACTTGTCTTCCCGGGAACGAGCAAATCCTAAACTTTTAGAGACATTACTACCATGGAGGAAGGTGCGCATGGTGAAAGTTGTATGCAATCCCGATGCAATTTCTGTGTTTCATCAACACTCTGATAGTCACAGATTACAGAATGCCTCCAGATGTCCATCGGAAATTGCTACTGGTCTTCCAGGGAACGATCAAAGCGTAAACTCTTGGAGACATTACTCCCATGGAGGAAGGTGCGCATGGTGACTGCTGTATTCAATCCCGATGCAATTTCTGTGTTTATCAACACTCTAACATTCCACAGACTACAGAATGCCTCCATACGTGCATCGGAAACTACTACTGGTATTCCAGGGAACGATCAAAGCGTAGACTGTTTGAGAATTACTCCCATGGAGGTAAGTGCGCACGGTGACTTTTGTATTCAATCGCGATGCAATTTCTGTGTTTCATCAACACTCTTATAGTCCACAGATAACAGAATCCTTCTAGATGTGCATCGGAAACTACTACTGGTCTTCCAGGGAACGATCAAAGCGTAGACTGTTAGAAACATTACTCCCATGGTGCGCATGGTGACTGTGGTATTCAATCCCGATGCAATTTCTGTGTTTCATCAACACTCTGATAGTCCACACATTACAGAATGCCTCCAGATGTGCATCAGAAACTACTACTGGTATTCCAGGGAACGATCAAAGCGTAAACTCTTTGAGACAATACTCCCATGAAGGAAAGTGCTCATGGTGACTGTAGTATTCAGTCCCGATGCAATTTCTGTGTTTCATCAACACTCTGATACTCCACAGATTACAGAATGCCTCCAGATGTTCATCGGAAACTACTACTGTTCTTCCATGGAACGATCAATGCGTAGACTGTTTGAGACATTACTCCCATGGAGGAAAGTGCGCGTTGTGACTGTTGTATTCAATCCCGATGCAAATTCTGTGTTTCATCAACACTGTGATAGACCACAGTTTACAGAATGCCACCAGATGTGCATCGGAAACTACTAGTGGTCTTGCAGGGAACGATCAAAGCGTAGACTGTTTGAGACATTACTCCCGTGGAGGAAAGTGCGCGTTGTGACTGTTGTATTCAATCCCGATGCAATTTCTGTGTTTCATCAACACTCTGATAGTCCACAGATTACAGAATGCCACCAGATGTGCATCGGAAACTACTACTGGTCTTCCAGGGAACGATCAAAGCGTAGAATGTTTGAGAATTACTCCCATGTAGGAAAGTGCGCATGGTGACTGTTGTATTTAATCCCGATGCAATTTCTGTGTTTCATCAACAGTCTTATAGTCCACAGATTACAGAATGCATCTAGATGTGCATCGGAAACTACTACTGGTCTTCCAGGGATCGATCAAAGCGTAGACTGTATGAGACATTACTCTCATGGAGGAAACTGCGCATAGTGACTGTTGTATTCAATCCCGAGGCAATTTCTGTGTTTTATCAACAGTCTGATAGTCCACAGATTACAGAATGCCTCCAGATGTGCATCGGAAACCACTACTGGCCTTCCAGTGAACGATCAAAGCGTACACTGTTTGAGACATTACTCCCATGGAGGAAAGTGCGCATGGTGACTGTTGTATTCAATCCCGATGCAATTTCTGTGTTTCATCAACACTCTGATACTCCACAGAGTACAGAATGCCTCCAGATGTGAATCGGAAACTACTACTGGTCTTCCAGGGAACGATCAAAGCGTAGACTGTTTGAGACATTACTCCCATCGGGGAAGGTGCGCATGGTGACTGTTGTAATCAATCCCGATGCAATTTCTGTGTTTCATCAACACTCTGATACTCCACAGATTACAGAATGCCTCCAGATGTGCATCGGAAACTGCTACTGGTCTTCCAGCGAACGATCAAAGCGTAGACAGTTTGAGACATTACCACCATGGAGGAAAGTGCGCATGGTGACTGTTGTATTCAATCCCGATGCAATTTCTGTGTTTCATCAACACTCTGATACTCCACAGATTACAGAATGCCTCCAGAAGTATATCGGAAACTACTACTTGTCTTCCTGGGAACGATCAAAGCGTAGACTGTTTGAGACATTACTCCCATGGAGGAAAGTGCGCATGTTGACTGTTGTATTCAATCCCGATGACATTTCTGTGTTTCATCAACACTCTGATAGTCCACAGATTACAGAATGCCTCCAGATGTGCATCGGAAACTACCACTGGACTTCCAGGGAACGATCAAATCGCAGACTGTTTGAGACATTACTCCCATGGAGGAAAGTGCGCACGGTGACTGTTGTATTCAATCCCGATGCAATTTCTGTGTTTCATCAACACTCTGATAATCCACAGATTACAGAATGCATCCAGATGTGCATCGGAAACTACTACTGGTCTTCCAGGGAACGATCAATTCGTAGAATGTTTGAGAATTACTCCCATGGAAGTAAGTGCGCATGGTGACTGTTGTATTCAATCCCGATGCAGTTTCTGTGTTTCATCAACACTCTGATAGTCCACACATTACAGAATGCCACGAGATGTGCATCGGAAACTACTACAGGTCTTCCATGCAACGATCAAAGCGTAGACTGTTTCTGACATTACTCCCATGGAGGAAAGTGCGCATGGTGACTGTTGTATTCAATCCCGATGCAATTTCTGTGTTTCATCAACACTCTGATAATCCACAGATTTCAGAATGCCTCCAGATGTGCATCGGAAACTACTACTGGTCTTCAAGGGAACGATCAAAGCGTAGACTGTTAGAGACATTACTCCCATGGAGGAAGGTGCACATGGTGACTTTTGCATTCAATCCCGATGCAATTTCTGTGTTTCATCAACACTCGATTAGTCCACAGATTTCAGAATGACTCCAGATGTGCATCGTAAACTACTACTGGTCTTCCGGGGTTCGATCAAATCTTAGACTCTTTGAGACATTACCCCCATGGAGGAAAGTGCGCATGTTGGTTGCTGTATTCAATCCCGATGCAATTTCTGTGTTTCATCAACACTCTGATAGTCCACCGATTACAGAATGCCTCCATATGTGCATCGGAAACTACTACTGGTCTTCCAGGGAACGGTCAAATCGTAGACTGTTTGAGACCTTACTCCCATGGAGGAAACTGCGCATGGTGACTGTTGTATTCAATCCCGATGCAATTTCTGTGTTTCATCAACACTCTGATAATCCACAGATTTCAGAATGCCTCCAGATGTGCATCGGAAACTACTACAGGTTTTCAAGGGAACGATCAAAGCGTAGACTGTTTGAGACATTACTCTCATGGAGGAAACTGCGCATAGTGACTGTTGTATTCAATCCCGAGGCAATTTCTGTGTTTTATCAACAGTCTGATAGTCCACAGATTACAGAATGCCTCCAGATGTGCATCGGAAACCACTACTGGCCTTCCAGTGAACGATCAAAGCGTACACTGTTTGAGACATTACTCCCATGGAGGAAAGTGCGCATGGTGACTGTTGTATTCAATCCCGATGCAATTTCTGTGTTTCATCAACACTCTGATACTCCACAGAGTACAGAATGCCTCCAGATGTGAATCGGAAACTACTACTGGTCTTCCAGGGAACGATCAAAGCGTATACTGTTTGAGACATTACTCCCATCGGGGAAGGTGCGCATGGTGACTGTTGTAATCAATCCCGATGCAATTTCTGTGTTTCATCAACACTCTGATACTCCACAGATTACAGAATGCCTCCAGATGTGCATCGGAAACTGCTACTGGTCTTCCAGCGAACGATCAAAGCGTAGACAGTTTGAGACATTACCACCATGGAGGAAAGTGCGCATGGTGACTGTTGTATTCAATCCCGATGCAATTTCTGTGTTTCATCAACACTCTGATACTCCACAGATTACAGAATGCCTCCAGAAGTATATCGGAGACTACTACTTGTCTTCCTGGGAACGATCAAAGCGTAGACTGTTTGAGACATTACTCCCATGGAGGAAAGTGCGCATGTTGACTGTTGTATTCAATCCCGATGACATTTCTGTGTTTCATCAACACTCTGATAGTCCACAGATTACAGAATGCCTCCAGATGTGCATCGGAAACTACCACTGGACTTCCAGGGAACGATCAAATCGCAGACTGTTTGAGACATTACTCCCATGGAGGAAAGTGCGCACGGTGACTGATGTATTCAATCCCGATGCAATTTCTGTGTTTCATCAACACTCTGATAATCCACAGAATACAGAATGCATCCAGATGTGCATCGGAAACTACTACTGGTCTTCCAGGGAACGATCAATTCGTAGAATGTTTGAGAATTACTCCCATGGAAGTAAGTGCGCATGGTGACTGTTGTATTCAATCCCGATGCAGTTTCTGTGTTTCATCAACACTCTGATAGTCCACACATTACAGAATGCCACGAGATGTGCATCGGAAACTACTACAGGTCTTCCATGCAACGATCAAAGCGTAGACTGTTTCTGACATTACTCCCATGGAGGAAAGTGCGCATGGTGACTGTTGTATTCAATCCCGATGCAATTTCTGTGTTTCATCAACACTCTGATAATCCACAGATTTCAGAATGCCTCCAGATGTGCATCGGAAACTACTACTGGTCTTCAAGGGAACGATCAAAGCGTAGACTGTTAGAGACATTACTCCCATGGAGGAAGGTGCACATGGTGACTTTTGCATTCAATCCCGATGCAATTTCTGTGTTTCATCAACACTCGATTAGTCCACTGATTTCAGAATGACTCCAGATGTGCATCGTAAACTACTACTGGTCTTCCGGGGTTCGATCAAATCTTAGACTCTTTGAGACACTACCCCCATGGAGGAAAGTGCGCATGTTGGTTGCTGTATTCAATCCCGATGCAATTTCTGTGTTTCATCAACACTCTGATAGTCCACCGATTACAGAATGCCTCCATATGTGCATCGGAAACTACTACTGGTCTTCCAGGGAACGGTCAAATCGTAGACTGTTTGAGACCTTACTCCCATGGAGGAAACTGCGCATGGTGACTGTTGTATTCAATCCCGATGCAATTTCTGTGTTTCATCAACACTCTGATAATCCACAGATTTCAGAATGCCTCCAGATGTGCATCGGAAACTACTACAGGTTTTCAAGGGAACGATCAAAGCGTAGACTGTTAGAGACATTACTCCCATGGAGGAAGGTGCGCATGGTGACTGTTGTATTCAGTCCCGATGCAATATCTGTGTTTCATCAACACTCTGATAGTCCACAGATTACAGAATGCTTCCAGATGTGCATCGGAAACTACTACTGGTCTTCCAGGGAACGATCAATGCGTAAAATGTTTGAGAATTACTCCCATGGAGGTAAGTGCGCATGGTGACTGTTGTATTCAATCCCGATGCAGTTTCTGTGTTTCATCAACACTCTTATAGTCCACAGATAACAGAATGCTTCTAGATATGCATAGGAAACTACTACTGGTCTTCCAGGGAACGATCAGAGCGTAGACTGTTAGAGACATTACTCCCATGGAGGAAAGTGCGGGTGGTGACTGTTGTATTCAATCCCGATGCAATATCTGTGTTTCATCAACACTCTGATACTCCACAGATTACAGAATGCCTCCAGATGTGCATCGGGAACTACTACTTGTCTTCCCGGGTACGAGCAAAGCGTAAAATGTTAGAGACATTACTCCCATGGAGGAAGGTGCGCATGGTGACAGTTGTATGCAATCCAGATGCATTTTCTGTGTTTCGTCAACACTCTGATAGTCACAGATTACAGAATGCCTCCAGATGTGCATCGGAAACTACTACTGGTATTCCAGGGAACGATCAAAGCGTAGACTGTTTGAGACATTACTCCCATGGAGGAAAGTGTGCGTTGTGACTGTTGTATTCAATCCCGATGCAAATTCTGTGTTTCATCAACACTGTGACAGACCACAGTTTACAGAATGCCACCAGATGTGCATCGGAAACTACTACTGGTCTTGCAGGGAACGATCAAAGCGTAGACTGTTTGAGACATTACTCCCGTGGAGGAAAGTGCGCGTTGTGACTGTTGTATTCAATCCCGATGCAATTTCTGTGTTTCATCAACACTCTGATAGTCCACAGATTACAGAATGCCACCAGATGTGCATCGGAAACTGCTACTGGTCTTCCAGGGAACGATCAAAGCGTTGAATGTTTGAGAATTACTCCCCTGTGGGATAGTGCGTATTGTGACTGTTGTTTTTAATCCCGATGCAATTTCTGTGTTTCATCAACAGTCTTATAGTCCACAGATTACAGAATGCATCTAGATGTGCATCGGAAACTACTACTGGTCTTCAAGGGAACGATCAAAGCGTAGACTGTTAGAGACATTACTCATATGGAGGAAGGTGCGCATGGTGACTGTTGTATTCAGTCCCGATGCAATTTCAGTGTTTCATCAACACTCGATTAGTCCACAGATATCAGAATGACTCCAGATGTGCATCGTAAACTACTACTGGTCTTCCAGGGATTCGTCAAATCTTAGACTCTTTGAGACATTACCCCCATGGAGGAAAGTGCTCATGGTGATTGCTGTATTCAATCCCGATGCAATTTCTGTGTTTCATCAACACTCTGATAGTCCACCGATTACAGAAAGCCTCCATATGTGCATCGGAAACTACTACTGGTCTTCCAGGGAACGGTCAAAGCGTAGACTATTTGAGACCTTACTCCCATGGAGGAAAGTGCGCATGGTGACTGTTGTATTCAATCCCGATGCAATTTCTGTGTTTCATCAACACTCTGATAATCCACAGATTTCAGAATGCCTCCAGATGTGCATCGGAAACTACTACTGGTCTTCAAGGGAACGATCAAAGCGTAGACTGTTAGAGACATTACTCCCATGGAGGAAGGTGCGCATGGTGACTGTTGTCTTCAGTCCCGATGCAATTTCTGTGTTTCATCAACACTCTGATTGTCCACAGATTACAGAATGCTTCCAGATGTGCATCGGAAACTACTACTGGTCTTCCAGGGAACGATCAATGCGTAGAATGTTTGAGAATTACTCCCATGGAGGTAAGTGCGCATGGTGACTGTTGTATTCAATCCCGATGCAGTTTCTGTGTTTCATCAACACTCTTATAGTCCACAGATAACAGAATGCTTCTAGATGTGCTTCGGAAACTACTACTGGTCTTCCAGGGAACGATCAGAGCGTATACTGTTTGAAACATTACTCCCCTGGAGGAATGTGCGCATAGTGACTGTTGTATTCAATCCCGATGCAATTTCTGTGTTTCATCAACACTCGATTAGTCCACAGATTTCAGAATGACTCCAGATGTGCATCGTAAACTACTACTGGTCTTCCAGGGATCGATCAAATCTTAGACTCTTTGAGACACTACTCCCATGGAGGAAAGTGCGCATGGTGACTGTTGTATTCAATCTCGATGCAATTTCTGTGTTTCATCAACACTCTGATACAACACAGATTACAGAATGCCTCCAGATGTGCATCGGAAACTACTACTGTTCCTCCAGGGAACGATCAAAGCGTAGACTCTCTGAGACATTACTCCCGTTGAGGAAAGTGCGCGTTGTGACTGTTGTATTCAATCCCGATGCAATTCTCTGTTTCATCAACACCCTGATAGTCCACAGATTACAGAATGCCACCATATGTGCATCGGAAACTACTACTGGTCTACCAGGGAACGATAAAAGCGTAGAATGTTTGAAAATTACTCCCATGGAGGAAAGTGCACATGGTGACTGTTGTATTCAATCCCGATGCAATTTCTGTGTTTCATCAAAACTCTTTTAGTCCACACATTACAGATTGCCTCCAGATGAGCATCAGAAACTACTACTGGTATTCCAGGGAACGATCAAACCGTAAACTCTTTGAGACATTACTCCCATGGAGGAAAGTGCGCATGGTGACTGTTGTATTCAATCCCGATGCAATTTCTGTGTTTCATCAACACTCTGATACTCGACAGATTACAGAATGCCTCCAGATGTGCATCGCAAACTACTACTGGTCTTCCAGGGAACGATCAATGCGTAGACTGTTTGAGACATAACTCCCATGGAGGAAAGTGCGCATGGTGACTGTTGTATTCAATCCCGATTCAATTTCGGTGTTTCATCAACACTCTTATAGTCCACACATTACAGAATGCCACCAGATGTGCATCGGAAACTACTACTGGTCTTCCAGAGAACGATCAAAGGGTAAACCCTTTGAGACATTACTCCCACGGAGGAAGGTGCGCACAGTGACTGTTGTATTAAATCCCGAT
Source organism: Schistocerca gregaria (assembly GCF_023897955.1). NCBI lineage: Eukaryota > Metazoa > Arthropoda > Insecta > Orthoptera > Acrididae > Schistocerca > Schistocerca gregaria. The sequence continues at coordinate 3,462,259 of NW_026061799.1, read as the reverse complement.
GCAATATCTGTGTTTCATCAGCACTCTGATACTTCACAGATTACAGAATGCCTCCAGATGTGCATCGGAAACTACTACTGGTCTTCCAGGGAACGATCAAAGCGTAGACTGTTTGAGACATTTCTCTCATGGAGGAAACTGCGCATGGTGACTGTTGTATTCAATCCCAAGGCAATTACTGTGTTTTATCAACAGTCTGATAGTCCACAGATTACAGAATGCCTCCAGATGTGCATCGGAAACTACTACTGGTCTTCCAGGGAACGATCAAAGCGTAGACTTTTTGAGACATTACTCCCATGGAGGAAAGTGTGCATGGTGACTGTTGTATTCAATCCCGCTGAAATTTCTGTGTTTCATCAACACGCAGATAGTAAAAAGATTATAGAATGCCTCCAGATGTACATCGGAAACTACTTCTGGTCTTCCAGGGAACGATCAAAGCGTAGACTGTTTTAGACATTACTCTAATGGAGGAAAGTGCAGGTGGTGCTTGTAGTATTCAATCCCGATGAAATTTCTGTGTTTCTTCAACACTCTGATACTCCACAGATTACAGAATGCCTCAAGGTGTGCATCGGAAACTTCTACTGGTCTTCCAGGGAACGATCAAAGCGTAGACAGTTTGAGACATTACCCCCATAGAGGAAAGTGCGGATGGTGACTGTTGTATTCAAGCCCGATGCAATATCTGTGTTTCACTCTGATACTCCACAGATTACAGAATGCCTCCAGATGTGCATCAGAAACTACTACTGGTATTCCAGGGAACGATCAAAGCGTAAACTCTTTGAGACAATACTCCCATGGAGGAAAGTGCGCATGGTGACTGTAGTATTCAATCCCGATGCAATTTCTGTGTTTCATCAACACTCTGATACTCCACAGATTACAGAATGCCTCCAGATGTTCATCGGAAACTACTACTGTTCTTCCATGGAACGATCAAAGCGTAGACTGTTTGAGACATTACTCCCATGGAGGAAAGTGCGCGTTGTGACTGTTGTATTCAATCCCGATCCAAATTCTGTGTTTCATCAACACTGTGATAGACCACAGTTTACAGAATGCCCCCAGATGTGCATCGGAAACTACTAGTGGTCTTGCAGGGAACGATCAATGCGTAGACTGTTTGAGACATTACTCCCGTGGAGGAATGTGCGCGTTGTGACTGTTGTATTCAATCCCGATGCAATTTCTGTGTTTCATCAACACTCTGATAGTCCACAGATTACAGAATGCCACCAGATGTGCATCGGAAACTACTACTGGTCTTCCAGGGAACGATCAAAGCGTAGAATGTTTGAGAATTACTCCCATGTAGGAAAGTGCGCATGGTGACTGTTGTATTTAATCCCGATGCAATTTCTGTGTTTCATCAACAGTCCTATAGTCCACAGATTACAGAATGCATCTAGATGTGCATCGGAAACTACTACTGGTCTTCCAGGGAACGATCAAAGTGTAGACTGTTTGAGACATTACTCCTATGGAAGAAAGTGAGCATGGTGACAGTTGTATTCAATCCCGATTCAATTTCTGTGTTTCATCAACACTCTGATAGTCCACAGATTACAGAATGCCACCAGATTTGCATCGCAAACTACTACTGGTCTTCCTTGGAACGATCAAAGCGTAGACTGTTTGAGACATTACTCCCATGGAGGAAAGTGAGCATGGTCACTGCTGTATTCAATCCCGATGCAATTTCTGTGTTTCATCACCACTCTGATAGTCCACAGATTACAGAATGCCTCCAGATATGCATCGGTAGCTATTACTGGTCTTCCAGGGAACGATCAAAGCGTAGACTGTTTGAGATATTACTCTCATGGAGGAATCTGCGCATGGTGACTGTTGTATTCAATCCCGAGGCAATTTCTGTGTTTTATCAACAGTCTGATAGTCCACAGATTACAGAATGCCTCCAGATGTGCATCGGAAACTACTACTGGCCTTCCAGTGAACGATCAAAGCGTAGACTGTTTGAGACATTACTCCCATGGAGGAAAGTGCGCATGGTGACTGTTGTATTCAATCCCGATGCAATTTCTGTGTTTCATCAACACTCTGATACTCCACAGAGTACAGAATGCCTCCAGATGTGAATCGGAAACTACTACTGGTCTTCCAGGGAACGATCAAAGCGTAGACAGTTTGAGACATTACTCCCATCGGGGAAGGTGCGCATGGTGACTGTTGTAATCAATCCCGATGCAATTTCTGTGTTTCATCAACACTCTGATACTCCACAGATTACAGAATGCCTCCAGATGTGCATCGGAAACTACTACTGGTCTTCCAGGGAACGATCAAAGCGTAGACAGTTTGAGACATTACCACCATGGAGGAAAGTGCGCATGGTGACTGTTGTATTCAATCCCGATGCAATTTCTGTGTTTCATCAACACTCTGATACTCCACAGATTACAGAATGCCTCCAGAAGTGCATCGGAAACTACTACTTGTCTTCCTGGGAACGATCAAAGCGTAGACTGTTTGAGACATTACTCCCATGGAGGAAAGTGCGCATGGTGACTGTTGTATTTAATCCCGATGCAATTTCTGCGTTTCATCAACACTCTGATACTCCACAGATTACAGAATGCCTCCAGATGTGCATCAGAAACTACTACTTGTCTTCCTGGGAACGGTCAAAGCGTAGACTGTTTGAGACATTACTCAAATGGAGGAAAGTGCGCACGGTGACAGTTGTATTCAACCCCGAAGAAATTTCTGTGTTTCATCAACACTCTGATAGTCCACAGATTACAGAATGCCTCCAGATGTGCATCGGAAACTACTTCTGGTCTTCCAGGGAACGAGCAAAGCGGAAGCTGTTGAGACACTACTCCCATGGAGCAAAGTGCGCATGGTGACTGTTGTATTCAATCCCGATGCAATTTCAGTGTTTCATCAACACTCTCATAGTTCACAGAATACAGAATGCCTCCAGATGTGCATCAGAAACTACTACTGGACTTCCAGGAACCGAACAAAGCGTAGACTGTTTGAGACACTAGTCCCACGGAGGAAAGTGCGCATGGTGACTGTTGTATGCAATCCCGATGCAATTTCTGTGTTTCATCAACACTCTGATACTCCACAGATTACCGAATGCCTCCAGATGTGCATAGGAAACTACTACTGGTCTTCCTGGGAACGATCAAAGCGTAGACTGTTTGAGACATTACTCCCATTGAGGATAGTGCACACGGTGACTGTTGTATTCAATCCGGATGCAATTTCTGTGTTCCATCAACAGACTGATTGTCCACATATTACAGAATGCCTCCAGATGTGCACCGGAAACTACTACTTGTCTTCCAAGGAACGATCAAAGCGTAGACTGTTTGAGACACTACTCCTATGGAGGAAAGTGCTAATGGTGACTGTTGTATTCAATCCCTATGCAATTTTAGTGTTTCATCAACACTCTGATAGTCCAGACATTACAGAATGCCTCCAGATGCGCATCAGAAACTACTACTGGTATTCCAGGGAACGATCAAAGCGTAAACTCTTTGAGACAATACTCCCATGGAGGAAAGTGCGCATGGTGACTGTAGTATTCAATCCCGATGCAATTTCTGTGTTTCATCAACACTCTGATACTCCACAGATTACAGAATGCCTCCAGATGTTTATCGGAAACTACTACTGTTCTTCCATGGAACGATCAAAGCGTAGACTGTTTGAGACATTACTCCCATGGAGGAAAGTGCGCGTTGTGACTGTTGTATTCAATCCCGATGCAAATTCTGTGTTTCATCAACACTGTGATAGACCACAGTTTACAGAATGCCACAAGATGTGCATCGGAAACTACTAGTTGTCTTGCAGGGAACGATCAAAGCGTAGACCGTTTGAGACATTACTCCCATTGAGGATAGTGCACACGGTGACTGTTGTATTCAATCCGGATGCAATTTCTGTGTTCCATCAACAGACTGATTGTCCACATATTACAGAATGCCTCCAGATGTGCACCGGAAACTACTACTTGTCTTCCAAGGAACGATCAAAGCGTAGACTGTTTGAGACACTACTCCTATGGAGGAAAGTGCGCATGGTGACTGTTGTATTCAATCCCTATGCAATTTTAGTGTTTCATCAACACTCTGATAATCCACAGATCACAGAATGCCTCCAGATGTGCATCGGAAACTACTAATGGTCTTCCATGGAACGATTAAAGCGTAGGCTCTTTGAGACATTACTCCCCTGGAGGAAAGTGCGCACGGTGACAGTTGTATTCAACCCCGAAGAAATTTCTGTGTTTCATCAACACTCTGATAGTCCACAGATAACAGAATGCTTCTAGATGTGCATCGGAAACTACTACTGGTCTTCCAGGGAACGATCAGAGCGTAGACTGTTTGAATCATTACTCCCCTGGAGGAATGTGGGCATAGTGACTGTTGTATTCAATCCCGATGCAATTTCTGTGTTTCATCAACACTCGATTAGTCCACTGATTTCAGAATGACTCCAGATGTGCATCGTAAACTACTACTGGTCTTCCAGGGATCGATCAAATCTTAGACTCTTTGAGACACTACTCCCATGGAGGAAAGTGCGCACGGTGACTGTTGTATTCAATCTCGATGCAATTTCTGTGTTTCATCAGCACTCTGATACTCCACAGATTACAGAATGCCTCCAGATGTGCATCGGAAGCTACTACTGTTCCTCCAGGGAACGATCAAAGCGTAGACTCTCTGCGACATTACTCCCGTTGAGGAAAGTGCGCTTTGTGACTGTTGTATTCAATCCCGATGCAATTCTCTGTTTCATCAACACTCTGATAGTCCACAGATTACAGAATGCCACCATATGTGCATCGGAAACTACTACTGGTCTACCAGGGAACGATCAATGCGTAGACTGTTTGAGACATAACTCCCATGGAGGAAAGTGCGCATGGTGACTGTCGTATTCAATCCCGATTCAATTTCGGTGTTTCATCAACACTCTGATAGTCCACACATTACAGAATGCCTCCCTATGTGCATCGGAAACTACTACTGGTCTTCCAGAGAACGATCAAAGGGTAAACCCTTTGAGACATTACTCCCATGGAGGAAGGTGCGCACAGTGACTGTTGTATTAAATCCCGATGCAATACCTGTGTTTCATCAGCACGCTGATACTTCACAGATTACAGAATGCCTCCAGATGTGCATCGGAAACTACTACTGGTCTTCCAGGGAACGATCAAAGCGTAGACTGTTTGAGACATTTCTCTCATGGAGGAAACTGCGCATATTGACTGTTGTATTCAATCCCAAGGCAATTTCTGTGTTTTATCAACAGTCTGATAGTCCACAGATTACAGAATGCCTCCAGATGTGCATCGGAAACTACTACTGGTCTTCCAGGGAACGATCAAAGCGTAGACTTTTTGAGACATTACTCCCATGGAGGAAAGTGTGCATGGTGACTGTTGTATTCAATCCCGCTGAAATTTCTGTGTTTCATCAACACGCAGGTAGTAAAAAGATTATAGAATGCCTCCAGATGTACATCGGAAACTACTTCTGGTCTTCCAGGGAACGATCAAGGCGTAGACTGTTTTAGACATTACTCTAATGGAGGAAAGTGTAGGTGGTGCTTGTAGTATTCAATCCCGATGCAATTTCTGTGTTTCTTCAACACTCTGATACTCCACAGATTACAGAATGCCTCAAGGTGTGCATCGGAAACTACTGCTGGTCTTCCAGGGAACGATGAAAGCGTAGACAGTTTTAGACATTACCCCCATAGAGGAAAGTGCCGATGGTGACTGTTGTATTCAATCCCGATGCAATATCTGTGTTTCACTCTGATACTCCACAGATTACAGAATGCCTCCAGACATGCATCGGGAACTACTACTTGTCTTCCCGGGAACGAGCAAATCCTAAACTTTTAGAGACATTACTACCATGGAGGAAGGTGCACATGGTGACAGTTGTATGCAATCCCGATGCAATTTCTGTGTTTCATCAACACTCTGATAGTCACAGATTACAGAATGCCTCCAGATGTCCATCGGAAATTGCTACTGGTCTTCCAGGGAACGATCAAAGCGTAAACTCTTGGAGACATTACTCCCATGGAGGAAGGTGCGCATGGCGACTGCTGTATTCAATCCCGATGCAATTTCTGTGTTTATCAACACTCTAACATTCCACAGACTACAGATTGCCTCCATATGTGCATCGGAAACTACTACTGGTATTCCAGGGAACGATCAAAGCGTAGACTGTTTGAGAATTACTCCCATGGAGGTAAGTGCGCACGGTGACTTTTGTATTCAATCGCGATGCAATTTCTGTGTTTCATCAACACTCTTATAGTCCACAGATAACAGAATCCTTCTAGATCTGCATCGGAAACTACTACTGGTCTTCCAGGGAACGATCAAGGCGTAGGCTGTTAGAAACAATACTCCCATGGTGCGCATGGTGACTGTTGTATTCAATCCCGATGCAATTTCTGTGTTTCATCAACACTCTGATAGTCCACAGATTACAGAATGCCACCAGACGTGCATCGGAAACTACTACTGGTCTTCCAGGGAACGATCAAAGCGTAGAATGTTTGAGAATTACTCCCATGTAGGAAAGTGCGCATGGTGACTGTTGTATTTAATCCCGATGCAATTTCTGTGTTTCATCAAGAGTCTTATAGTCCACAGATTACAGAATGCATCTAGATGTGCATCGGAAACTACTACTGGTCTTCCAGGGAACGATCAAAGCGTAGACTGTTTGAGACATTACTCCTATGGAGGAAAGTGAGCATGGTGACAGTTGTATTCAATCCCGATTCAATTTCTGTGTTTCATCAACAATCTGATAGTCCACAGATTACAGAATGCCACCAGATTTGCATCGCAAACTACTACTGGTCTTCCAGGGAACGATCAAAGCGTAGACTGTTTGAGACATTACTCCCATGGAGGAAAGTGCGCATGGTCACTGTTGTATTCAATCCCGATGCAATTTCTGTGTTTCATCACCACTCTGATAGTCCACAGATTACAGAATGCCTCCAGATATGCATCGGTTGCTATTACTGGTCTTCCAGGGAACGATCAAAGCGTAGACTGTTTGAGACATTACTCTCATGGAGGAAACTGCGCATGGTGACTGTTGTATTCAATCCCGAGGCAATTTCTGTGTTTTATCAACAGTCTGATAGTCCACAGATTACAGAATGCCTCCAGATGTGCATCGGAAACTACTACTGGCCTTCCAGTGAACGATCAAAGCGTAGACTGTTTGAGACATTACTCCCATCGGGGAAGGTGCGCATGGTGACTGTTGTAATCAATCCCGATGCAATTTCAGTGTTTCATCAACACTCTGATACTCCACAGATTACAGAATGCCTCCAGATGTGCATCGGAAACTGCTACTGGTCTTCCAGGGAACGATCAAAGCCTAGACAGTTTGAGACATTACCACCATGGAGGAAAGTGCGCATGGTGACTGTTGTATTCAATCCCGATGCAATTTCTGTGTTTCATCAACACTCTGATAAACCACAGATTACAGAATGCCTCCAGAAGTGCATCGGAAACTACTACTTGTCTTCCTGGGAACGATCAAAGCGTAGACTGTTTGAGACATTACTCCCATGGAGGAAAGTGCGCATGGTGACTGTTGTATTCAATCCCGATGCAATTTCTGCGTTTCATCAACACTCTGATACTACACAGATTACAGAATGCCTCCAGATGTGCATCAGAAACTACTGCTTGTCTTCCTGGGAACGGTCAAAGCGTAGACTGTTTGAGACATTACTCAAATGGAGGAAAGTGCGCACGGTGACAGTTGTATTCAACCCCGAAGAAATTTCTGTGTTTCATCAACACTCTGATAGTCCACAGATTACAGAATGCCTCCAGATGTGCATGGGAAACTACTTCTGGTCTTCCAGGGAACGATCGAAGCGTAAGCTGTTGAGACACTACTCCCATGGAGCAAAGTGCGCATGGTGACTGTTGTATTCAATCCCGATGCAATTTCAGTGTTTCATCAACACTCTCATAGTTCACAGAATACAGAATGCCTCCAGATGTGCATCAGAAACTACTACTGGACTTCCAGGAACCGAACAAAGCGTAGACTGTTTGAGACACTACTCCCACGGAGGAAAGTGCGCATGGTGACTGTTGTATGCAATCCCGATGCAATTTCTGTGTTTCATCAACACTCTGATACTCCACAGATTACCGAATGCCTCCAGATGTGCATAGGAAACTACTACTGGTCTTCCTGGGAACGATCAAAGCGTAGACTGTTTGAGGCATTACTCCCATGGAGGAAAGTGCACATGGTGACTGTTGCATTCTATCCCGATGAAACTTCGTTGTCTCATCAACACTCTGATAGTCCACAGATTACAGAATGCCTCCAGATGTGCATCGGAATCTTCTTCTGGTCTTCCAGTGAACGATCAAAGCGTAGACTGTTTGAGGCATTACTCCCATGGAGGAAAGTGCGCATGGTGACTGTTGTATTCAATCCGGATGCAATTTCTGTGTTTCATCAACACTCTGATAGTCCACAGAGTATAGAATGCCTCTAGATGTGCATCGGAAACTACTACTGGTCTTCCAGGGAACGATCAAAGCGTAGACTGTTTGAGACATTACTCCCATTGAGGATAGTGCACACGGTGACTGTTGTATTCAATCCGGATGCAATTTCTGTGTTCCATCAACAGACTGATTGTCCACATATTACAGAATGCCTCCAGATGTGCACCGGAAACTACTACTTGTCTTCCAAGGAACGATCAAAGCGTAGACTGTTTGAGACACTACTCCTATGGAGGAAAGTGCGCATGGTGACTGTTGTATTCAATCCCTATGCAATTTTAGTGTTTCATCAACACTCTGATAATCCATAGATCACAGAATGCCTCCAGATGTGCATCGGAAACTACTAATGGTCTTCCATGGAACGATTAAAGCGTAGACTCTTTGAGACATTACTCCCCTGGAGGAAAGTGCGCACGGTGACAGTTGTATTCAACCCCGAAGAAATTTCTGTGTTTCATCAAACTCTGATAGTCCACAGATTACAGAATGCCTCCAGATGTGCATCGGAAACTACTTCTGGTCTTCCAGGGATTGATAAATGCGTAAGCTGTTGAAACACTACTCCCATGGAGCAAAGTGCGCATGGTGAATGTTGTATTCAATCCCGATGCAATTTCAGTGTTTCATCAACACTCTCATAGTTCACAGAATACAGAATGCCTCCAGATGTGCATCAGAAACTACTACTGGACTTCCAGGAAACGAACAAAGCGTAGACTGTTTGAGACACTACTCCCACGGAGGAAAGTGCGCATGGTGACTGTTGTATTCAATCCCGATGCAATTTCTGTGTTTCATCAACACTCTGATAGTTCACAGAGTATAGAATGCCTCCAGATGTGCATCGGAAACTACTACTGGTCTTCCTGGGAACGATAAAAGCGTAGACTGTTTGAGGCATTACTCCCATGGAGGAAAGTGCACATGGTGACTGTTGCATTCTATCCCGATGAAATTTCGGTGTCTCATCAACACTCTGATAGTCTACAGATTACAGAATGCCTCCAGATGTGCATCGGAAACTTTTTCTGGTCTTCCAGAGAACGATCAAAGCGTAGACTGTTTGAGACATTAATCCCATGGAGGAAAGTGCGCATGGTGACTGTTGTATTCAATCCCGATGCAATTTCTGTGTTTCATCAACACTCTGATAGTTCACAGAGTATAGAATGCCTCCAGATGTGCATCGGAAACTACTACTGGTCTTCCAGGGAACGATCAAAGCGTAGACTGTTTGAGACATTACTCCCATTGAGGATAGTGCACACGGTGACTGTTGTATTCAATCCGGATGCAATTTCTGTGTTCCATCAACAGACTGATTGTCCACATATTATAGAATGCCTCCAGATGTGCATCGGAAACTACTACTTGTCTTCCAGGGAACGATCAAAGCATAGACTGTTTGAGACACTACTCCTATGGAGGAAAGTGCGCATGGTGACTGTTGTATTCAATCCCGAAGCATTTTCTGTGTTTCATTAACACTCTGATAGTACACAGATTACAGAATGCCCCAGATGTGCATCGGAAACTATTACTGGTCTTCCAGGGAACGATCAAAGCGTAGAATGTTTGAGAATTACTCCCATGGAGGAAAGTGCGCATGGTGACTGTTGTATTCAATCCCGATGCAATTTCTGTGTTTCATCAACACTCTGATACCCCACAGATTACAGAATGCATCCAGATGTGCATCGGAGACTACTACTGTTCTTCCAGGGAACGATCAAAGCGTAGACTGTTTGAGACATTACCCCCGTGGAGGAAAGTGCGCGTTGTGACTGTTGTATTCAATCCCGATGCAATTTCTGTGTTTCATCAACACTCTGATACTCCACAGATTACAGAATGCCACCAGATGTGCATCGGAAACTACTACTGGTCTACCAGGGAACGATCAAGACGTAGAATGTTTGAGAATTACTCCCATGGAGGAAAGTGCGCATGGTGACTGTTGTATTCAATCCCTACGCAATTTCTGTGTTTCATCAACACTCAGTTAGTCCACAGATTTCAGAATGCCTCCAGATGTGCATCGGAAACTACTACTGGTCTTCCAGGGAACGATCAAAGCGTAGACTGTTAGAGACATTACTCGCATGTAGGAAAGTGCGCATGGTGACTGTTGTATTCAATTCCAATGCAAATTCTGTGTTTCATCAACACTCTGATAGACCACAGTTTACAGAATGCCACCAGATGTGCATCGGAAACTACTACTCGTCTTCCAAGGAACGATCAAAGCGTAGACTGTTTGAGCATTGCTCCCATTGAGGAAAGTGCGCATGATGACTGTTATATTCAATCCCGAAGCAATTTCTGTGTTTCATCAACACTCTGATAGTCCACACATTACAGAATGCCTCCAGATGTGCATCAGAAACCACTACTGGTATTCCAGGGAACGATCAAAGCGTAAACTCATTGAGACATTACTCCCATGGAGGAAAGTGCGCATGGTGACTGTAGTATTCAATCCCGATGCAATTTCTGTGTTTCATCAACACTCTGATACTCCACAGATTACAGAATGCCTCCAGATGTTTATCGGAAACTACTACTGTTCTTCCATGGAACGATCAAAGCGTAGACTGTTTGAGACATTACTCCCATGGAGGAAAGTGCGCGTTGTGACTGTTGTATTCAATCCCGATGCAAATTCTGTGTTTCATCAACACTGTGATAGACCACAGTTTACAGAATGCCACAAGATGTGCATCGGAAACTACTAGTTGTCTTGCAGGGAACGATCAAAGCGTAGACCGTTTGAGACATTACTCCCATTGAGGATAGTGCACACGGTGACTGTTGTATTCAATCCGGATGCAATTTCTGTGTTCCATCAACAGACTGATTGTCCACATATTACAGAATGCCTCCAGATGTGCACCGGAAACTACTACTTGTCTTCCAAGGAACGATCAAAGCGTAGACTGTTTGAGACACTACTCCTATGGAGGAAAGTGCGCATGGTGACTGTTGTATTCAATCCCTATGCAATTTTAGTGTTTCATCAACACTCTGATAATCCACAGATCACAGAATGCCTCCAGATGTGCATCGGAAACTACTAATGGTCTTCCATGGAACGATTAAAGCGTAGGCTCTTTGAGACATTACTCCCCTGGAGGAAAGTGCGCACGGTGACAGTTGTATTCAACCCCGAAGAAATTTCTGTGTTTCATCAACACTCTGATAGTCCACAGATAACAGAATGCTTCTAGATGTGCATCGGAAACTACTACTGGTCTTCCAGGGAACGATCAGAGCGTAGACTGTTTGAATCATTACTCCCCTGGAGGAATGTGGGCATAGTGACTGTTGTATTCAATCCCGATGCAATTTCTGTGTTTCATCAACACTCGATTAGTCCACTGATTTCAGAATGACTCCAGATGTGCATCGTAAACTACTACTGGTCTTCCAGGGATCGATCAAATCTTAGACTCTTTGAGACACTACTCCCATGGAGGAAAGTGCGCACGGTGACTGTTGTATTCAATCTCGATGCAATTTCTGTGTTTCATCAGCACTCTGATACTCCACAGATTACAGAATGCCTCCAGATGTGCATCGGAAGCTACTACTGTTCCTCCAGGGAACGATCAAAGCGTAGACTCTCTGCGACATTACTCCCGTTGAGGAAAGTGCGCTTTGTGACTGTTGTATTCAATCCCGATGCAATTCTCTGTTTCATCAACACTCTGATAGTCCACAGATTACAGAATGCCACCATATGTGCATCGGAAACTACTACTGGTCTACCAGGGAACGATCAATGCGTAGACTGTTTGAGACATAACTCCCATGGAGGAAAGTGCGCATGGTGACTGTCGTATTCAATCCCGATTCAATTTCGGTGTTTCATCAACACTCTGATAGTCCACACATTACAGAATGCCTCCCTATGTGCATCGGAAACTACTACTGGTCTTCCAGAGAACGATCAAAGGGTAAACCCTTTGAGACATTACTCCCATGGAGGAAGGTGCGCACAGTGACTGTTGTATTAAATCCCGATGCAATACCTGTGTTTCATCAGCACGCTGATACTTCACAGATTACAGAATGCCTCCAGATGTGCATCGGAAACTACTACTGGTCTTCCAGGGAACGATCAAAGCGTAGACTGTTTGAGACATTTCTCTCATGGAGGAAACTGCGCATATTGACTGTTGTATTCAATCCCAAGGCAATTTCTGTGTTTTATCAACAGTCTGATAGTCCACAGATTACAGAATGCCTCCAGATGTGCATCGGAAACTACTACTGGTCTTCCAGGGAACGATCAAAGCGTAGACTTTTTGAGACATTACTCCCATGGAGGAAAGTGTGCATGGTGACTGTTGTATTCAATCCCGCTGAAATTTCTGTGTTTCATCAACACGCAGGTAGTAAAAAGATTATAGAATGCCTCCAGATGTACATCGGAAACTACTTCTGGTCTTCCAGGGAACGATCAAGGCGTAGACTGTTTTAGACATTACTCTAATGGAGGAAAGTGTAGGTGGTGCTTGTAGTATTCAATCCCGATGCAATTTCTGTGTTTCTTCAACACTCTGATACTCCACAGATTACAGAATGCCTCAAGGTGTGCATCGGAAACTACTGCTGGTCTTCCAGGGAACGATGAAAGCGTAGACAGTTTTAGACATTACCCCCATAGAGGAAAGTGCCGATGGTGTCTGTTGTATTCAATCCCGATGCAATATCTGTGTTTCACTCTGATACTCCACAGATTACAGAATGCCTCCAGACGTGCATCGGGAACTACTACTTGTCTTCCCGGGAACGAGCAAATCCTAAACTTTTAGAGACATTACTACCATGGAGGAAGGTGCACATGGTGACAGTTGTATGCAATCCCGATGCAATTTCTGTGTTTCATCAACACTCTGATAGTCACAGATTACAGAATGCCTCCAGATGTCCATCGGAAATTGCTACTGGTCTTCCAGGGAACGATCAAAGCGTAAACTCTTGGAGACATTACTCCCATGGAGGAAGGTGCGCATGGCGACTGCTGTATTCAATCCCGATGCAATTTCTGTGTTTATCAACACTCTAACATTCCACAGACTACAGATTGCCTCCATATGTGCATCGGAAACTACTACTGGTATTCCAGGGAACGATCAAAGCGTAGACTGTTTGAGAATTACTCCCATGGAGGTAAGTGCGCACGGTGACTTTTGTATTCAATCGCGATGCAATTTCTGTGTTTCATCAACACTCTTATAGTCCACAGATAACAGAATCCTTCTAGATCTGCATCGGAAACTACTACTGGTCTTCCAGGGAACGATCAAGGCGTAGGCTGTTAGAAACAATACTCCCATGGTGCGCATGGTGACTGTTGTATTCAATCCCGATGCAATTTCTGTGTTTCATCAACACTCTGATAGTCCACAGATTACAGAATGCCACCAGACGTGCATCGGAAACTACTACTGGTCTTCCAGGGAACGATCAAAGCGTAGAATGTTTGAGAATTACTCCCATGTAGGAAAGTGCGCATGGTGACTGTTGTATTTAATCCCGATGCAATTTCTGTGTTTCATCAAGAGTCTTATAGTCCACAGATTACAGAATGCATCTAGATGTGCATCGGAAACTACTACTGGTCTTCCAGGGAACGATCAAAGCGTAGACTGTTTGAGACATTACTCCTATGGAGGAAAGTGAGCATGGTGACAGTTGTATTCAATCCCGATTCAATTTCTGTGTTTCATCAACAATCTGATAGTCCACAGATTACAGAATGCCACCAGATTTGCATCGCAAACTACTACTGGTCTTCCAGGGAACGATCAAAGCGTAGACTGTTTGAGACATTACTCCCATGGAGGAAAGTGCGCATGGTCACTGTTGTATTCAATCCCGATGCAATTTCTGTGTTTCATCACCACTCTGATAGTCCACAGATTACAGAATGCCTCCAGATATGCATCGGTTGCTATTACTGGTCTTCCAGGGAACGATCAAAGCGTAGACTGTTTGAGACATTACTCTCATGGAGGAAACTGCGCATGGTGACTGTTGTATTCAATCCCGAGGCAATTTCTGTGTTTTATCAACAGTCTGATAGTCCACAGATTACAGAATGCCTCCAGATGTGCATCGGAAACTACTACTGGCCTTCCAGTGAACGATCAAAGCGTAGACTGTTTGAGACATTACTCCCATCGGGGAAGGTGCGCATGGTGACTGTTGTAATCAATCCCGATGCAATTTCAGTGTTTCATCAACACTCTGATACTCCACAGATTACAGAATGCCTCCAGATGTGCATCGGAAACTGCTACTGGTCTTCCAGGGAACGATCAAAGCCTAGACAGTTTGAGACATTACCACCATGGAGGAAAGTGCGCATGGTGACTGTTGTATTCAATCCCGATGCAATTTCTGTGTTTCATCAACACTCTGATAAACCACAGATTACAGAATGCCTCCAGAAGTGCATCGGAAACTACTACTTGTCTTCCTGGGAACGATCAAAGCGTAGACTGTTTGAGACATTACTCCCATGGAGGAAAGTGCGCATGGTGACTGTTGTATTCAATCCCGATGCAATTTCTGCGTTTCATCAACACTCTGATACTACACAGATTACAGAATGCCTCCAGATGTGCATCAGAAACTACTGCTTGTCTTCCTGGGAACGGTCAAAGCGTAGACTGTTTGAGACATTACTCAAATGGAGGAAAGTGCGCACGGTGACAGTTGTATTCAACCCCGAAGAAATTTCTGTGTTTCATCAACACTCTGATAGTCCACAGATTACAGAATGCCTCCAGATGTGCATGGGAAACTACTTCTGGTCTTCCAGGGAACGATCGAAGCGTAAGCTGTTGAGACACTACTCCCATGGAGCAAAGTGCGCATGGTGACTGTTGTATTCAATCCCGATGCAATTTCAGTGTTTCATCAACACTCTCATAGTTCACAGAATACAGAATGCCTCCAGATGTGCATCAGAAACTACTACTGGACTTCCAGGAACCGAACAAAGCGTAGACTGTTTGAGACACTACTCCCACGGAGGAAAGTGCGCATGGTGACTGTTGTATGCAATCCCGATGCAATTTCTGTGTTTCATCAACACTCTGATACTCCACAGATTACCGAATGCCTCCAGATGTGCATAGGAAACTACTACTGGTCTTCCTGGGAACGATCAAAGCGTAGACTGTTTGAGGCATTACTCCCATGGAGGAAAGTGCACATGGTGACTGTTGCATTCTATCCCGATGAAACTTCGTTGTCTCATCAACACTCTGATAGTCCACAGATTACAGAATGCCTCCAGATGTGCATCGGAATCTTCTTCTGGTCTTCCAGTGAACGATCAAAGCGTAGACTGTTTGAGGCATTACTCCCATGGAGGAAAGTGCGCATGGTGACTGTTGTATTCAATCCGGATGCAATTTCTGTGTTTCATCAACACTCTGATAGTCCACAGAGTATAGAATGCCTCTAGATGTGCATCGGAAACTACTACTGGTCTTCCAGGGAACGATCAAAGCGTAGACTGTTTGAGACATTACTCCCATTGAGGATAGTGCACACGGTGACTGTTGTATTCAATCCGGATGCAATTTCTGTGTTCCATCAACAGACTGATCTTCCACATATTACAGAATGCCTCCAGATGTGCACCGGAAACTACTACTTGTCTTCCAAGGAACGATCAAAGCGTAGACTGTTTGAGACACTACTCCTATGGAGGAAAGTGCGCATGGTGACTGTTGTATTCAATCCCTATGCAATTTTAGTGTTTCATCAACACTCTGATAATCCATAGATCACAGAATGCCTCCAGATGTGCATCGGAAACTACTAATGGTCTTCCATGGAACGATTAAAGCGTAGACTCTTTGAGACATTACTCCCCTGGAGGAAAGTGCGCACGGTGACAGTTGTATTCAACCCCGAAGAAATTTCTGTGTTTCATCAAACTCTGATAGTCCACAGATTACAGAATGCCTCCAGATGTGCATCGGAAACTACTTCTGGTCTTCCAGGGATTGATAAATGCGTAAGCTGTTGAAACACTACTCCCATGGAGCAAAGTGCGCATGGTGAATGTTGTATTCAATCCCGATGCAATTTCAGTGTTTCATCAACACTCTCATAGTTCACAGAATACAGAATGCCTCCAGATGTGCATCAGAAACTACTACTGGACTTCCAGGAAACGAACAAAGCGTAGACTGTTTGAGACACTACTCCCACGGAGGAAAGTGCGCATGGTGACTGTTGTATTCAATCCCGATGCAATTTCTGTGTTTCATCAACACTCTGATAGTTCACAGAGTATAGAATGCCTCCAGATGTGCATCGGAAACTACTACTGGTCTTCCTGGGAACGATAAAAGCGTAGACTGTTTGAGGCATTACTCCCATGGAGGAAAGTGCACATGGTGACTGTTGCATTCTATCCCGATGAAATTTCGGTGTCTCATCAACACTCTGATAGTCTACAGATTACAGAATGCCTCCAGATGTGCATCGGAAACTTTTTCTGGTCTTCCAGAGAACGATCAAAGCGTAGACTGTTTGAGACATTAATCCCATGGAGGAAAGTGCGCATGGTGACTGTTGTATTCAATCCCGATGCAATTTCTGTGTTTCATCAACACTCTGATAGTTCACAGAGTATAGAATGCCTCCAGATGTGCATCGGAAACTACTACTGGTCTTCCAGGGAACGATCAAAGCGTAGACTGTTTGAGACATTACTCCCATTGAGGATAGTGCACACGGTGACTGTTGTATTCAATCCGGATGCAATTTCTGTGTTCCATCAACAGACTGATTGTCCACATATTATAGAATGCCTCCAGATGTGCATCGGAAACTACTACTTGTCTTCCAGGGAACGATCAAAGCATAGACTGTTTGAGACACTACTCCTATGGAGGAAAGTGCGCATGGTGACTGTTGTATTCAATCCCGAAGCATTTTCTGTGTTTCATTAACACTCTGATAGTACACAGATTACAGAATGCCCCAGATGTGCATCGGAAACTATTACTGGTCTTCCAGGGAACGATCAAAGCGTAGATTGTTTGAGAATTACTCCCATGGAGGAAAGTGCGCATGGTGACTGTTGTATTCAATCCCGATGCAATTTCTGTGTTTCATCAACACTCTGATACCCCACAGATTACAGAATGCATCCAGATGTGCATCGGAGACTACTACTGTTCTTCCAGGGAACGATCAAAGCGTAGACTGTTTGAGACATTACCCCCGTGGAGGAAAGTGCGCGTTGTGACTGTTGTATTCAATCCCGATGCAATTTCTGTGTTTCATCAACACTCTGATACTCCACAGATTACAGAATGCCACCAGATGTGCATCGGAAACTACTACTGGTCTACCAGGGAACGATCAAGACGTAGAATGTTTGAGAATTACTCCCATGGAGGAAAGTGCGCATGGTGACTGTTGTATTCAATCCCTACGCAATTTCTGTGTTTCATCAACACTCAGTTAGTCCACAGATTTCAGAATGCCTCCAGATGTGCATCGGAAACTACTACTGGTCTTCCAGGGAACGATCAAAGCGTAGACTGTTAGAGACATTACTCGCATGTAGGAAAGTGCGCATGGTGACTGTTGTATTCAATTCCAATGCAAATTCTGTGTTTCATCAACACTCTGATAGACCACAGTTTACAGAATGCCACCAGATGTGCATCGGAAACTACTACTCGTCTTCCAAGGAACGATCAAAGCGTAGACTGTTTGAGCATTGCTCCCATTGAGGAAAGTGCGCATGATGACTGTTATATTCAATCCCGAAGCAATTTCTGTGTTTCATCAACACTCTGATAGTCCACACATTACAGAATGCCTCCAGATGTGCATCAGAAACCACTACTGGTATTCCAGGGAACGATCAAAGCGTAAACTCATTGAGACATTACTCCCATGGAGGAAAGTGCGCATGGTGACTGTTGTATTCAATCCCGATTCAATTTCTGAGTTTCATCAACACTCTGATACTCCACAGTTTACAGAATGCCTCCAGATGTGCATCGCAAACTACTACTGGTCTTCCAGGAAACGATCAAAGAGTAGACTGTGTGAGACATAACTCCCATGGAGGAAAGATAACATGGTGAGTGTTGTATTCAATCCCGATGCAATTTCTGTGTTTCATCAACACTCTGATAGTCCACAGATTACAGAATGCCTCCAGATGTGCATCGGAAACTACTACTGGTCTTCCAGGGAACGATCAAAGCGTAGACTGTTAGAGACATTACTCGCATGGAGGAAAGTGCGCATGGTGGCTGTTGTATTCAATCCCGATGCAAATTCTGTGTTTCATCAACACTCTGATAGACCACAGTTTACAGAATGCCACCAGATGTGCATCGGAAACTACTACTGGTCTTCCAGGGAACGATCAAAGCGTAGAATGTTTCAGACATTACTCCCATGTAGGAAAGTGCGCATGGTGACTGTTGTATTTAATCCCGATGCAATTTCTGTGTTTCATCAACAGTCTTATAGTCCACAGATTACATAATGCTTCTAGATGTGCATCGGAAACTACTACTGGTCTTCCAGGGAACGATCAAAGCGTAGACTGTTTTAGACATTACTCTAATGGAGGAAAGTGCAGGTGGTGCTTGTAGTATTCAATCCCGATGCAATTTCTGTGTTTCTTCAACACTCTGATACTCCACAGATTACAGAATGCCTCAAGGTGTGCATCGGAAACTACTACTGGTCTTCCAGGGAACGATCAAAGCGTAGACAGTTTGAGACATCACCCCCATAGAGGAAAGTGCCGATGGTGACTGTTGTATTCAATCCCGATGCAATATCTGTGTTTCACTCTGATACTCCACTGATTACAGAATGCCTCCAGACGTGCATCGGGAACTACTACTTGTCTTCCCGGGAACGAGCAAATCCTAAACTTTTAGAGACATTACTACCATGGAGGAAGGTGCGCATGGCGACTGCTGTATTCAATCCCGATGCAATTTCTGTGTTTATCAACACTCTAACATTCCACAGACTACAGAATGCCTCCATATGTGCATCGGAAACTACTACTGGTATTCCAGGGAACGATCAAAGCGTAGACTGTTTGAGAATTACTCCCATGGAGGTAAGTGCGCACGGTGACTTTTGTATTCAATCGCGATGCAATTTCTGTGTTTCATCAACACTCTTATAGTCCACAGATAACAGAATCCTTCTAGATGTGCATCGGAAACTACTACTGGTCTTCCAGGGAACGATCAAAGCGTAGACTGATAGAAACATTACTCCCATGGTGCGCATGGTGACTGTTGTATTCAATCCCGATGCAATTTCTGTGTTTCATCAACACTCTGATAGTCCACAGATTACAGAATGCCACCAGATTTGCATCGCAAACTACTATTGGTCTTCCAGGGAACGATCAAAGCGTAGACTGTTTGAGACATTACTCCCATGGAGGAAAGTGCGCATGGTGACTGTTGTATTCAATCCCGATGCAATTTCTGTGTTTCATCACCACTCTGATAGTCCACAGATTACAGAATGCCTCCAGATATGCATCGGTAGCTATTACTGGTCTTCCAGGGAACGATCAAAGCGTAGACTGTTTGAGACATTACTCTCATGGAGGAAACTGCGCATGGTGACTGTTGTATTCAATCCCGAGGCAATTTCTGTGTTTTATCAACAGTCTGATAGTCCACAGATTACAGAATGCCTCCAGATGTGCATCGGAAACTACTACTGGCCTTCCAGTGAACGATCAAAGCGTAGACTGTTTGAGACATTACTCCCATGGAGGAAAGTGCGCATGGTGACTGTTGTATTCAATCCCGATGCAATTTCTGTGTTTCATCAACACTCTGATACTCCACAGAGTACAGAATGCCTCCAGATGTGAATCGGAGACTACTACTGGTCTTCCAGGGAACGATCAAAGCGTAGACTGTTTGAGACATTACTCCCATCGGGGAAGGTGCGCATGGTGACTGTTGTAATCAATCCCGATGCAATTTCTGTGTTTCATCAACACTCTGATACTCCACAGATTACAGAATGCCTCCAGATGTGCATCGGAAACTGCTACTGGTCTTCCAGGGAACGATCAAAGCGTAGACAGTTTGAGACATTACCACCATGGAGGAAAGTGCGCATGGTGACTGTTGTATTCAATCCCGATGCAATTTCTGTGTTTCATCAACACTCTGATACTCCACAGATCACAGAATGCCTCCAGAAGTGCATCGGAAACTACTACTTGTCTTCCTGGGAACGATCAAAGCGTAGACTGTTTGAGACATTACTCCCATGGAGGAAAGTGCGCATGGTGACTGTTGTATTCAATCCCGATGACATTTCTGTGTTTCATCAACACTCTGATAGTCCACAGATTACAGAATGCCTCCAGATGTGCATCGGAAACTACTACTGGACTTCCAGGGAACGATCAAATCGCAGACTGTTTGAGACATTACTCCCATGGAGGAAAGTGCGCATGGTGACTGTTGTATTCAATCCCGATGCAATTTCTGCGTTTCATCAACACTCTGATACTCCACAGATTACAGAATGCCTCCAGATGTGCATAGGAAACTACTACTGGTCTTCCTGGGAACGATCAAAGCGTAGACTGTTTGAGGCATTACTCCCATGGAGGAAAGTGCACATGGTGACTGTTGCATTCTATCCCGATGAAATTTCGTTGTCTCATCAACACTCTGATAGTCCACAGATTACAGAATGCCTCCAGATGTGCATCGGAATCCTCTTCTGGTCTTCCAGTGAACGATCAAAGCGTAGACTGTTTGAGGCATTACTCCCATGGAGGAGAGTGCGCATGGTGACTGTTGTATTCAATCCCGATGCAATTTCTGTGTTTCATCAACACTCTGATAGTCCACAGAGTATAGAATGCCTCTAGATGTGCATCGGAAACTACTACTGGTCTTCCAGGGAACGATCAAAGCGTAGACTGTTTGAGACATTACTCCCATTGAGGATAGTGCACACGGTGACTGTTGTATTCAATCCGGATGCAATTTCTGTGTTCCATCAACAGACTGAATGTCCACATATTACAGAATGCCTCCAGATGTGCACCGGAAACTACTACTTGTCTTCCAAGGAACGATCAAAGCGTAGACTGTTTGAGACAGTACTGCTATGTGGGAAAGTGCGCATGGTGACTGTTGTATTCAATCCCTATGCAATTTTAGTGTTTCATCAACACTCTGATAATCCACACATCACATAATGCCTCCAGATGTGCATCGGAAACTACTAATGGTCTTCCATGGAACGATTAAAGCGTAGACTCTTTGAGACATTACTCCCCTGGAGGAAAGTGCGCACGGTGACAGTTGTATTCAACCCCGAAGAAATTTCTGTGTTTCATCAACACTCTGATAGTCCACAGATTACAGAATGAGTCCAGATGTGCATCGGAAACTACTTCTGGTCTTCCAGGGATTGATAAAAGCGTAAGCTGTTGAGACACTACTCCCATGGAGCAAAGTGCGCATGGTGAATGTTGTATTCAATCCCGATGCAATTTCAGTGTTTCATCAACACTCTCATAGTTCACAGAATACAGAATGCCTCCAGATGTGCATCAGAAGCTACTACTGGACTTCCAGGAAACGAACAAAGCGTAGACTGTTTGAGACACTTCTCCCAAGGAGGAAAGTGCGCATGGTGACTGTTGTATGCAATCCCGATGCAATTTCTGTGTTTCATCAACGCTCTGAAACTCCACAGATTACCGAATGCCTCCAGATGTGCATCGGAAACTACTACTGGTCTTCCTGGGAACGATCAAAGCGTAGACAGTTTGAGGCATTACTCCCATGGAGGAAAGTGCACATGGTGACTGTTGCATTCTATCCCGATGAAATTTCGGTGTCTCATCAACACTCTGATAGTCCACAGATTACAGAATGCCTCCAGATGTGCATCGGAATCTTTTTCTGGTCTTCCAGAGAACGATCAAAGCGTAGACTGTTTGAGACATTAATCCCATGGAGGAAAGTGCGCATGGTGACTGTTGTATTCAATCCCGATGGATTTTCTGTGTTTCATTAACACTCTGATAGTTCACAGATTACAGAATGCCCCAGATGTGCATCGGAAACTATTACTGGTCTTCCAGGGAACGATCAAAGCGTAGAATGTTTGAGAATTACTCCCATGGAGGAAAGTGCGCATGGTGACTGTTGTATTCAATCCCGATGCAATTTCTGTGTTTCATCAACACTCTGATACCCCACAGATTACAGAATGCATCCAGATGTGCATCGGAGACTACTACTGTTCTTCCAGGGAACGATCAAAGCGTAGATTGTTTGAGACATTACCCCCGTGGAGGAAAGTGCGCGTTGTGACTGTTGTATTCAATCCCGATGCAATTTCTGTGTTTCATCAACACTCTGATACTCCACAGATTACAGAATGCCACCAGATGTGCATCGGAAACTACTACTGGTCTACCAGGGAACGATCAAAGCGTAGAATGTTTGAGAATTAATCCCATGGAGGAAAGTGCGCATGGTGACTGTTGTATTTAATCCCGATGCAATTTCTGTGTTTCATCAACACTCAGTTAGTCCACAGATTTCAGAATGCCTCCAGATGTGCATCGGAAACTACTACTGGTATTCCAGGGAACGATCAAAGCGTAAAGTCATTGAGACATTACTCCCATGGAGGAAAGTGCGCATGGTGACTGTTGTATTCAATCCCGATTCAATTTCTGAGTTTCATCAACACTGTGATACTCCACAGTTTACAGAATGCCTCCAGATGTGCATCGCAAACTACTACTGGTCTTCCAGGGAACGATCAAAGAGTAGACTGTGTGAGACATAACTCCCATGGAGGAAAGAGAACATGGTGACTGTTGTATTCGATCCCGATGCAATTTCTGTGTTTCATCAACACTCTGATAGTCCACAGATTACAGAATGCCTCCAGATGTGCATCGGAAACTACTACTGGTCTTCCAGGGAACGATCAAAGCGTAGACTTTTAGAGACATTACTCGCATGGAGGAAAGTGCGCATGGTGACTGTTGTATTCAATCCCGATGCAAATTCTGTCTTTCATCAACACTCTGATAGACCACAGTTTACAGAATGCCACCAGATGTGCATGGGAAACTACTACTGGTCTTCCAGGGAACGATCAAAGCGTAGAATGTTTCAGACATTACTCCCATGTAGGAAAGTGCGCATGGTGACTGTTGTATTCAATCCCGATGCAATTTCTGTGTTTCATCAACACTCTGATACTCCACAAATTTCAGAATGCCTCCAGGTGTGCATCGGAAACTACTACTGGTCTTCCAGAGAACGATCAAACCTTAGACTCTTTGAGACATTACCCCCGTGGAGGAAAGTGCGCGTTGTGACTGTTGTATTTAATCCCGATGCAATTTCTGTGTTTCATCAACACTCAGTTAGTCCACAGATTTCAGAATGCCTCCAGATGTGCATCGGAAACTACTACTGGCCTTCCAGTGAACGATCAAAGCGTAGACTGTTTGAGACATTACTCCCATGGAGGAAAGTGCGCATGGTGACTGTTGTATTCAATCCCGATGCAATTTCTGTGTTTCATCAACACTCTGATACTCCACAGAGTACAGAATGCCTCCAGATGTGAATCGGAGACTACTACTGGTCTTCCAGGGAACGATCAAAGCGTAGACTGTTTGAGACATTACTCCCATCGGGGAAGGTGCGCATGGTGACTGTTGTAATCAATCCCGATGCAATTTCTGTGTTTCATCAACACTCTGATACTCCACAGATTACAGAATGCCTCCAGATGTGCATCGGAAACTGCTACTGGTCTTCCGGGAACGATCAAAGCGTAGACAGTTTGAGACATTACCACCATGGAGGAAAGTGCGCATGGTGACTGTTGTATTCAATCCCGATGCAATTTCTGTGTTTCATCAACACTCCGATACTCCACAGATTACAGAATGCCACCAGAAGTGCATCGGAAACTACTACTTGTCTTCCTGGGATCGATCAAAGCGTAGACTGTTTGAGACATTACTCCCATGGAGGAAAGTGCGCATCGTGACTGTTGTATTCAATCCCGATGACATTTCTGTGTTTCATCAACACACTGATAGTCCACAGATTACAGAATGCCTCCAGATGTGCATCGGAAACTACTACTGGACTTCCAGGGAACGATCAAATCGCAGACTGTTTGAGACATTACTCCCATGGAGGAAAGTGCGCATGGTGACTGTTGTATTCAATCCCGATGAAATTTCTGCGTTTCATCAACACTCTGATACTCCACAGATTACAGAATGCCTCCAGATGTGCATCAGAAACTACTACTTGTCTTCCTGGGAACGGTCAAAGCGTAGACTGTTTGAGACATTACTCAAATGGAGGAAAGTGCGCACGGTGACAGTTGTATTCAACCCCGAAGAAATTTCTGTGTTTCATCAACACTCTGATAGTCCACAGATTACAGAATGCGTCCAGATGTGCATGGGAAACTACTTCTGGTCTTCCAGGGAACGATCAAAGCGTAAGCTGTTGAGACACTACTCCCATGGAGCAAAGTGGGCATGGTGACTGTTGTATTCAATCCCGATGCAATTTCAGTGTTTCATCAACACTCTCATAGTTCACAGAATACAGAATGCCTCCAGATGTGCATCAGAAACTACTACTGGACTTCCAGGAACCGAACAAAGCGTAGACTGTTTGAGACACTACTCCCACGGAGGAAAGTGCGCATGGTGACTGTTGTATTTAATCCCGATGCAATTTCTGTGTTTCATCAACACTCAGTTAGTCCACAGATTTCAGAATGCCTCCAGATGTGCATCGGAAACTACTACTGGTATTCCAGGGAACGATCAAAGCGTAAAGTCATTGAGACATTACTCCCATGGAGGAAAGTGCGCATGGTGACTGTTGTATTCAATCCCGATTCAATTTCTGAGTTTCATCAACACTGTGATACTCCACAGTTTACAGAATGCCTCCAGATGTGCATCGCAAACTACTACTGGTCTTCCAGGGAACGATCAAAGAGTAGACTGTGTGAGACATAACTCCCATGGAGGAAAGAGAACATGGTGACTGTTGTATTCGATCCCGATGCAATTTCTGTGTTTCATCAACACTCTGATAGTCCACAGATTACAGAATGCCTCCAGATGTGCATCGGAAACTACTACTGGTCTTCCAGGGAACGATCAAAGCGTAGACTTTTAGAGACATTACTCGCATGGAGGAAAGTGCGCATGGTGACTGTTGTATTCAATCCCGATGCAAATTCTGTCTTTCATCAACACTCTGATAGACCACAGTTTACAGAATGCCACCAGATGTGCATGGGAAACTACTACTGGTCTTCCAGGGAACGATCAAAGCGTAGAATGTTTCAGACATTACTCCCATGTAGGAAAGTGCGCATGGTGACTGTTGTATTCAATCCCGATGCAATTTCTGTGTTTCATCAACACTCTGATACTCCACAAATTTCAGAATGCCTCCAGGTGTGCATCGGAAACTACTACTGGTCTTCCAGAGAACGATCAAACCTTAGACTCTTTGAGACATTACCCCCGTGGAGGAAAGTGCGCGTTGTGACTGTTGTATTTAATCCCGATGCAATTTCTGTGTTTCATCAACACTCAGTTAGTCCACAGATTTCAGAATGCCTCCAGATGTGCATCGGAAACTACTACTGGCCTTCCAGTGAACGATCAAAGTGTAGACTGTTTGAGACATTACTCCCATGGAGGAAAGTGCGCATGGTGACTGTTGTATTCAATCCCGATGCAATTTCTGTGTTTCATCAACACTCTGATACTCCACAGAGTACAGAATGCCTCCAGATGTGAATCGGAGACTACTACTGGTCTTCCAGGGAACGATCAAAGCGTAGACTGTTTGAGACATTACTCCCATCGGGGAAGGTGCGCATGGTGACTGTTGTAATCAATCCCGATGCAATTTCTGTGTTTCATCAACACTCTGATACTCCACAGATTACAGAATGCCTCCAGATGTGCATCGGAAACTGCTACTGGTCTTCCAGGGAACGATCAAAGCGTAGACAGTTTGAGACATTACCACCATGGAGGAAAGTGCGCATGGTGACTGTTGTATTCAATCCCGATGCAATTTCTGTGTTTCATCAACACTCTGATACTCCACAGATTACAGAATGCCACCAGAAGTGCATCGGAAACTACTACTTGTCTTCCTGGGATCGATCAAAGCGTAGACTGTTTGAGACATTACTCCCATGGAGGAAAGTGCGCATCGTGACTGTTGTATTCAATCCCGATGACATTTCTGTGTTTCATCAACACACTGATAGTCCACAGATTACAGAATGCCTCCAGATGTGCATCGGAAACTACTACTGGACTTCCAGGGAACGATCAAATCGCAGACTGTTTGAGACATTACTCCCATGGAGGAAAGTGCGCATGGTGACTGTTGTATTCAATCCCGATGAAATTTCTGCGTTTCATCAACACTCTGATACTCCACAGATTACAGAATGCCTCCAGATGTGCATCAGAAACTACTACTTGTCTTCCTGGGAACGGTCAAAGCGTAGACTGTTTGAGACATTACTCAAATGGAGGAAAGTGCGCACGGTGACAGTTGTATTCAACCCCGAAGAAATTTCTGTGTTTCATCAACACTCTGATAGTCCACAGATTACAGAATGCGTCCAGATGTGCATGGGAAACTACTTCTGGTCTTCCAGGGAACGATCAAAGCGTAAGCTGTTGAGACACTACTCCCATGGAGCAAAGTGGGCATGGTGACTGTTGTATTCAATCCCGATGCAATTTCAGTGTTTCATCAACACTCTCATAGTTCACAGAATACAGAATGCCTCCAGATGTGCATCAGAAACTACTACTGGACTTCCAGGAACCGAACAAAGCGTAGACTGTTTGAGACACTACTCCCACGGAGGAAAGTGCGCATGGTGACTGTTGTATGCAATCCCGATGCAATTTCTGTGTTTCATCAACACTCTGATACTCCACAGATTACCGAATGCCTCCAGATGTGCATAGGAAACTACTACTGGTCTTCCTGGGAACGATCAAAGCGTAGACTGTTTGAGGCATTACTCCCATGGAGGAAAGTGCACATGGTGACTGTTGCATTCTATCCCGATGAAATTTCGTTGTCTCATCAACACTCTGATAGTCCACAGATTACAGAATGCCTCCAGATGTGCATCGGAATCCTCTTCTGGTCTTCCAGTGAACGATCAAAGCGTAGACTGTTTGAGGCATTACTCCCATGGAGGAAAGTGCGCATGGTGACTGTTGTATTCAATCCCGATGCAATTTCTGTGTTTCATCAACACTCTGATAGTCCACAGAGTATAGAATGCCTCTAGATGTGCATCGGAAACTACTACTGGTCTTCCAGGGAACGATCAAAGCGTAGAATGTTTGAGACATTACTCCCATTGAGGATAGTGCACACGGTGACTGTTGTATTCAATCCGGATGCAATTTCTGTGTTCCATCAACAGACTGATTGTCCACATATTACAGAATGCCTCCAGATGTGCACCGGAAACTACTACTTGTCTTCCAAGGAACGATCAAAGCGTAGACTGTTTGAGACAGTACTCCTATGGGGGAAAGTGCGCATGGTGACTGTTGTATTCAATCCCTATGCAATTTTAGTGTTTCATCAACACTCTGATAGTCCACACATCACAGAATGCCTCCAGATGTGCATCGGAAACTACTAATGGTCTTCCATGGAACGATTAAAGCGTAGACTCTTTGAGACATTACTCCCCTGGAGGAAAGTGCGCACGGTGACAGTTGTATTCAACCCCGAAGAAATTTCTGTGTTTCATCAACACTCTGATAGTCCACAGATTACAGAATGCCTCCAGATGTGCATCGGAAACTACTTCTGGTCTTCCAGGGATTGATAAAAGCGTAAGCTGTTGAGACACTACTCCCATGGAGCAAAGTGCGCATGGTGAATGTTGTATTCAATCCCGATGCAATTTCAGTGTTTCATCAACACTCTCATAGTTCACAGAATACAGAATGCCTCCAGATGTGCATCAGAAACTACTACTGGACTTCCAGGAAACGAACAAAGCGTAGACTGTTTGAGACACTACTCCCACGGAGGAAAGTGCGCATGGTGACTGTTGTATGCAATCCCGATGCAATTTCTGTGTTTCATCAACACTCTGAAACTCCACAGATTACCAAATGCCTCCAGATGTGCATCGGAAACTACTACTGGTCTTCCTGGGAACGATCAAAGCGTAGACTGTTTGAGGCATTACTCCCATGGAGGAAAGTGCACATGGTGACTGTTGCATTCTATCCCGATGAAATTTCGGTGTCTCATCAACACTCTGATAGTCCACAGATTACAGAATGCCTCCACATGTGCATCAGAAACTACTACTGGACTTCCAGGAACCGAACAAAGCGTAGACTGTTTGAGACACTATTCCCACGGAGGAAAGTGCGCATGGTGACTGTTGTATGCAATCCCGATGCAATTTCTGTGTTTCATCAACACTCTGATACTCCACAGATTACCGAATGCCTCCAGATGTGCATAGGAAACTACTACTGGTCTTCCTGGGAACGATCAAAGCGTAGACTGTTTGAGGCATTACTCCCATGGAGGAAAGTGCACATGGTGACTGTTGCATTCTATCCCGATGAAATTTCGTTGTCTCATCAACACTCTGATAGTCCACAGATTACAGAATGCCTCCAGATGTGCATCGGAATCTTCTTCTGGTCTTCCAGTGAACGATCAAAGCGTAGACTGTTTGAGGCATTACTCCCATGGAGGAAAGTGCGCATGGTGACTGTTGTATTCAATCCCGATGCAATTTCTGTGTTTCATCAACACTCTGATAGTCCAAAGAGTATAGAATGCCTCCAGATGTGCATCGGAAACTACTACTGGTCTTCCAGGGAACGATCAAAGCGTAGACTGTTTTAGACATTACTCCCATTGAGGATAGTGCACACGGTGACAGTTGTATTCAATCCGGATGCAATTTCTGTGTTCCATCAACAGACTGATTGTCCACATATTACAGAATGCCTCCAGATGTGCATCGGAAACTACTACTTGTCTTCCAGGGAACAATCAAAGCGTAGACTGTTTGAGACACTACTCCTATGGAGGAAAGTGCGCATGGTGACTGTTGTATTCAATCCCTATGCAATTTTAGTGTTTCATCAACACTCTGATAATCCACAGATTACAGAATGCCTCCAGATGTGCATCGGAAACTACTATTTGTCTTCCAGGGAATGATCAAAGCGTAGACTGTTGAAGACATTACTCCCATGGAGGAAAGTGCGCAAGGTGACTGTTGTATTCAATCCCGATGCATTTTCTGTGTTTCATTAACACTCTGATAGTCCACAGATTACAGAATGCCCCAGATGTGCATCGGAAACTTTTACTGGTCTTCCAGGGAACGATCAATGCGTAGAATGTTTGAGAATTACTCCCATGGAGGAAAGTGCGCATGGTGACTGTTGTATTCAATCCCGATTAAATTTCTGAGTTTCATCAACACTCTGATACTCCACAGTTTACAGAATGCCTCCAGATGTGCATCGCAAACTACTACTGGTCTTCCAGGGAACGATCAAAGAGTAGACTGTGTGAGACATAACTCCCATGGAGGAAAGATAAC
This sequence comes from Schistocerca gregaria, assembly GCF_023897955.1. Lineage (NCBI taxonomy): Eukaryota > Metazoa > Arthropoda > Insecta > Orthoptera > Acrididae > Schistocerca > Schistocerca gregaria. The sequence continues at coordinate 3,431,931 of NW_026061799.1, read as the reverse complement.
ATGGTGACTGTTGTATTCAATCCCGATGCAATTTCTGTGTTTCATCAACACTCTGATAGTCCACAGATTACAGAATGCCTCCAGATGTGCATCGGAAACTACTACTGGTCTTCCAGGGAACGATCAAAGCGTAGACTGTTAGAGACATTACTCGCATGGAGGAAAGTGCGCATGGTGACTGTTGTATTCAATCCCGATGCAAATTCTGTGTTTCATCAACACTCTGATAGACCACAGTTTACAGAATGCCACCAGATGTGCATCGGAAACTACTACTGGTCTTCCAGGGAACGATCAAAGCGTAGAATGTTTCAGACATTACTCCCATGTAGGAAAGTGCGCATGGTGACTGTTGTATTCAATCCCCATGCAATTTCTGTGTTTCAACAACACTCTGATACTCCACAAATTTCAGAATGCCTCCAGGTGTGCATCGGAAACTACTACTGGTCTTCCAGAGAACGATCAAACCTTAGACTCTTTGAGACATTACCCCCATGGAGGAAAGTGCGCATGGTGACTGTTGTATTCAATCCCGATGCAATTTCTGTGTTTCATCAACACTCTGATAGTCCACACATTACAGAATGCCTCCAGATGTGCATCAGAAACTACTACTGGTATTCCAGGGAACGATCAAAGCGTAAACTCTTTGAGACAATACTCCCATGGAGGAAAGTGCGCATGGTGACTGTAGTATTCAATCCCGATGCAATTTCTGTGTTTCATCAACACTCTGATACTCCACAGATTACAGAATGCCTCCAGATGTTCATCGGAAACTACTACTGTTCTTCCATGGAACGATCAAAGCGTAGACTGTATGAGACATTACTCCCATGGAGGAAAGTGCGCGTTGTGACTGTTGTATTCAATCCCGATGCAAATTCTGTGTTTCATCAACACTGTGATAGACCACAGTTTACAGAATGCCACCAGATGTGCATCGGAAACTACTAGTGGTCTTGCAGGGAACGATCAAAGCGTAGACTGTTTGAGACATTACTCCCGTGGAGGAAAGTGCGCGTTGTGACTGTTGTATTCAATCCCGATGCAATTTCTGTGTTTCATCAACACTCTGATAGTCTACAGATTACAGAATGCCACCAGATGTGCATCAGAAACTACTACTGGTCTTCCAGGGAACGATGAAAGCGTAGAATGTTTGAGAATTACTCCCATGTAGGAAAGTGCGCATGGTGACTGTTGTATTTAATCCCGATGCAATTTCTGTGTTTCATCAACAGTCTTATAGTCCACAGATTACAGAATGCATCTAGATGTGCATCGGAAACTACTAATGGTCTTCCAGGGAACGATCAAAGCGTAGACTGTTTGAGACATTACTCCTATGGAGGAAAGTGCGCATGGTGACAGTTGTATTCAATCCCGATTCATTTTCAGTGTTTCATCAACACTCTGATAGTCCACAGATTACAGAATGCCTCCAGATTTGCATCGCAAACTACTACTGGTCTTCCAGGGAACGATCAAAGCGTAGACTGTTTGAGACATTACTCCCATGGAGGAAAGAGAGCATGGTCACTGTTGTATTCAATCCCGATGCAATTTCTGCGTTTCATCACCACTCTGATAGTCCACAGATTACAGAATGCCTCCAGATATGCATCGGTAGCTATTACTGGTCTTCCAGGGAACGATCAAAGCGTAGACTGTTTGAGACATTACTCTCATGGAGGAGACTGCGCATGGTGACTGTTGTATTCAATCCCGAGGCAATTTCTGTGTTTTATCAACAGTCTGATAGTCCACAGATTACAGAATGCCTCCAGATGTGCATCGGAAACTACTACTGGCCTTCCAGTGAACGATCAAAGCGTAGACTGTTTGAGACATTACTCCCATGGAGGAAAGTGCGCATGGTGACTATTGTATTCAATCCCGAAGCAATTTCTGTGTTTCATCAACACTCTGATACTCCACAGAGTACAGAATGCCTCCAGATGTGAATCGGAAACTACTACTGGTCTTCCAGGGAACGATCAAAGCGTAGACTGTTTGAGACATTACTCCCATCGGGGAAGGTGCGCATGGTGACTGTTGTAATCATTCCCGATGCAATTTCTGTGTTTCATCAACACTCTGATACTCCACAGATTACAGAATGCCTCCAGATGTGCATCGGAAACTACTACTGGTCTTCCAGGGAACGATCAAAGCGTAGACAGTTTGAGACATTACCACCATGGAGGAAAGTGCGCATGGTGTCTGTTGTATTCAATCCCGATGCAATTTCTGTGTTTCATCAACACTCTGATACTCCACAGATTACAGAATGACTCCAGAAGTGCATCGGAAACTACTAATTGTCTTCCTGGGAACGATCAAAGCGTAGACTGTTTGAGACATTACTCCCATGGAGGAAAGTGCGCATGGTGACTGTTGTATTCAATCCCGATGACATTTCTGTGTTTCATCAACACTCTGATAGTCCACAGATTACAGAATGCCTCCAGATGTGCATCGGAAACTACTACTGGACTTCCAGGGAACGATCAAATCGCAGACTGTTTGAGACATTACTCCCATGGAGGAAAGTGCGCATGGTGACTGTTGTATTCAATCCCGATGCAATTTCTGCGTTTCATCAACACTCTGATACTCCACAGATTACAGAATGCCTCCAGATGTGCATCAGAAACTACTACTTGTCTCCCTGGGAACGGTCAAAGCGTAGACTGTTTGAGACTTTACTCAAGTGGAGGAAGGTGCGCATGCTGACAGTTGTATTCAACCCCGAAGAAATTTCTGTGCTTCATTAACACTCTGATAGTCCACAGATTACAGAATGCCTCCAGATTTGCATCGGAAACTACTTCTGGTCTTCCAGGGAACGATCAAAGCGTAAGCTGTTGAGACACTACTCCCATGGAGCAAAGTGCGCATGGTGACTGTTGTATTCAATCCCGATGCAATTTCAGTGTTTCATCAACACTCTCATAGTTCACAGAATACAGAATGCCTCCAGATGTGCATCGGAATCTTCTTCTGGTCTTCCAGTGAACGATCAAAGCGTAGACTGTTTGAGGCATTACTCCCATTGAGGATAGTGCACACGGTGACTGTTGTATTCAATCCGGATGCAATTTCTGTGTTCCATCAACAGACTGATTGTCCACATATTACAGAATGCCTCCAGATGTGCATCGGAAACTACTTCTGGTCTTCCAGGGATTGATAAAAGCGTAAGCTGTTGAGACACTACTCCCATGGAGCAAAGTGCGCATGGTGAATGTTGTTTTCAATCCCGATGCAATTTCTGTGTTTCATCAACACTCTGATACTCCACAGATTACAGAATGTCACCAGATGTGCATCGGAAACTACTACTGGTCTACCAGGGAACGATCAAAGCGTAGAATGTTTGAGAATTACTCCCATGGAGGAAAGTGCGCAAGGTGACTGTTGTATTCAATCCCGACGAAATTTCTGTGTTTCATCAACACTCAGTTAGTCCACAGATTTCAGAATGCCTCCAGATGTGCATCGGAAACTACTACTGGTGTTCCAGGGAACGATCAAAGCGTAGACTGTTAGAGACATTACTCGCATGTAGGAAAGTGCGCATGGTGACTGTTGTATTCAATCCCGATGCAAATTCTGTGTTTCATCAACACTCTGATAGACCACAGTTTACAGAATGCCACCAGATGTGCATCGGAAACTACTACTCGTCTTCCAGGGAACGATCAAAGCGTAGACTGTTTGAGCATTGCTCCCATTGAGGAAAGTGCGCATGATGACTGTTATATTCAATCCCGAAGCAATTTCTGTGTTTCATCAACACTCTGATAGTCCACACATTACAGAATGCCTCCAGATGTGCATCAGAAACTACTACTGGTATTCCAGGGAACGATCAAAGCGTAAACTCATTGAGACATTACTCCCATGGAGGAAAGTGCGCATGGTGACTGTTGTATTCAATCCCGATTAAATTTCTGAGTTTCATCAACACTCTGATACTCCACAGTTTACAGAATGCCTCCAGATGTGCATCGCAAACTACTACTGGTCTTCCAGGGAACGATCAATGAGTAGACTGTGTGAGACATAACTCCCACGGAGGAAAGAGAACATGGTGACTGTTGTATTCAATCCCGAAGCAATTTCTGTGTTTCATCAACACTCTGATAGTCCACACATTACAGAATGCCTCCAGATGTGCATCAGAAACTACTACTGGTATTCCAGGGAACGATCAAAGCGTAAACTCATTGAGACATTACTCCCATGGCGGAAAGTGCGCATGGTGACTGTTGTATGCAATTCCGATGCAATTTCTGTGTTTTATCAACAGTCTGATAGTCCACAGATTACAGAATGCCTCCAGATGCGCATCGGAAACTACTACTGGCCTTCCAGTGAACGATCAAAGCGTAGACTGTTTGAGACATTACTCCCATGGAGGAAAGTGCGCATGGTGACTGTTGTATTCAATCCCGAAGCAATTTCTGTGTTTCATCAACACTCTGATACTCCACAGAGTACAGAATGCCTCCAGATGTGAATCGGAAACTACTACTGGTCTTCCAGGGAACGATCAAAGCGTAGACTGTTTGAGACATTACTCCCATCGGGGAAGGTGCGCATGGTGACTGTTGTAATCAATCCCGAAGCAATTTCTGTGTTTCATCAACACTCTGATACTCCACAGATTACAGAATGCCTCCAGATGTGCATCGGAAACTACTACTGGTCTTCCAGGGAACGATCAAAGCGTAGTCAGTTTGAGACATTACCACCATGGAGGAAAGTGAGCATGGTGACTGTTGTATTCAATCCCGATGCAATTTCTGTGTTTCATCAACACTCTGATACTCCACAGATTACAGAATGCCTCCAGAAGTGCATCGGAAACTACTACTTGTCTTCCTGGGAACGATCCAAGCGTAGACTGTTTGAGACATTACTCCCATGGAGGAAAGTGTGCATGGTGACTGTTGTATTCAATCCCGATGACATTTCTGTGTTTCATCAACACTCTGATAGTCCACAGATTACAGAATGCCTCCAGATGTGCATCGGAAACTACTACTGGACTTCCAGGGAACGATCAAATCGCAGACTGTTTGAGACATTACTCCCATGGAGGAAAGTGCGCATGGTCACTGTTGTATTCAATCCCGATGCAATTTCTGTGGTTCATCACCACTCTGATAGTCCACAGATTACAGAATGCCTCCAGATATGCATCGGTAGCTATTACTGGTCTTCCAGGGAACGATGAAAGCGTAGACTTTTTGAGACATTACTGTCATGGACGAAACTGCGCATGGTGACTGTTGTATTCAATCCCGAGGCAATTTCTGTGTTTTATCAACACTCTGATAGTCCACAGATTACAGAATGCCTCCAGATTTGCATCGCAAACTACTTCTGGTCTTCCAGGGAACGATCAAAGCGTAGAGTGTTTGAGACATTACTCCCATGGAGGAAAGTGCGCATGGTCACTGTTGTATTCAATCCCGATGCAATTTCTGTGGTTCATCACCACTCTGATAGTCCACAGATTACAGAATGCCTCCAGATATGCATCGGTAGCTATTACTGGTCTTTCAGGGAACGATGAAAGCGTAGACTTTTTGAGACATTACTCTCATGGAGGAAACTGCGCATGGTGACGGTTGTATTCAATCCCGAGGCAATTTCTGTGTTTTATCAACAGTCTGATAGTCCACAGATTACAGAATGCCTCCAGATGTGCATCAGAAACTACTACTGGTATTCCAGGGAACGATCAAAGCGTAAACTCATTGAGACATTACTCCCATGGAGGAAAGTGCGCATGGTGACTGTTGTATTCAATCCCGATTCAATTTCTGAGTTTCATCAACACTCTGATACTCCACAGATTACAGAATGTCACCAGATGTGCATCGGAAACTACTACTGGTCTACCAGGGAACGATCAAAGCGTAGAATGTTTGAGAAATACTCCCATGGAGCAAAGTGCGCATGGTGAATGTTGTATTCAATCCCGATGCAATTTCTGTGTTTCATCAACACTCTGATACTCCACAGATTACAGAATGTCACCAGATGTGCATCGGAAACTACTACTGGTCTACCAGGGAACGATCAAAGCGTAGAATGTTTGAGAATAACTCCCATGGAGGAAAGTGCGCAAGGTGACTGTTGTATTCAATCCCGACGCAATTTCTGTGTTTCATCAACACTCAGTTAGTCCACAGATTTCAGAATGCCTCCAGATGTGCATCGGAAACTACTACTGGTCTTCCAGGGAACGATCAAAGCGTAGACTGTTAGAGACATTACTCGCATGTAGGAAAGTGCGCATGGTGACTGTTGTATTCAATCCCGATGCAAATTCTGTGTTTCATCAACACTCTGATAGACCACAGTTTACAGAATGCCACCAGATGTGCATCGGATACTACTACTCGTCTTCCAAGGAACGATCAAAGCGTAGACTGTTTGAGCATTGCTCCCATTGAGGAAAGTGCGCATGATGACTGTTATATTCAATCCCGATGCAATTTCTGCGTTTCATCAACACTCTGATACTCCACAGATTACAGAATGCCTCCAGATGTGCATCAGAAACTACTACTTGTCTTCCTGGGAACGGTCAAAGCGTAGACTGTTTGAGACATTACTCAAATGGAGGAAAGTGCGCACGGTGACAGTTGTATTCAACCCCGAAGAAATTTCTGTGTTTCATTAACACTCTGATAGTCCACAGATTACAGAATGCCTCCAGATGTGCATCGGAAACTACTTCTGGTCTTCCAGGGAACGATCAAAGCGTAAGCTGTTGAGACACTACTCCCATGGAGCAAAGTGCGCATGGTGACTGTTGTATTCAATCCCGATGCAATTTCAGTGTTTCATCAACACTCTCATAGTTCACAGAATACAGAATGCCTCCAGATGTGCATCGGAATCTTCTTCTGGCCTTCAGTGAACGATCAAAGCGTAGACTGTTTGAGGCATTACTCCCATGGAGGAAAGTGCGCATGGTGACTGTTGTATTCAATCGCGATGCAATTTCTGTGTTTCATCAACACTCTGATAGTCCACAGAGTATAGAATGCCTCCAGATGTGCATCGGAAACTACTACTCGTCTTCCAGGGAACGATCAAAGCGTAGACTGTTTGATCATTACTCCCATTGAGGATAGTGCACACGGTGACTGTTGTATTCAATCCGGATGCAATTTCTGTGTTCCATCAACAGACTGATTGTCCACATATTACAGAATGCCTCCAGATGTGCACCGGAAACTACTACTTGTCTTCCAAGGAACGATCAAAGCGTAGACTGTTTGAGACACTACTCCTATGGAGGAAAGTGCGCATGGTGACTGTTGTATTCAATCCCGACGCAATTTCTGTGTTTCATCAACACTCAGTTAGTCCACAGGTTTCAGAATGCCTCCAGATGTGCATCGGAAACTACTACTGGTCTTTCAGGGAACGATCAAAGCGTAGACTGTTAGAGACATTACTCGCATGTAGGAAAGTGCGCATGGTGACTGTTGTATTCAATCCCGATGCAAATTCTGTGTTTCATCAACACTCTGATAGACCACAGTTTACAGAATGCCACCAGATGTGCATCGGAAACTACTACTCGTCTTCCAAGGAACGATCAAAGCGTAGACTGTTTGAGCATTGCTCCCATTGAGGAAAGTGCGCATGATGACTGTTATATTCAATCCCGAAGCAATTTCTGTGTTTCATCAACACTCTGATAGTCCACACATTACAGAATGCCTCCAGATGTGCATCAGAAACTACTACTGGTATTCCATGGAACGATCAAAGCGTAAACTCATTGAGACATTACTCCCATGGAGGAATGTGCGCATGGTGACTGTTGTATTCAATCCCGATTCAATTTCTGAGTTTCATCAACACTCTGATACTCCACAGTTTACAGAATGCCTCCAGATGTGCATCGCAAACTACTACTGGTCTTCCAGGGAATGATCAATGAGTAGACTGTGTGAGACATAACTCCCACGGAGGAAAGAGAACATGGTGACTGTTGTATTCAATCCCGAAGCAATTTCTGTGTTTCATCAACACTCTGATAGTCCACACATTACAGAATGCCTCCAGATGTGCATCAGAAACTACTACTGGTATTCCAGGGAACGATCAAAGCGTAAACTCATTGAGACATTACTCCCATGGAGGAAAGTGCGCATGGTGACTGTTGTATTCAATCCCGAAGCAATTTCTGTGTTTCATCAACACTCTGATACTCCACAGAGTACAGAATGCCTCCAGTTGTGAATCGGAAACTACTACTGGTCTTCCAGGGAACGATCAAAGCGTAGACTGTTTGAGACATTACTCCCATCGGGGAAGGTGCGCATGGTGACTGTTGTAATCAATCCCGATGCAATTTCTGTGTTTCATCAACACTCTGATACTCCACAGATTACAGAATGCCTCCAGATGTGCATCGGAAACTACTACTGGTCTTCCAGGGAACGATCAAAGCGTAGACAGTTTGAGACATTACCATCATGGAGGAAAGTGCGCATGGTGACTGTTGTATTCAATCCCGATGCAATTTCTGTGTTTCATCAACACTCTGATACTCCACAGATTACAGAATGCCTCCAGAAGTGCATCGGAAACTACTACTTGTCTTCCTGGGAACGATCAAAGCGTAGACTGTTTGAGACATTACTCCCATGGAGGAAAGTGTGCATGGTGACTGTTGTATTCAATCCCGATGACATTTCTGTGTTTCATCAACACTCTGATAGTCCACAGATTACAGAATGCCTCCAGATGTGCATCGGAAACTACTACTGGACTTCCAGGGAACGATCAAATCGCAGACTGTTTGAGACATTACTCCCATGGAGGAAAGTGCGTATGGTGACTGTTGTATTCAATCCCGATGCAATTTCTGCGTTTCATCAACACTCTGATCCTCCACAGATTACAGAATGCCTCCAGATGTGCATCAGAAACTACTACTTGTCTTCCTGGGAACGGTCAAAGCGTAGACTGTTTGAGACATTACTCAAATGGAGGAAAGTGCGCACGGTGACAGTTGTATTCAACCCCGAAGAAATTTCTGTGTTTCATCAACACTCTGATAGTCCACAGATTACAGAATGCCTCCAGATGTGCATCGGAAACTACTACTGGCCTTCCAGTGAACGATCAAAGCGTAGACTGTTTGAGACATTACTCCCATGGAGGAAAGTGCGCATGGTGACTGTTGTATTCAATCCCGATGCAATTTCTGTGTTTCATCAACACTCTGATACTCCACAGAGTACAGAATGCCTCCAGATGTGAATGGGAAACTACTACTGGTCTTCCAGGGAACGATCAAAGCGTAGACTGTTTGAGACATTACTCCCATTGAGGATAGTGCACACGGTGACTGTTGTATTCAATCCGGATGCAATTTCTGTGTTCCATCAACAGACTGATTGTCCACATATTACAGAATGCCTCCAGATGTGCATCGGAAACTACTACTTGTCTTCCAGGGAACGATCAAAGCGTAGACTGTTTGAGACACTACTCCTACGAGGGAAAGTGCGCATGGTGACTGTTGTTTTTCAATCCCTATGCAATTTTAGTGTTTCATCAACACTCTGATAATCCACAGATTACAGAATGCCTCCAGATGTGCATCGGAAACTACTATTGGTCTTCCAGGGAATGATCAAAGCGTAGAATGTTTGAGAATTACTCCCATGGAGGAAAGTGCGCATGGTGACTGTTGTATTCAATCCCGATGCAATTTCTGTGTTTCATCAACACTCTGATACCCCACAGATTACAGAATGCCTCCAGATGTGCATCGGAAACTACTACTGTTCTTCCAGGGAACGATCAAAGCGTAGATTGTTTGAGACATTACTCACATGGAGGAAAGTGCGCATGGTGACTGTTGTATTCAATCCCGATGCAATTTCTGTGTTTCATCAACACTCTGATACTCCACAGATTACAGAATGCCACCAGATGTGCATCGGAAACTACTACTGGTCTTCCAGGGAACGATCAAAGCGTAGATTGTTTGAGACATTACTCCCTTGGAGGAAAGTGCGCATGGTGACTGTTGTATTCAATCCCGATGCAATTTCCGTGTTTCATCAACACTCAGTTAGTCCACAGATTTCAGAATGCCTCCAGATGTGCATCGGAAATTACTACTGGTCTTCCAGGGAACGATCAAAGCGTAGACTGTTTCAGACATTGCTCCCATTGAGGAAAGTGCGCATGATGACTGTTGTATTCAATCCCGATGCAATTTCTGTGTTTCATCAACACTCTGATACCCCACAGATTACAGAATGCCTCCAGATGTGCATCGGAAACTACTACTGTTCTTCCAGGGAACGATCAAAGCGTAGACTGTATGAGACATTACCCCCGTGGAGGAAAGTGCGCGTTGTGACTGTTGTATTCAATCCCGATGCAATTTCTGTGTTTCATCAACACTCTGACAGTCCACACATTACAGAATGCCTCCAGATGTGCATCAGAAACTACTACTGGTATTCCAGGGAACGATCAAAGCGTAGATTGTTTGAGACATTACTCACATGGAGGAAAGTGCGCATGGTGACAGTTGTATTCAATCCCGATGCAATTTCTGTGTTTCATCAACACTCTGATACTCCACAGATTACAGAATGCCTCCACATGTGCATCGGAAACTACTACTGGTCTACCAGGGAACGATCAAAGCGTAGAATGTTTGAGAATTACTCCCATGGAGGAAAGTGCGCATGGTGACTGTTGTATTCAATCCCGATGTAATTTCTGTGTTTCATCAACACTCAGTTAGTCCACAGATTTCAGAATGCCTCCAGATGTGCATCGGAAACGACTACTGGTCTTCCAGTGAACGATCAAAGCGTAGACTGTTAGAGATATTACTCGCATGGAGGAAAGTGCGCATGGTGACTGTTGTATTCAATCCCGATGCAAATTCTGTGTTTCATCAACACTCTGATAGACCACAGTTTACAGAATTCCACCAGATGTGCATCGGAAACTACTACTGGTCTTCCAAGGAACGATCAAAGCGTAGACTGTTTGAGCATTGCTCCCATGGAGGAAAGTGCGCATGGTGACTGTTGTATTCAATCCCGATTCAATTTCTGAGTTTAATCAACACTCTGATACTCCACAGTTTACAGAATGCCTCCAGATGTGCATCGCAAACTACTACTGGTCTTCCAGGGAACGATCAAAGAGTAGACTGTGTGAGACATAACTCCCATGGAGGAAAGAGAACATGGTGACTGTTGTATTCAATCCCGATGCAATTTCTGTGTTTCATCAACACTCTGATAGTCCACAGATTACAGAATGCCTCCAGATGTGCATCGGAAACTACTAATGGTCTTCCAGGGAACGATCAAAGCGTAGACTGTTAGAGACATTACTCGCATGGAGGAAAGTGGAGCATGGTGACTGTTGTATTCAATCCCGATGCAAATTCTGTGTTTCATCAACACTCTGATAGACCACAGTTTACAGAATGCCACCAGATGTGCATGGGAAACTACTACTGGTCTTCCAGGGAACGATCAAAGCGTAGAATGTTTCAGACATTACTCCCATGTAGGAAAGAGCGCATGGTGACTGTTGTATTCAATCCCGATGCAATTTCTGTGTTTCATCAACAGTCTTATAGTCCACAGATTACATAATGCTTCTAGATGTGCATCAGAAACTACTACTGGTCTTCCAGGGAACGATCAAAGCGTAGATTGTTTGAGACATTACTCCCATGGAGGAAAGTGCGCATGGTGTCTGTTGTATTCAATCCCGATGCAATTTCCCTGTTTCATCAACACTCAGTTAGTCCACAGATTTCAGAATGCCTCCAGATGTGCATCGGAAATTACTACTGGTCTTCCATGGAACGATCAAAGCGTAGAATGTTTCAGACATTGCTCCCATTGAGGAAAGTGCGAATGATGACTGTTGTATTCAATCCCGAAGCAATTTCTGTGTTTCATCAACACTCTGATAGTCCACACATTACAGAATGCATCCAGATGTACATCAGAAACTACTACTGGTATTAGAGGGAACGATCGAAGCGTAAACTCTTCGAGACATTACTCACATGGAATAAAGTGCGCATGGTGACTGTTGTATTCAATCCCGATTCAATTTCTGTGTTTCATCAACACTCTGAAACTCCACAGATTACAGAATGCCTCCAGATGTGCATCGCAAACTACTACTGGTCTTCCAGGAAACTATCAAAGCGTAGACTGTTTGAGACATTACTCCCATGGAGGAAAGTGCGCATGGTCACTGTTGTATTCAATCCCGATGCAATTTTAGTGTTTCATCAACACTCTGATAGTCCACACATTACAGAATGCCTCCAGATGTGCATCGGAAACTACTACTGATCTTCCAGGGAACGATCAAAGCGTAGACTGTTTGAGACATACCTAACGTGGAGGGAAGTGCGCATAGTGATTGTTGTATTCAATCCCGATGCAATTTCTGTGTTTCATCAACACTCTGATAGTCCGCAGATTACAGAATGCCTCCAGATGTGCATCGGAAACTAACATTGGTCTTCCAGGGAACGATCAAAGCGTAGACCGTTTGAGACATTACTGACATGGAGGAGAGTGCGCACGGTGGCTGTTGTATTCAATCCCGATGCATTTTCTGTGTTTCATCAACATTCTGATAGTCCACAGATTACCGAATGCCTCCAGATGTGCATCGGAAACTACTACTGGACTTCCAGGAAACGAACAAAGCGTAGACTGTGTGAGACACTACTCCCATGGTGGAAAGTGCGCATGTTGACTGTTGTATTCAATCCCGATGCAATTTCTGTGTTTCATCAACACTCTGATAGTCCACACATTACAGAATGCCTCCAGATGTGCATCGGAAACTACTACTGATCTTGCAGGGAACGATCAAAGCGTAGACTGTTTGAGACATACCTAACGTGGAGGGAAGTGCGCATAGTGATTGTTGTATTCAATCCCGATGCAATTTCTGTGTTTCATCAACACTCTGATAGTCCGCAGATTACAGAATGCCTCCAGATGTGCATCGGAAACTAACATTGGTCTTCCAGGGAACGATCAAAGCGTAGACCGTTTGAGACATTACTTACATGGAGGAAAGTGCGGATGGTGACAGTTGTATTCAATCCCGATGCAATTTCTGTGTTTCATTAACACCCAGATAGTCTACAGATGACAGAATGCCTCCAGATATGCATTGGAAGCTATTACTGGTCTTCCAGGGAATGATTAAAGCGTAGAATGTTACAGACGTTACTCCCATGGAGGAAAGTGCGCACGGTGACAGTTGTATTCAACCCCGAAGAAATTTCTGTGTTTCATCAACACTCTGATAGTCCACAGATTACGGAATGCCTCCAGATGTGCATCGGAAACTACTACTGGTCTTCCAGGGAACGATCAAAGCGTAGACTGTTAGAGATATTACTCCCATTGAGGAAAGAGAGCATAGTTACTGTTGTATTCAATCCCGATGCACTTTCAGTGTTTCATCAACACACTGATAGTCCACAGGTTACGGAATGCCTGCAGATGTGCATCGGAAACAACTACTGGTCTTCCAGGGAACGATCAAACGTAGACTGTTTGAGACATTACTGACATGGAGGAAAGTGCGCACTGTGACTGTTGTATTCAATCCTGATGCAATTTCTGTGTTTCATCAACTTTCTGATAGTGGACAGATTACCGAATGCCTCCAGATGTGCATCGGAAACTACTACTGGTCTTCCTGGGAACGATCAAAGCGTAGATTGTTTGAGTCATTACTCCCCTGGAGGAATGTGCACATTGCGACTGTTGTATTCAATCCCGCTGAAACTTCTATGTCTCATCAACACTCTGATATTCCACAGATTACAGAATGCCTCCAGATGTGCATCGGAATCTACTTCTGGTCTTCCAGGGAACGATCAAAGCGTAGACTGTTTGAGACATTACTCCCATGCAGGAAAGTGCGCATGGTGACTGCTGTATTCAATCCCGATTCAATTTCTGTGTTTCATCAACATTCTGATACTCCACAGCTTACAGAATGCCTCCAGATGTGCCACGCAAACTACTACTGGTCTTAAAGGGAACGATCAAAGCGTAGACTCTTTCAGACTTTGCTCCCATTGAGGAAAGTGCGTATGATGACTGTTGTATTCAATCCCGAAACAATTTCTGTGTTTCATCAACACTCTGATAGTCCACACATTACAGAATGCATCCAGATGTGCATCAGAAACTACTACTGGTATTCCAGGGAACGATCGAAGCGTAAACTCTTTGAGACATTACTCACCTGGAGGAAAGTGCGCATGGTGACTGTTGTATTCAATCCCGATTCAATTTCTGTGTTTCATCAACACTGTGATACTCCACAGATTACAGAATGCCTCCAGATGTGCATCGGAAACTACTACTGGACTTCCAGGAAACGAACAAAGCGTAGACTGTTTGAGACACTACTCCCATGGGGGAAAGTGCGCATGGTGACTGTTGTATTCAATCCCGATGCAATTTTAGTGTTTCATCAACACTCTGATAGTCCACACATTACAGAATGCCTCCAGATGTGCATCGGAAACTACTACTGGTCTTCCAGGGAACGATCAAAGCGTAGACAGTTTGAGACATACCTAACGTGGAGGGAAGTGCGCATAGTGATTGTTGTATTCAATCCCGATGCAATTTCTGTGTTTCATCAACACACTGATAGTCCGCAGATTACAGAATGCCTCCAGATGTGCATCGGAAACGAACATTGGTCTTCCAGGGAACGATCAAAGCGTAGACCGTTTCACACATTACTTACATGGAGGAAAGTGCCGATGGTGACAGTGGTATTCAATCCCGATGCAATTTCTGTGTTTCATTAACACCCAGATAGTCCACAGATGACAGAATGCCTCCAGATATGCATTTGAAGCTATTACTGGTCTTCCAGGGAATGATCAAAGCGTAGAATGTTAGAGACGTTACTCTCATGGAGGAAACTGCTCATGGTGACTGTTATATTCAATCCCGATGCCATTTCTGTGTTTCAACAACACTCTGATAGTCCACAGATTACAGAATGCCTCCAGATGTGCATCGGTAACTATCACTGGTCTTCCAGGGAACGATTAAAGCGTAGACTGTTTGAGACATTACTCTCATGGAGGAAACTGCGCATGGTGACTGTTGTATTCTATCCCGAAGCAATTTCTGTGTTTTATGAACAGTCTGATAGTCCACAGATTACAGAATGCCTCCAGATGTGCATCGAAAACTACTACTGGCCTTCCTGGGAACGATCAAAGCGTAGACTGTTTGAGACATTACTCCCATGGAGGAAAGTGCGCACGGTGACAGTTGTATTCAACCCCGAAGAAATTTCTGTGTTTCATCAACACCCTGATAGTCCACAGATTACGGAATGCCTCCAGATGTGCATCGTAAACTACTACTGGTCTTCCAGGGAACGATCAAAGCGTAGACTGTTAGAGACATTACTCCCATTGAGGAAAGAGAGCATAGTTACTGTTGTATTCAATCCCGATGCACTTTCAGTGTTTCATCAACACACTGATAGTCCACAGGTTACGGAATGCCTGCAGATGTGCATCGGAAACAACTACTGGTCTTCCAGGGAACGATCAAACGTAGACTGTTTGAGACATTACTGACATGGAGGAAAGTGCTTACTGTGACTGTTGTATTCAATCCTGATGCAATTTCTGTGTTTCATCAACTTTCTGATAGTGGACAGATTACCGAATGCCTCCAGATGTGCATCGGAAACTACTACTGGTCTTCATGGGAACGATCAAAGCGTAGATTGTTTGAGTCATTACACCCCTGGAGGAATGTGCACATTGTGACTGTTGTATTCAATCCCGCTGAAATTTCTATGTCTCATCAACACTCTGATATTCCACAGATTACAGAATGCCTCCAGATGTGCATCGGGATCTACTTCTGGTCTTCCAGGGAACGATGAAAGCGTAGACTGTTTGAGACATTACTCCCATGCAGGAAAGTGCGCATGGTGACTGCTGTATTCAATCCCGATTCAATTTCTGTGTTTCATCAACATTCTGATACTCCACAGATTACAGAATGCCTCCAGATGTGCCACGCAAACTACTACTGGTCTTAAAGGGAACGATCAAAGCGTAGACTGTTTCAGACTTTGCTCCCATTGAGGAAAGTGCGTATGATGACTGTTGTATTCAATCCCGAAGCAATTTCTGTGTTTCATCAACACTCTGATAGTCCACACATTACAGAATGCATCCAGATGTGCATCAGAAACTACTACTGGTATTCCAGGGAACGATCGAAGCGTAAACTCTTTGAGACATTACTCACATGGAGGAAAGTGCGCATGGTGACTGTTGTATTCAATCCCGATTCAATTTCTGTGTTTCATCAACACTCTGATACTCCACAGATTACAGAATGCCTCCAGATGTGCATCGCAAACTACTACTGGTCTTCCAGGGAACGATCAAAGCGTAGACTGTTTGAGACATTACTCCCATGGAGGAAAGAGCGCATGGTCACTGTTGTATTCAATCCCGATGCAATATCCGTGTTTCATCACCACACTGATAGTCCACAGGTTTCAGAATGCCTGCAGATGTGCATCGGAAACTACTACTGGTCTTCCAGGGAACGATCAAACGTAGACTGTTTGAGACATTACTGACATGGAGGAAAGTGCGCACGGTGGCTGTTGTATTCAATCCCGATGCATTTTCTGTGTTTCATCAACATTCTGATAGTCCACAGATTACCGAATGCCTCCAGATGTGCATCGGAAACTACTACTGGACTTCCAGGAAACGAACAAAGCGTAGACTGTTTGAGACACTACTCCCATGGGGGAAAGTGCGCATGGTGACTGTTGTATTCAATCCCGATGCAATTTTAGTGTGTCATCAACACTCTGATAGTCCACACATTAGAGAATGCCTCCAGATGTGCATCGGAAACTACTACTGGTCTTCCAGGGAACGATCAAAGCGTAGACAGTTTGAGACATACCTAACGTGGAGGGAAGTGCGCATAGTGATTGTTGTATTCAATCCCGATGCAATTTCTGTGTTTCATCAACACTCTGATAGTCCGCAGATTACAGAATGCCTCCAGATGTGCATCGGAAACTAACATTGGTCTTCCAGGGAACGATCAAAGCGTAGACCGTTTCACACATTACTTACATGGAGGAAAGTGCCGATGGTGACAGTGGTATTCAATCCCGATGCAATTTCTGTGTTTCATTAACACCCAGATAGTCCACAGATGACAGAATGCCTCCAGATATGCATTGGAAGCTATTACTGGTCTTCCAGGGAATGATCAAAGCGTAGAATGTTAGAGACGTTACTCTCATGGAGGAAACTGCTCATGGTGACTGTTATATTCAATCCCGATGCCATTTCTGTGTTTCAACAACACTCTGATAGTCCACAGATTACAGAATGCCTCCAGATGTGCATCGGTAACTATCACTGGTCTTCCAGGGAACGATTAAAGCGTAGACTGTTTAAGACATTACTCTCATGGAGGAAACTGCGCATGGTGACTGTTGTATTCTATCCCGAAGCAATTTCTGTGTTTTATGAACAGTCTGATAGTCCACAGATTACAGAATGCCTCCAGATGTGCATCGAAAACTACTAATGGTCTTCCATGGAACGATCAAAGCGTAGACTGTTTGAGACGTTACTCCCATGGAGGAAAGTGCGCACGGTGACAGTTGTATTCAACCCCGAAGAAATTTCTGTGTTTCATCAACACCCTGATAGTCCACAGATTACGGAATGCCTCCAGATGTGCATCGTAAACTACTACTGGTCTTCCAGGGAACGATCAAAGCGTAGACTGTTAGAGACATTACTCCCATGGAGGAAAGAGAGCATAGTTACTGTTGTATTCAATCCCGATGCAATTTCAGTGTTTCATCAACACACTGATAGTCCACAGATTACGGAATGACTGCAGATGTGCATCGGAAACTACTACTGGTCTTCCAGGGAACGATCAAACGTAGACTGTTTGAGACATTACTGACATGGAGGAAAGTGCGCACTGTGACTGTTGTATTCAATCCTGATGCAATTTCTGTGTTTCATCAACATTCTGATAGTCGACAGATTACCGAATGCCCCCAGATGAGCATCGGAAACTACTACTGGTCTTCCTGGGAACGATCAAAGCGTAGATTGTTTGAGTCATTACTCCCCTGGAGGAATGTGCACATTGTGACTGTTGTATTCAATCCCGCTGAAATTTCTGTGTCTCATCAACACTCTGATATTCCACAGATTACAGAATGCCTCCAGATGTGCATCGGAATCTACTTCTGGTCTTCTAGGGAACGATCAAAGCGTAGACTGTTTGAGACATTACTCCCATGGAGGAAAGTGCGCATGGTGACTGTTGTGTTCAATCCCGATCCAATTTCTGTGTTTCATCAACACTCTGATACTCCACAGAGTACAGAATGCCTCCAGATGTGCATCGGAAACTACTACTGGTCTTCCAGGGAACGATCAAAGCGTAGACTATTTGAGACATTACTCCCATCGAGGAAGGTGCGCATGGTGATTGTTGTAATCAATCCCGATGCCATTTCTGTGTTTCATCAACACTCTGATACTCCACAGATTACAGAATGCCTCCAGATGTGCATGGGAAACTACAACTGGTCTTCCAGGGAACGATCAAAGCGTAGACAGTTTGAGACATTACCACCATGGAGGAAAGTGCGCATGGTGATTGTTGTATTCAATACCGATGCAATTTCTGCGTTTCATCAACACTCTGATACTCCACAGATTACAGAATGCCTCCAGATGTGCATCAGAAACTACTACTTGTCTTCCTGGGAACGGTCAAAGCGTAGACTGTTTGAGACATTACTCAAATGGAGGAAAGTGCACATGGTGACTGTTGTATTCAATCCCGATGCCATTTCTGTGTTTCATCAACACTCTGATACTCCACAGATTACAGAATGCCTCCAGATGTACATCGGAAACTACTACAGGACTTCCAGGGAACGATCAAACCGTAGACTGTTTGAGACATTACTCTTATGGAGGAAAGTGCGCATGGTGACTGTTGTATTCAATCCCGATGCAATTTCTGTGTTTCATCAACACTCTGATAGTCCACAGATTACCGCATGCCTCCAGATGTGCATCGGAAACTACTTCTGGACTTCCAGGAAACGAACTAAACGTCGACTGATTGAGACACTACTCCCATGGAGGAAAGTGCGCATGGTGACTGTTGTATTCAACCCCGATGCAATTTTAGTGTTTCATCAACACTCTGATAGTCCACACATTACAGAATGCCTCCAGATGCGCATCGGAAACTACTACTGGTCTTCCAGGGAACGATCAAAGCATAGATTGTTAGAGACATTACTCGCATGGAGGAAGGTGCCTATGGTGAATGTTGTATGTAATCCCGATGAAATTTCTGTGTTTCATCAACACTCTGATAGTCCGCAGATTACAGAATGCCTCCAGAAGTGCATCGGAAACAAACATTGGTCTTCCAGGGTACGATCAAAGCGTAGACCGTTTGAGACATTACTTATATGCCTCCAGATGTGCATCGGTAACTATTACTGGTCTTCCAGGGAACGATCAAAGCGTAGACTGTTTGAGACATTACTCTCATGGAGGAAATTGCGCATGGTGTTTGTTGTATTCTATCCCGAGGCAATTTCTGTGTTTTATGAACAGTCTGATAGTCCACAGATTACAGAATGCCTCCAGATGTGCATCGAAAACTACTACTATCCTTCCAGGGAACGATCAAAGCGTAGACTGTTTGAGAAATTACTCCCATGGAGGAAAGTGCGCATGGTGACTGTTGTATTCAATCCCGATGCAATTTCTGTGTTTCATCAACACTCTGATACTCCACAGAGTACAGAATGCCTCCAGATGTGCATCGGAAACTACTACTGGTCTTCCAGGGAACGATAAAAGCGTAGACTGTTTAAGACATTACTCCCATAGAGGAAGGTGCGCATGGTAACTGTTGTAATCAATCCCGATGCTATTTCTGCGTTTCATCAACACTCTGATACTCCACAGATTACAGAATGCCTCCAGATGTGCATCAGAAACTACTACTTGTCTTCCTAGGAACGGTCAAAGCGTAGACTGTTTGAGACATTACTCCCATGGAGGAAAGTGCACATGGTGACTGTTGTATTCAATACCGATGCCATTTCTGTGTTTCATCAACACTCTGATAGTCCACAGATTACAGAATGCCTCCAGATGTACATCGGAAACTACTACTGGACTTCCAGGGAACGATCAAATCGTAGACTGTTTGAGACATTACTCTTATGGAGGAAAGTGCGCATGGTGACTGATGTATTCAATCCCGATGCAATTTCTGTGTTTCATCAACACTTTGAAGGTCCACAGATTACAGAATGCCTCCAGAAGTGCATCGGAAACTACTAATGGTCTTCCATGGAACGATCAAAGCGTAGACTGTTTGAGACGTTACTCCCATGGAGGAAAGTGCGCACGGTGACAGTTGTATTCAACACCGAAGAAATTTCTGTGTTTCAACAACACTCTGATACTCCACAGATTACAGAATGCCTCCAGATGTGCATCAGAAACTACTACTTGTCTTCCTAGGAACGGTCAAAGCGTAGACTGTTTGAGACATTACTCCCATGGAGGAAAGTGCACATGGTGACTGTTGTATTCAATACCGATGCCATTTCTGTGTTTCATCAACACTCTGATAGTCCACAGATTACAGAATGCCTCCAGATGTACATCGGAAACTACTACTGGACTTCCAGGGAACGATCAAATCGTAGACTGTTTGAGACATTACTCTTATGGAGGAAAGTGCGCATGGTGACTGATGTATTCAATCCCGATGCAATTTCTGTGTTTCATCAACACTTTGAAGGTCCACAGATTACAGAATGCCTCCAGAAGTGCATCGGAAACTACTAATGGTCTTCCATGGAACGATCAAAGCGTAGACTGTTTGAGACGTTACTCCCATGGAGGAAAGTGCGCACGGTGACAGTTGTATTCAACACCGAAGAAATTTCTGTGTTTCAACAACACTCTGATAGTCCACAGATTATGGAATGCCTCCAGATGTGCATCGGAAACTACTACTGGTCTACCAGGGAACGATCAAAGCGTAGACTGTTAGAGACATTACTCCCATGGAGGAAAGAGATTATAGTTACTGTTGTATTCAATCCCGATGCAATTTCAGTGTTTCATCAACACACTGATAGTCCACAGATTACGGAATGCCAGCAGATGTGCATCGGAAACTACTACTGGTCTTCCAGGGATCGATCAAACGTAGACTGTTTGAGACATTACTGACATGGAGGAAAGTGCGCACTGTGACTGTTGTATTCAATCCTGATGCAATTTCTGTGTTTCATCAACATTCTGATAGTCACAGATTACCGAATGCCTCCAGATGTGCATCGGAAACTACTACTGGTCTTCCTGGGAACGATCAAAGCGTAGATTGTTTGAGTCATTACTCCCCTGGAGGAATGTGCACATTGTGACTGTTGTATTCAATCCCGATGCAATTTCTGTGTCTCATCAACACTCTGATATTCCACAGATTACAGAATGCCTCCAGATGTGCATCGGAATCTACTTCTGGTCTTCTAGGGAACGATCAAAGCGTAGACTGTTTGAGACATTACTCCCATGGAGTAAAGTGCACATTGTGACTGTTGTATTCAATCCCGCTGAAATTTCTGTGTCTCATCAACACTCTGATATTCCACAGATTACAGAATGCCTCCAGATGTGCATCGGAATCTACTTCTGGTCTTCCAGGGACAGATCAAAGCGTAGACTGTTCGAGACATTATTCCCATGCAGGAAAGTGCTCATGGTGATTGCTGTATTCAATCCCGATTCAATTTCTGTGTTTCATCAATATTCTGATACTGCACAGATTACAGAATGCCTCCAGATGTGCCACGCAAACTACTACTGGTCTTCCAGGGAACGATCAAAGCGTAGACTGTTTGAGACATTACTCCCATGGAGGAAAGTTAGCATTGTCACTGTTGTATTCAATCCCGATGCAATTTCTGTGTTTCATCACCACTCTGATAGTCCACAGGTTACAGAATGCCTCCAGATGTGCATCGGAAACTACTACTGGTCTTCCAGGGAACGATCAAAGCGTAGACTGTTCGAGACATTATTCCCATGGAGGAAAGTGCGCACTGTGACTGTTGTATTCTATCCCGATGCAATTTCTGTGTTTCATCAAAAATTCTGATAGTCCACAGATTACCGAATGCCTCCAGATGTGCATCGGAAACTACTACTGGACTTCCAGGAAACGAACTAAACGAAGACTGTTTGAGACACTACTCCCATGGAGGAAAGTGCGCATGGTGACTGTTGTATTAAATCCCGATGCAATTTTAGTGTTTCATCAACACTCGGATAGTCCACACATTACAGAATGAATTTTGATGCGCATCGGAAACTACTACTGGTCTTCCAGGGAACGATCAAAGCATCGATTGTTAGAAACATTACTCGCATGGAGGAAAGTGCGCATGGTGAATGTTGTATGTAATCCCGATGAAATTTCTGTGTTTCATCAACACTCTGATAGTCCGCAGATTACAGAATGCCTCCAGATGTGCATCGGAAACAAACATTGGTCTTCCAGGGAACGATCAAAGCGTAGACCGTTTGAGACATTACTTATATGGAGGGAAGTGCGGATGGTGACAGTTGTATTCAATCCCGATGCAATTTCTGTGTTTCATTAACACACAGATAGTCCACAGATGACAGAATGCCTCCAGATATGCATTGGATGATATTACTGGTCTTCCAGGGAATGATCAAATCGTAGACTGTTAGAGACATTACACTCATGGAGGAAACTGCGCATGGTGACTGTTGTATTCAATCCCGATGCAATTTCTGTGTTTCATCAACACTCTGATAGTCCACAGATTACAGAATGCCTCCAGATGTGCATCGGTAACTACTACTATCCTTCCAGGGAACGATCAAAGCGTAGACTGTTTGAGACATTACTCCCATGGAGGAAAGTGCGCATGGTGTTTGTTGTATTCTATCCCGAGGCAATTTCTGTGTCTTATGAAGAGTCTGATAGTCCACAGATTACAGAATGCCTCCAGATGTGCATCGAAAACTACTACTATCCTTCCAGGGAACGATCAAAGCGTAGACTGTTTGAGACATTACTCCCATGGAGTAAAGTGCACATTGTGACTGTTGTATTCAATCCCGCTGAAATTTCTGTGTCTCATCAACACTCTGATATTCCACAGATTACAGAATGCCTCCAGATGTGCATCGGTAACTACTACTATCCTTCCAGGGAACGATCAAAGCGTAGACTGTTTGAGACATTACTCCCATGGAGGAAAGTGCGCATGGTGTTTGTTGTATTCTATCCCGAGGCAATTTCTGTGTCTTATGAAGAGTCTGATAGTCCACAGATTACAGAATGCCTCCAGATGTGCATCGAAAACTACTACTATCCTTCCAGGGAACGATCAAAGCGTAGACTGTTTGAGACATTACTCCCATGGACGAAAGTTCGCATGGTGACTGTTGTATTCAATCCCGATGCAATTTCTGTGTTTCATCAACACTCTGATACCCCATAGAGTACAGAATGCCTCCAGATGTGCATTGGAAACTACTACTGGTCTTCCAGGGAACGATCGAAGCTTAGACTGTTTGAGACATTACTCCCATAGAGGAAGGTGCGCATGGTGACTGTTGTAATCAATCCCGATGCAATTTCTGTGTTTCATCAACACTCTGATACTCCACAGATTACACAATGCCTCCAGATGTGCATGGGAAACTACTACTGGTCTTCCAGGGAACGATCAAAGCGTAGACAGTTTGAGACATTACCACCATGGAGCAAAGTGCGCATGGTGACTGTTGTATTCAATCCCGATGCAATTTCTGTGTTTCATCAACACTCTGATACTCCAAAGATTACAGAATGCCTCCAGATGTGCATCGGAAACTACTACATCTCTTCCTGGGAACGATCAAATTGTAGACTGTTTGAGACATTACTCCCATGGAGGAAAGTGCACATGGTGACTGTTGTATTCAATCCCGATGCCATTTCTGTGTTTCATCAACACTCTGATAGTCCACAGATTACAGAATACCTCCAGATGTGCATCGGGAACTACTACTGGACTTCCAGGGAACGATCAAATCGTAGACTGTTTGAGACATTACTCTTATGGAGGAAAGTGCGCATGGTGACTGTTGTATTCAATCCCGATGCAATTTCTGTGTTTCATCAACACTTTGAAGGTCCACAGATTACAGAATGCCTCCAGATGTGCATCGGAGACTACTAACGGTCTTCCATGGAACGATCAAAGCGTAGACTGTTTGAGACCTTACTCCCATGGAGGAAAGTGCGCTCGGTGACAGTTGTATTCAACCCCGAAGAAATTTCTGTGTTTCATCAACACTCTGATAGGCCGCAGATTACAGAATGCCTCCAGATGTGCATCGGAAACTACTACTGGTCTTCCAGGGAAAGATCAAAACGTAGACTGTTAGAGACATTACTCCCATGGAGGAAAGTGAGCATAGTGACTGTTGTACTCAATCCCGATGCAATTTCAGTGTTTCATCAACACACTGATAGTCCACAGATTACGGAATGCCTGCAGATGTGCATCGGAAACTAACACTGGTCTTCCAGGGAACGATCAAAGCGTAGACTATTTGAGACATTACTAACATGGAGGAAAGTGCACATGGTGACTGTTGTATTCAATCCCCATGCAATTTCTGTGTTTCATGAACACTCTGATAGTCCACAGATTACGGAATGCCTCCAGATGTGCATCGGAAACTACTACTGGTCTTCCAGGTAACGATCAAAGCGTAGACTGTTTGAAACATTACTCCTATGGAGGAAAGTTAGCATGGTGACTGTTGTATTCAATCCGGATGCAAATTCTGTGTTCCATCAACAGACTTATAGGCCACATATTACAGAATGCCTCCATATGTGCATCGGAAACTACTACTGGACTTATAGGGAACGATCAAAGCGTAGGCTGTTTGAGACATTACTCCCATGGAGGAAAGTGCGCACGGTGACTGTTGTATTCAATCCGGATGCAATTTCTGTGTTCCATCAACAGACTTATAGTCCACATATTACAGAATGCCTCCATATGTGCATCGGAAACTACTACTGGACTTCCAGGGAACGATCAAAGCGTAGACTGTTTGAGACATTACTCATATGGAGGAAAGTGCGCATGGTGACTGTTGTATTCAATCCCTATGCAATTTTAGTGTTTCATCAACACTCTGATAATCCACAGATTTCAGAATGCCTCCAGATGTGCCACGCAAACTACTACTGGTCTTCCAGGAAACGATCAAAGCGTAAACTGTTTGAGAGATTACTCCCATGGAGGAAGGTTAGCATGGTCACTCTTGTATTCAATCCCGATGCAATTTCTGTGATTCATCACCACTCTGATAGTCCACAGGTTACAGAATGCCTCCATATGTGCATCGGAAACTACTACTGGTCTTCCAGGGAACGATCAAACGTAGACTGTTTGAGACATTACTGACATGGAGGAAAGTGCGAACTGTGACTGTTGTATTCAATACCGATGCAATTTCTGTGTTTCATCAACATTCTGATAGTCCACAGATTACCGAATGCCTCCAGATATGCATTGGAAGCTATTACTGGTCTTCCAGGGAATGATCAAATCGAAGACTGTTAGAGACATTACACTCATGGAGGAAACTGCGCATGGTGACTGTTGTATTCAATCCCGATGCAATTTCTGTGTTTCATCAACACTCTGATAGTCCACAGATTACAGAATGCCTCCAGATGTGCATCGGTAACTATTACTGGTCTTCCAGGGAACGATCAAAGCGTAGACTGTTTGAGACATTACTCTCATGGAGGAAATTGCGCATGGTGACTGTTGTATTCTATCCTGAGGCAATTTCTGTGTTTTATGAACAGTCTGATAGTCCACAGATTACAGAATGCCTCCAGATGTGCATCGAAAACTACTACTATCCTTCCAGGGAACGATCAAAGCGTAGACTGTTTGAGACATTACTCCCATGGAGGAAAGTGCGCATGGTGACTGTTGTATTCAATCCCGATGCAATTTCTGTGTTTCATCAACACTCTGATACTCCACAGAGTACAGAATGCCTCCAGATGTGCATCGGAAACTACTACTGGTCTTCCAGGGAACGATCAAATCGTAGACTGTTTGAGACATTACTCCCATAGAGGAAGGTGCGCATGGTGACTGTTGTAATCAATCCCGATGCAATTTCTGTGTTTCATCAACACTCTGATACTCCACAGATTACACAATGCCTCCAGATGTGCATGGGAAACTACTACTGGTCTTCCAGGGAACGATCAAAGCGTAGACAGTTTGAGACATTACCACCATGGAGGAAAGTGCGCATGGTGACTGTTGTATTCAATCCCGATGCAATTTCTGTGTTTCATCAACACTCTGATACTCCAAAGATTACAGAATGCCTCCAGATGTGCATCGGAAACTACTACATCTCTTCCTGGGAACGATCAAAGCGTAGACTGTTTGAGACATTACTCCCATGGAGGAAAGTGCACATGGTGACTGTTGTATTCAATCCCGATGCCATTTCTGTGTTTCATCAACACTCTGATAGTCCACAGATTACAGAATACCTCCAGATGTGCATCGCAAACTACTACTGGACTTCCAGGGAACGATCAAATCGTAGACTGTTTGAGACATTACTCTTATGGAGGAAAGTGCGCATGGTGACTGTTGTATTCAATCCCGATGCAATTTCTGTGTTTCATCAACACTTTGAAGGTCCACAGATTACAGAATGCCTCCAGATGTGCATCGGAGACTACTAATGGTCTTCCATGGAACGATCAAAGCGTAGACTGTTTGAGACATTACTCCCATGGAGGAAAGTGCGCACGGTGACAGTTGTATTCAACCCCGAAGAAATTTCTGTGTTTCATCAACACTCTGATAGGCCGCAGATTACAGAATGCCTCCAGATGTGCATCGGAAACTACTACTGGTCTTCCAGGGAAAGATCAAAACGTAGACTGTTAGAGACATTACTCCCATGGAGGAAAGTGAGCATAGTGACTGTTGTACTCAATCCCGATGCAATTTCAGTGTTTCATCAACACACTGATAGTCCACAGATTACGGAATGCCTGCAGATGTGCATCGGAAACTAACACTGGTCTTCCAGGGAACGATCAAAGCGTAGACTATTTGAGACATTACTAACATGGAGGAAAGTGCACATGGTGACTGTTGTATTCAATCCCCATGCAATTTCTGTGTTTCATGAACACTCTGATAGTCCACAGAGTACAGAATGCCTCCAGATGTGCATCGGAAACTACTACTGGACTTCCAGGGAACGATCAAAGCGTAGACTGTTTGAGACATTACTCTTATGGATTAAAGTGCGCATGGTGACTGTTGTATTCAATCCCTATGCAATTTTAGTGTTTCATCAACACTCGGATAGTCCACACATTACAGAATGACTTTTGATGCGCATCGGAAACTACTACTGGTCTTCCAGGGAACGATCAAAGCATCGATTGTTAGAAACATTACTCGCATGGAGGAAAGTGCGCATGGTGAATGTTGTATGTAATCCCGATGAAATTTCTGTGTTTCATCAACACTCTGATAGTCCGCAGATTACAGAATGCCTCCAGATGTGCATCGGAAACAAACATTGGTCTTCCAGGGAACGATCAAAGAGTAGACCGTTTGAGACATTACTTATATGGAGGGAAGTGCGGATGGTGACAGTTGTATTCAATCACGATGCAATTTCTGTGTTTCATTAACACCCAGATAGACCACAGATGACAGAATGCCTCCAGATATGCATTGGAAGCTATTACTGGTCTTCCAGGGAATGATCAAATCGTAGACTGTTAGAGACATTACACTCATGGAGGAAACTGCGCATGGTGACTGTTGTATACAATCCCGATGCAATTTCTGTGTTTCATCAACACTCTGATAGTCCACAGATTACAGAATGCCTCCAGATGTGCATCGGTAACTACTACTATCCTTCCAGGGAACGATCAAAGCGTAGACTGTTTGAGACATTACTCCCATGGAGGAAAGTGCGCATGGTGTTTGTTGTATTCTATCCCGAGGCAATTTCTGTGTCTTATGAAGAGTCTGATAATCCACAGATTACAGAATGCCTCCAGATGTGCATCGAAAGCTACTACTATCCTTCCAGGGAACGATCAAAGCGTAGACTGTTTGAGACATTACTCCCATGGACGAAAGTTCGCATGGTGACTGTTGTATTCAATCCCGATGCAATTTCTGTGTTTCATCAACACTCTGATACTCCACAGAGTACAGAATGCCTCCAGATGTGCATCGGAAACTACTACTGGTCTTCCAAGGAACGATCAAAGCTTAGACTGTTTGAGACATTACTCCCATAGAGGAAGGTGCGCTGTGTGACTGTTGTAATCAATCCCGATGCAATTTCTGTGTTTCATCAACACTCTGATACTCCACAGATTACACAATGCCTCCAGATGTGCATGGGAAACTACTACTGGTCTTCCAGGGAACGATCAAAGCGTAGACAGTTTGAGACATTACCACCATGGAGGAAAGTGCGCATGGTGACTGTTGTATTCAATCCCGATGCAATTTCTGTGTTTCATCAACACTCTGATACTCCAAAGATTACAGAATGCCTCCAGATGTGCATCGGAAACTACTACATCTCTTCCTGGGAACGATCAAAGCGTAGACTGTTTGAGACATTACTCCCATGGAGGAAAGTGCACATGGTGACTGTTGTATTCAATCCCGATGCCATTTCTGTGTTTCATCAACACTCTGATAGTCCACAGATTACAGAATACCTACAGATGTGCATCGGAAACTACTACTGGACTTCCAGGGAACGATCAAATCGTAGACTGTTTGAGACATTACTCTTATGGAGGAAAGTGCGCATGGTGACTGTTGTATTCAATCCCGATGCAATTTCTGTGTTTCATCAACACTTTGAAGGTCCACAGATTACAGAATGCCTCCAGATGTGCATCGGAGACTACTAATGGTCTTCCATGGAACGATCAAAGCGTAGACTGTTTGAGACATTACTCCCATGGAGGAAAGTGCGCACGGTGACAGTTGTATTCAACCCCGAAGAAATTTCTGTGTTTTATCAACACTCTGATAGGCCGCAGATTACAGAATGCCTCCAGATGTGCATCGGAAACTACTACTGGTCTTCCAGGGAAAGATCAAAACGTAGACTGTTAGAGACATTACTCCCATGGAGGAAAGTGAGCATAGTGACTGTTGTACTCAATCCCGATGCAATTTCAGTGTTTCATCAACACACTGATAGTCCACAGATTACGGAATGCCTGCAGATGTGCATCGGAAACTAACACTGGTCTTCCAGGGAACGATCAAAGCGTAGACTATTTGAGACATTACTAACATGGAGGAAAGTGCACATGGTGACTGTTGTATTCAATCCCCATGCAATTTCTGTGTTTCATGAACACTCTGATAGTCCACAGAGTACAGAATGCCTCCAGATGTGCATCGGAAACTACTACTGGTCTTCCAGGGAACGATCAAACCGTAGGCTGTTTGAAACATTACTCCTATGGAGGAAAGTTAGCATGGTGACTGTTGTATTCAATCCGGATGCAAATTCTGTGTTCCATCAACAGACTTATAGTCCACATATTACAGAATGCCTCCATATGTGCATCGGAAACTACTACTGGACTTCCAGGGAACGATCAAAGCGTAGGCTGATTGAGACATTACTCCCATGGAGGAAAGTGCGCACGGTGACTGTTGTATTCAATCCGGATGCAATTTCTGTGTTCCATCAACAGACTTATAGTCCACATATTACAGAATGCCTCCATATGTGCATCGGAAACTACTACTGGACTTCCAGGGAACGATCAAAGCGTAGACTGTTTGAGACATTACTCTTATGGAGGAAAGTGCGCATGGTGACTGTTGTATTCAATCCCTATGCAATTTTAGTGTTTCATCAACACTCTGATAATCCTCAGATTTCAGAATGCCTCCAGATGTGCATCGGAAACTACTATTGGTCTTCCAGGGAACGATCAATGCGTATACTGTTAGAGACATTACTCCCATGGAGGAAAGTGCGCATGGTGACTGCTGTATTCAATCCCGATTCAATTTCTGTGTTTCATCAACACTCTGATACTCCACAGATTACAGAATGCCTCCAGATGTGCCACGCAAACTACTACTGGTCTTCCAGGAAACGATCAAAGCGTAAACTGTTTGAGAGATTACTCCCATGGAGGAAGGTTAGCATGGTCACTCTTGTATTCAATCCCGATGCAATTTTATTGTTTCATCAACACTCTGATAGTCCACAGGTTACAGAATGCCTCCATATGTGCATCGGAAACTACTACTGGTCTTCCAGGGAACGATCAAACGTAGACTGTTTGAGACATTACTGACATGGCGGAACGTGCGAACTGTGACTGTTGTATTCAATACCGATGCAATTTCTGTGTTTCATCAACATTCTGATAGTCCACAGATTACCGTATGCCTCCAGATGTGCATCGGAAACTACTACTGGACTTCCAGGAAACGAACAAAACGTAGACTGTTTGAGACACTACTCCCATGGAGGAAAGTGCGCATGGTGACTGTTGTATTCAATCCCGATGCAATTTTATTGTTTCATCAACACTCTGATAGTCCACACATTACAGAATGCCTCCAGATGTGCATCGGAAACTACTACTGGTCTTCCAGGGAACGATCAAAGCATAGATTGTTAGAGACATTACTCGCATGGAGGAAAAAGTGCGCATGGTGAATGTTGTGTGTAATCCCGATGAAATTTCTGTGTTTCATCAACACTCCGATAGTCCGCAGATTACAGATTGCCTCCAGATGTGCATCGGAAACAAACATTGGTCTCCCAGGGAACGATCAAAGCGTAGACCGTTTGAGACATTACTTATATGGAGGGAAGTGCGGATGGTGACAGTTGTATTCAATCCCGATGCAATTTCTGTGTTTCATTAACACCCAGATAGTCCACAGATGAGAGAATGCCTCCAGATATGCATTGGAAGCTATTACTGGTCTTCCAGGGAATGATCAAATCGTAGACTGTTAGAGACATTACACTCATGGAGGAAACTGCGCATGGTGACTGTTGTATTCAAGCCCGATGCAATTTCTGTGTTTCATCAACACTCTGATCGTCCACAGATTACAGAATGCCTCCAGATGTGCATCGGTAACTATTACTGGTCTTCCAGGGAACGATCAAAGCGTAGACTGTTTGAGACATTACTCTCATGGAGGAAATTGCGCATAGTGACTGTTGTATTCTATCCTGAGGCAATTTCTGTGTTTTATGAACAGTCTGATAGTCCACAGATTACAGAATGCCTCCAGATGTGCATCGAAAACTACTGCTATCCTTCCAGGGAACGATCAAAGCGTAGACCGTTTGAGACATTACTCCCATGGAGGAAAGTGCGCATGGTGACTGTTGTATTCAATCCCGATGCAATTTCTATGTTTCATCAACACTCTGATACTCCACAGAGTACAGAATGCCTCCAGATGTGCATCGGAAACTACTACTGGTCTTCCAGGGAACGATCAAATCGTAGACTGTATGAGACATTACTCCCATAGAGGAAGGTGCGCATGGTGACTGTTGTAATCAATCCCGATGCAATTTCTGTGTTTCATCAACACTCTGATACTCCACAGATTACACAATGCCTCACGATGTGCATGGGAAACTACTACTGGTCTTCCAGGGAACGATCAAAGCGTAGACAGTTTGAGACATTACCACCATGGAGGAAAGTGCGCATGGTGACTGTTGTATTCAATCCCGATGCAATTTCTGTGTTTCATCAACACTCTGATACTCCACAGATTACAGAATGCCTCCAGATGTGCATCGGAAACTACTACTTGTCTTCCTGGGAACGATCAAAGCGTAGACTGTTTGAGACATTACTCCCATGGAGGAAAGTGCACATGGTGACTGTTGTATTCAATCCCGATGCCATTTCTGTGTTTCATCAACACTCTGATAGTCCACAGATTACAGAATACCTCCACATTTGCATCGGAAACTACTACTGGACTTCCAGGGAACGATCAAATCGTAGACTGTTTGAGACATTACTCTTATGGAGGAAAGTGCGCATGGTGACTGTTGTATTCAACCCCGAAGAAATTTCTGTGTTTCATCAACACACTGATAGTCCGCAGATTACAGAATGCCTCCAGAGGTGCATCGGAAACTACTACTGGTCTTCCAGGGAAAGATCAAAGCGTAGACTGTTAGAGACATTACTCTCATGGAGGAAAGTGCACATGGTGACTGTTGTATTCAATCCCGATGCCATTTCTGTGTTTCATCAACACTCTGATAGTCCACAGATTACAGAATACCTCCAGATGTGCATCGGAAACTACTACTGGACTTCCAGGGAACGATCAAATCGTAGACTGTTTGAGACATTACTCTTATGGAGGAAAGTGCGTATGGTGACTGTTGTATTCAACCCTGAAGAAATTTCTGTGTTTCATCAACACTCTGATAGTCCGCAGATTACAGAATGCCTCCAGATGTGCATAGGAAACTACTACTGGTCTTCCAGGGAAAGATCAAAGCGTAGACTGTTAGAGACATTACTCCCATGGAGGAAAGTGAGCATAGTGACTCTTCTAATCAATCCCGATGCAATATCTGTGTTTCAACAACACTCTGATAGTCCACAGAGTACAGAATGCCTCCAGATGTGCATCGGAAACTACTACTGGTCTTCCAGGGAACAATCAAAGCGTAGGCTGTTTGAGACATTACTCCCATGGAGTAAAGTGCGCACGGTGACTTTTGTATTCAATCCGGATGCAAATTCTGTGTTCCATCAACAGACTTATAGTCCACATATTACAGAATGCCTCCATATGTGCATCGGAAACTACTACTGGACTTCCAGGGAACGATCAAAGCGTAGGCTGTTTGAGACATTACTCCCATGGAGGAAAGTGCGCATGGTGACTGCTGTATTCAATCCCGATTCAATTTCTGTGTTTCAACATCACTCTGATACTCCACAGATTACAGAATGCCTCCAGATGTGCCACGCAAACAACTACTGGTCTTCCAGGGAACGATCAAAGCGTAGACTGTTTGAGACATTACTCCCATGGAGGAAAGTTAGCATGGTCACTGTTGTATTCAATCCCGATGCAATTTCCGTGTTTCATCACCACTCTGATAGTCCACAGGTTACAGAATGCCTCCAGATGTGCTTCGGAAACTACTACTGGTCTTCCAGGGAACGATCAAACGTAGACTGTTTGAGACATTACTGACATGGAGGAAAGTGCGCACTGTGACTGTTGTATTCAATCCCGATGCAATTTCTGTGTTTCATCAACATTCTGATAGTCCACAGATCACCGAATGCCTCCAGATGTGCATCGGAAACTACTACTGGACTTCCAGGAAACGAACAAAACGTAGACTGTTTGAGACACTACTCCCATGGAGGAAAGTGCGCATGGTGACGGTTGTATTCAATCCCGATGCAATTTTAGTGTTTCATCAACACTCTGATAGTCCACACATTACAGAATGCCTCCAGATGTGCATCGGAAACTACTACTGGTCTTCCAGGGAACGATCAAAGCATAGATTGTTAGAGACATTACTCGCATGGAGGAAAGTGCGCATGGTGAATGTTGTATGTAATCCCGATGAAATTTCTGTGTTTCATCAACACTCTGATAGTCCGCAGATTACAGAATGCCTCCAGATGTGCATCGGAAACAAACGTTGGTCTTCCAGGGAACGATCAAAGCGTAGACCTTTTGAGACATTACTTATATGGAGGGAAGTGCGGATGGTGACAGTTGTATTCAATCCCGATGCAATTTCTGTGTTTCATTAACACCCAGATAGTCCACAGATGAGAGAATGCCTCCAGATATGCATTGGAAGCTATTACTGTTCTTCCAGGGAATGATCAAATCGTAGACTGTTAGAGACATTACACTCATGGAGGAAACTGCGCATGGTGACTGTTGTATTCAATCCCGATGCAATTTCTGTGTTTCATCAACACTCTGATAGTCCACAGATTACAGAATGCCTCCAGATGTGCATCGGTAACTATTACTGGTCTTCCAGGGAACGATCAAAGCGAAGACTGTTTGAGACATTACTCTCATGGAGGAAATTGCGCATGGTGTTTGTTGTATTCTATCCCGAGGCAAATTCTGTGTTTTATGAACAGTCTGATAGTCCACAGATTACAGAATTCCTCCAGATGTGCTTCGAAAACTCCTACTATCCTTCCAGGGAACGATCAAAGCGTAGACTGTTTGAGACATTACTCCCATGGAGGAAAGTGCGCATGGTGACTGTTGTATTCAATCCCGAAGTAATTTCTGTGTTTCATCAACACTCTGATACTCCACAGAGTACAGAATGCCTCCAGATGTGTATCGGAAACTACTACTGGTCTTCCAGGGAACGATCAAAGCGTAGACTGTTTGAGACATTACTCCCATAGAGGAAGGTGCGCATGGTGACTGTTGTAATTAATCCCGATGCAATTTCTGTGTTTCATCAACACTCTGATTCTCCACAGATTACACAATGCCTCCAGATGTGCATGGGAAACTACTACTGGTCTTCCAGGGAACAATCAAAGCGTAAACTGTTAGAGACATTACTAACATGGAGGAAAGTGCGGATGGTAACTGTTGTATTCAATCCCCATGCAATTTCTGTGTTTCATCAACACTCTTATAGTCCACAGATAACAGAATGCCTCCAGATGTGCATCGGAAACTACTTCTGGTATTCCAGGGAACGATCAAAGAGTAAACTCTTTGAGACATTACCCCCATGGAGGAAAGTGCGCATGGTGACTGTTGTATTCAATCCCGATGAAATTTCTGTGATTCATCAACACTCTGATACTCCACAGATTACAGAATGCCTCCAGATGTGCATCGGAAACTACTACTGGTCTTCCTGGGAACGATCAAAGCGTAGATTGTTTGAGGCATTACTCCCCTGGAGGAAAGTGCACATGGTGACTGTTGTATTCAATCCCGACGAAATTTCTGTGTCTCATCAACACTCTGAAATTCCACAGATTACAGAATGCCTCCAGATGTGCATCGGAATCTACTTCTGGTCTTCCAGGGAACGATCAAAGCGTAGACTGTTTGAGACATTACTCCCATGGAGGAAAGTGCGCATGGTGACTGTTGTATTCATCCCGATGCAATTTCTGTGTTTCATCAACACTCTGCTAGTCCACAGAGTACAGAATGCCTCCAGATGTGCATCGGAAACTACTACTGGTCTTCCACGGAACGATCAAAGCGTAGGCTGTTTGAGACATTACTCCCATGGAGGAAAGTGCGCACGGTAACTGTTGTATTCAATCCGGATGCAATTTCTGTGTTCCATCAACAGACTTATAGTCCACATATTACAGAATGCCTCCATATGTGCATCGGAAACTACTACTGGACTTCAAGGGAACGATCAAAGCGTAGACTGTTTGAGACATAACTCTTATGGCGGAAAGTGCGCATGGTGACTGTTGTATTCAACCCCTATGCAATTATAGTGTTTCATCAACACTCTGATAATCCACAGATTACAGAATGCCTCCAGATGTGCATCGGAAACTACTATTGGTCTTC
Organism: Schistocerca gregaria; assembly: GCF_023897955.1. Classification (NCBI taxonomy): domain Eukaryota; kingdom Metazoa; phylum Arthropoda; class Insecta; order Orthoptera; family Acrididae; genus Schistocerca; species Schistocerca gregaria. The sequence continues at coordinate 3,396,018 of NW_026061799.1, read as the reverse complement.
CAGGGAACGATCAAAGCGTAGACTGTTAGAGATATTACTCCCATGGAGGAAAGTGCGCATGGTGATTGTTGTATTCAATCCCGATGCATTTTCTGTGTTTCATTAACACTCTGATAGTCCACAGATTACAGAATGTTCCCAGATGTGCATCGGAAACTAATACTGGTCTTCCAGGGAACGATCGAAGCGTAGACTGTTTGAGACATTACTAACATCGAGGAAAGTGCGCATGGTTACTGTTGTATTCAATCCCAATGAAATTTCTGTGATTTATCAACACTCTGATACTCCACAGATTACAGAATGCCTCCAGATGTGCATCGGAAACTACTACTGGTCTTCCTGGGAACGATCAAAGCGTAGATTGTTTGAGGCATTACTCCCCTGGAGGAAAGTGCACATGGTGACTGTTGTATTCAATCCCGACGAAATTTCTGTGTCTCATCAACACTCTGAAATTCCACAGATTACAGAATGCCTCCAGATGTGCATCGGAATCTACTTCTGGTCTTCCAGGGAACGATCAAATCGTAGACTGTTTGAGACATTACTCCCATGGAGGAAAGTGCGCATTTTGACAGTTGTATACAATCCCGATGCAATTTCTGTGTTTCATCAACACTCTGATAGTCCACATAGGACAGAATGCCTCCAGATGTGCATCGGAAACTACTACTGCTCTTCCAGAGAACGATCAAAGCGTAGGCTGTTTGAGACATTACTCCCATGGAGGAAAGTGCGCACGGTGACTGTTGTATTCAATCTGGATGCAACTTCTGTGTTCCATCAACAGACATATAGTCCACATATTACAGAATACCTCCATATGTGCATCGGAAACTACTACTGGTCTTCCAGGGAACGATCAAAGCGTAGACTGTTTGAGACATTACTCCCGTGGAGGAAAGTGCGCATGATGAGTGTTGTTCCTTTCCCGATGCAATTTCTGTGTTTCATCAACACTCTGATAGTCCACAGTTTACAGAATGCCACCTGACGTGCATCGGAAACTACTACTGCTCTTCCAGGGAACGATCAAAGCGTAAACAGTTTGAGACATTGCTCCCATGGAGGAAATTGCGCATGGTGACTGTTGTATTCAATCCCGATGCAATTTGTGTGTTTCATCAACAATCTGAATGTCCACAGATTACAGAATGCCTCCAGATGTGCATCGGTAACTACTACTTTTCTTCCAGGGATCGATCAAAGCGTAGACTGTTTGAGAATTACTCCCATGGAGGAAAGTGCGCATGGTGTCTGTTGTATTCAATCCCGATGCAATATCTGTGTTTCATCAACACTCTGATAGTCCACAGATTTCAGAATGCCTCCAGATGTGCATCGGAAACTACTACTGGTCTTCCAGGGATCGATCAAAGCGTAGACTGTTTGAGATTTACTCCCATGGAGGAAAGTGCGCATGGTGTCTGTTGTATTCAATCCCGATGCAATTTCTGTGTTTCATAAACACTCTGATACTCCACAGATTACAGAATGCCTCCAGACGTGCATCGGAAACTACTACTGCTCTTCCAGGGAACGATCAAAGCGTAGACTGTTTGAGACATTGCTCCCATGGAGGAAATTGCGCGTGGTGACTGTTGTATTCAATCCCGATGCAATTTCTGTGTTTCATCAACAATCTGAATGTCCACAGATTACAGAATGCCTCCAGATGTGCATCGGTAACTACTACTGGTCTTCAAGGGAACGATCAAAGCGTAGACTGTTTTAGACATTACTCCCATGGTGGAAAGTGCGCATGGTGACCGTTGTATTCAATCCCGATGCAATTTCTGTGTTTCATCAACACTCAGATAATCCACAGATTACACAATGCATCAAGATGTGCATCGGAAACTACTACTGGTCATCCAGGGAACGATCAAAGCGTAGAATGTTAGAGAATTACTCCCATGGAGGAAAGTGCGCATGGTGACTGTTGTATTCAATCCCGATGCAATTTCTGTGTTTCATCAACACTCTTATAGTCCACAGATTACAGAATGCCTCCAGATTTGCATCGGAAACTACTACTGCTCTTCCAGGGAACGATCAAAGCGTAGACTGTTTCAGATATTACTCCAATGGAGGTATGTGCGGATGGTGAATGTTGTATTCAATCCCGATGCAATTTCTGTGTTTCATCAACACTCTGATAGTCCACAGATTACAGAATGCCTCCAGATTTGGATCGGAAACTAACACTGGTCTTCCAGGGAACGATCAAAGCGTAGACTGTTTGAGACATTACTAACATCGAGGAAAGTGCGCATGGTGACTGTTGTATTCCATCCCGATACAATTGCTGTGTTTCATCAACACTCTGATAGTCCACAGATCACAGAATGACTCCAGATGTGCATCGGAAACTACTACTGGTCTTCCAGGGAACGATCTAAGGGTAGACTGTTTGAGACATTACTCCCATGGAGGGAAGTGCGCATGGTAACTGTTGTATTCAATCCCGATGCAATTTCTGTGTTTCATCAACACTCTGATAAACCACAGATTACAGAATGCCTCCAGATGTTCATCAGTAACTACTACTGGTCTTCCAGGGAACGACCAAAGCGTAGACTGTATGAGACATTACTCCGTGGAGGAAAGTGCGCATGGTGTCAGTTGTATTCAATCCCGAAACAATTTCTGTGTTTCATCTACACTTTGAAGGTCCACAGATAACAGAATGCCTCCAGTTGTGCATCGGAAACTACTACTGGTCTTCCAGGGAACCATCAAAGCGTAGACTGTTTGAGACATTACTCCCCTGGAGGAAAGTGCGCATGATGAGTGTTGTTCCTTTCCCGATGCAATTTCTGTGTTTCATCAACACTCTGATAGTCCACAGATTACAGAATGCCACCTGACGTGCATCGGAAACTACTACTGCTCTTCCAGGGAACGATCAAAGCGTAGACTGTTTGAGACATTGCTCCCATGGAGGAAATTGCGCATGGTGACTGTTGTATTCAATCCCGATGCAATTTCTGTGTTTCATCAACAATCTGAATGTCCACAGATTACAGAATGCTTCCAGATGTGCATCGGTAACTACTACTGGTCTTCCAGGGATCGATCAAAGCGTAGACTGTTTGAGAATTACTCCCATGGAGGAAAGTGCGCATGGTGTCTGTTGTATTCAATCCCGATGCAATTTCTGTGTTTCATAAACAGTCTGATACTCCACAGATTACAGAATGCCTCCAGATGTGCATCCGAAACTACTACTGGTCTCCCAGGGATCGATCAAAGCGTAGACTGTTTGAGAATTACTCCCATGGAGGAAAGTGCGCATGGTGTCTGTTGTATTCAATCCCGATGCAATTTCTGTGTTTCATAAACACTCTGATACTCCACAGATTACAGAATGCCTCCGGATGTGCATCGGAAACAACTACTGCTCTTCCAGGGAACGATCAAAGCGTAGACTGTTTGAGACATTGCTCCCATGGAGGAAATTGCGCATGGTGACTGTTGTATTCAATCCCGATGCAATTTCTGTGTTTCATCAACAATCTGAATGTCCACAGATTACAGAAGGCCTCCAGATGTGCATCGGAAACTACTACTGGTCTTCCAGGGAACGATCAAAGCGTAGACTGTTTGAGACATTACTCCCATGGAGGAAAGTGCGCATGGTGACTGTTGTATTCAATCCCGATGCAATTTCTGTGTTTCATCAACACTCTGACTGTCCACAGGTTACAGAATGCCACCAGATGTGCATCGGAAACTACTACTGGTCTTCCAGGGAACGATCAAAGCGTACAATGTTAGAGAATTACTCCCATGGAGGAAAGTGCGCATGTTGCCTGTTGTATTGAATCACGATGCAATTTTTGTGTTTCATCAACACTCAGATACTAAACAGATTACAGAATGCCTCCAGATGTGCATCGGAAACTACTTCTGGTCTTCCAGGGAATGATCAAAGCGTAGACTGTTAGGGATGTTACTCCCATGGAGGAAAGTGCGCATGGTGACTGTTGTATTCAATCCCGATGCAATTTCTGTGTTTCATCAACACTCTGATAGTCCACAGATTACAGAATGCCTCCAGATGTGCATCGGAAACTACTACTGGTCTTCCAGGGAACGATTAAAGCGTACACTGTTTGAGACATAACTCCCGTGGAGGAAAGTGCGCGTTGTGACTGTTGTATTCAATCCCGATGCAATTTTAGTGTTTCATCAACACTCTGATTGTCCACAGGTTACAGAATGCCACCAGATGTGCATCGGAAACTTCTACTGGTCTTCCAGGGAACGATCAAAGCGTAGGATGTTGGAGAATTACTCCCATGGAGGAAAGTGCGCATGGTGAGTGTTGTATTCAATCCCGATGCAATATCTGTGTTTCACCAATACTCTGATACTCCACAGACTACAGAATGCCTCCAGATGTGCATCGGAAACTACTGCTGGTCTTCCTGGGAACGATCAAAGCGTAGATTGATTGAGGCATTACTCCCCTTTAGGAAAGTGCGCATGTTGCCTGTTGTATTGAATCACGATGCAATTTTTGTGTTTCATCAACACTCAGATACTAAACAGATTACAGAATGCCTCCAGATGTGCATCGGAAACTACTTCTGGTCTTCCAGGGAATGATCAAAGCGTAGACTGTTAGGGATGTTACTCCCATGGAGGAAAGTGCGCATGGTGACTGTTGTATTCAATCCCGATGCAATTTTAGTGTTTCATCAACACTCTGATAATCCACAGATTACAGAATGCTTCCAGATGTGCATCGGAAACTACTATTGGTCTTCCAGGAAACGATCAAAGTGTAGACTGTTTCAGACATTACTCCTATTTAGGAAAGTGCGGATGGTGACTGTTGTATTCAATCCCGATGCAATTTCTGTGTTTCATCAACACTCTGATAGTCCACAGATTACAGAATGCCTCCAGATTAGCATCGGAAACTAACACTGGTCTTCCAGGGCACGATCAGAGCGTAGACTGTTTGGGACATTACTAACATCGAGGAAAGTGCGCATGGTGACTGTTGTATTCCGTCCCGATACAATTGCTGTGTTTCATCAACACTCTGATAGTCCACAGATCACAGAATGACTCCAGATGTGCATCGGAAACTACTACTGGTCTTCCAGGGAACGATCAAAGGGTAGACTGTTTGAGACATTACTCCCATGGAGGGAAGTGCGCATGGTGACTGTTGTTTTCAATCCCGATGCAATTTCCTTGTTTCATCAACACTTTGAAGGTCCACAGATTACAGAATGATTCCAGATGTGCATGGGAAACTACTACTGGTCTTCCAGGGAACGATCAAATCGTAGACTGTTTGAGACATTGCTCCCATAGAGAAAGTGCGCATGGTAACTGTTGTATTCAGTCCCGATGCAATTTCTGTGTTTCATCAACACTCTGATAATCCACAGATTACAGAATGCCTCCAGATGTTCATCGGTAACTACTACTGGTCTTCCAGGGAACGATCAAAGCGTAGACTGTTTGAGACATTACTCCGTGGAGGAAAGTGCGCATGGTGTCAGTTGTATTCAATCCCGAAGCAATTTCTGTGGTTCATCAACACTTTGAAGGTCCACAGATTACAGAATGCCTCCAGATGTGCATCGGAAACTACTACTGGTCTTCCAGGGAACGATCAAAGCGTAGGATGTTAGAGAATTACTCCCATGGAGGAAAGTGCGCATGGTGACTGTTGTATTCAATCCCGATGCAATTTCTGTGTTTCATCCATACTCTGATACTCCACAGATTACAGAATGCCTCCAGATGTGCATCGGAAACTACTTCTGGTCTTCCAGGGATTGATCAAAGCGTAGACTGTTAGGGATGTTACTCCCATGGAGGAAAGTGCGCATGGTGACTGTTGTATTCAATCCCGATGCAATTTCTGTGTTTCATCAACACTCTGATAGTCCACAGATTACAGAATGCCTCCAGATGTGCATCGGAAACTACTACAGGTCTTCCAGGGAACGATCAAAGCGTAGACTGTTTGAGACATTACTCCCGTGGAGGAAAGTGCGCATGGTGACTGTTGTATTCAATCCCGATGCAATTTCTGTGTTTCATCAACACTCTGATTGTCCACATTTTACAGAATGCCACCAGATGTGCATCGGAAACTACTACTGGTCTTCCAGGGAACGTTCAAAGCGTAGGATGTTAGAGAATTACTCCCATGGAGGAAAGTGCGCATGGTGACTGTTGTATTCAATCCCGATGCAATTTCTGTGTTTCATCAATACTCTGATATTCCACAGATTACAGAATGCCTCCAGATGTGCATCGGAATCTACTTCTGGTCTTCCAGGGAACGATCAAAGCGTAGACTGTTTGAGACATTACTCTTATGGAGGAAAGTGCGCATGGTGACTGTTGTATTCAATCCCTATGCAATATTAGTGTTTCATCAACACTCTAATAATCCACAGATTACAGAATGCCTCCAGATGTGCATCGGAAACTACTATTGGTCTTCCAGGAAACGATCAAAGCGTAGACTGTTTCAGACATTACTCCTATGGAGGAAAGTACGGATGGTGACTGTTGTATTCAATCCCGACGCAATATCTGTGTTTCATCACCACTCTGATAGTCCACAGATTACAGAATGCCTCCAGACTTGCATCGGAAACTAACACTGGTCTTCCAGGGAACGATTAAAGCGTAGACTGTTTGAGACATTACTAACATCGAGGAAAGTGCGCATGGTGACTGTTGTATTCCATCCCGATACAATTGCTGTGTTTCATCAACACTCTGATAGTCCACAGATCACAGAATGACTCCAGATGTGCATCGGAAACTACTACTGGTCTTCCAGGGAACGATCAAAGGATAGACTGTTTGAGACATTACTCCCATGGAGGGAAGTGCGCATGGTGACTGTTGTATTCAATCCCGATGCAATTTCCTTGTTTCATCAACACTTTGAAGGTCCACAGATTACAGAATGATTCCAGATGTGCATCGGAAACTACTACTGGTCTTCCCGGGAACGATCAAAGCGTAGACTGTTTGACACATTACTCCGTGGAGGAAAGTGCGCATGGTGTCAGTTGTATTCAATCCCGAAGCAATTTCTGTGTTTCATCAACACTTTGAAAGTCCACAGATTACAGATTGCCTCCAGATGTGCATCGGAAACTACTACTGGCTTCCAGGGAACGATCAAAGCGTAGGATGTTAGAGAATTACTCCCATGGAGGAAAGTGCGCATGTTGACTGTTGTATTGAATCACGATGCAATTTCTGTGTTTCATCAACACTCTGATAATCCACAGATTACAGAATGCCTCCAGATGTGCATCGGAAACTACTTCTGGTCTTCCAGGGAATGATCAAAGCGTAGACTGTTAGGGATGTTACTCCCATGGAGGAAAGTGCGCTTGGTGACTGTTGTATTCAATCCCGATGCAATTTCTGTGTTTCATCAACACTCTGATAGTCCACAGATTACAGAATGCCTCCAGATGTGCATCGGAAGCTACTACTGGTCTTCCAGGGAACGATCAAAGCGTAGACTGTTTGAGACATTACTCCCGTGGAGGAAAGTGCGCATGGTGACTGTTGTATTCAATCCCGATGCAATTTCTGTGTCTCATCAACAATCTGATATTCCACAGATTACAGAATGCCTCCAGATGTGCATCGGAATCTACTTCTGGTCTTCCAGGGAACGATCAAGGCGTAGACTGTTTGAGACATTACTCTTATGGAGGAAACTGCGCATGGTGACTGTTGTATTCAATCCCTATGCAATTTTAGTGTTTCATCAACACTCTGATAATCCACAGATTACAGAATGCCTCCAGATGTGCATCGGAAACTACTATTGGTCTTCCAGGAAACGATCAAAGCGTAGACTGTTTCAGCCTTTACTCCCATGGAGGAAAGTGCGGATGGTGACTGTTGTATTCAATCCCGATGCAATTTCTGTGTTTCATCAACACTCTGATAGTCCACAGATTACAGAATGCCTCCAGATTTGCATCGGAAACTAACACTGGTCTTCCAGGGAACGATCAAAGCGTAGACTGTTTGAGACATTACTAACATCGAGGAAAGTGCGCATGGTGACTGTTGTATTCCATCCCGATACAATTGCTGTGTATCATCAACACTCTGATAGTCCACAGATCACAGAATGACTCCAGATGTGCATCGGAAACTACTACTGGTCTTCCAGGGAACGATCAAAGGGTAGACTGTTTGAGACATTACACCCATGGTGGGAAGTGCGCATGGTGACTATTGTATTCAATCCCGATGCAATTTCCTTGTTTCATCAACACTTTGAAGGTCCACAGATTACAGAATGATTCCAGATGTGCATCGGAAACTACTACTGGTCTTCCAGGGAACGATCAAATCGTAGACTGTTTGAGACATTGCTCCCATAGAGAAATTGCGCATGGTAACTGTTGTATTCAATCCCGATGCAATTTCTGTGTTTCATCAACACTCTGATAGTCCACAGATTACAGAATGCCTTCAGATGTTCATCGGTAACTACTACTGGTCTTCCAGGGAACGATTAAAGCGTAGACTGTTTGAGACATTACTCCGTGGAGGAAAGTGCGCATGGTGTCAGTTGTATTCCATCCCGAAGCAATTTCTGTGTTTCATCAACACTTTCAAGGTCCACAGATTACAGAATGCAACCAGATGTGCATCGGAAACTACTACTGGTCTTCCAGGGATCGATCAAAGCGTAGACTGTTTGAGACATTGCTCCCATGGAGGAAATTGCGCATGGTGACTGTTGTATTCAATCCCGATGCAATTTGTGTGTTTCATCAACAGTCTGAATGGCCACAGATTACAGAATGCCTCCAGATGTGCATCGGTAACTACTACTGGTCTTCAAGGGAACGATCAAAGCGTAGACTGTTTGCGACATTACTCCCATGGAGGAAAGTGCGCATGGTGACTGTTGTATTCAATCCCGATGCAATTTCTGTGTTTCATTAACACTCAGATAATCCACAGATTACAGAATGCATCAAGATGTGCATCGGAAACTACTACTGGTCTTCCAGGGAACGATCAAAGCGTAGAATGTTAGGGAAATACTCCCATGGAGGAAAGTGCGCATGGTGACTGTTGTATTCAGTCCCGATGCAATTTCTGTGTTTCATCAACAATCTGAATGTCCACAGATTACAGAATGCCTCCAGATGTGCATCGGTAAGTACTACTGGTCTTCCAGGGATCGATCAAAGCGTAGGCTGTTTGAGAATTACTCAAGTGGAGGAAAGTGCGCATGATGAGTGTTGTTCCTTTCCCGATGCAATTTCTGTGTTTCATCAACACTCTGATAGTCCACAGATTACAGAATGCCACCTGACGTGCATCGGAAACTACTACTGCTCTTCCAGGGAACGATCAAAGCGTAGACTGTTTGAGACATTGCTCCCATGGAGGAAATTGCGCATGGTGACTGTTGTATTCAATCCCGATGCAATTTCTGTGTTTCATCAACAATCTGAATGTCCACAGATTACAGAATGCCTCCAGATGTGCATCGGTAAGTACTACTGGTCTTCCATTGATCGATCAAAGCGTAGGCTGTTTGAGAATTACTCCCATGGAGGAAAGTGCGCATGGTGTCTGTTGTATTCAATCCCGATGCAATTTCTGTGTTTCATAAATACTCTGATACTCCACAGATTACAGAATGCCTCCAGATGTGCATCGGAAACTACTACTGCTCTTCGAGGGAACGATCAAAGCGTAGACTGTTTGAGACATTGCTCCCATGGAGGAAATTGCGCATGGTGACTGTTGTATTCAATACCGATGCAATTTCTGTGTTTCATCAACAATCTGAATGTAAACAGATTACAGAATGCCTAAAGATATGCATCGGTAACTACTACTGGTCTTCAAGGGAACGATCAAAGCGTAGACTGTTTGCGATATTACTCCCATGGAGGGAAGTGCGCATGGTGACTGTTGTATTCAATCCCGATGCAATTTCTGTGTTTCATCAACACTCAGATAATCCACAGATTACAGAATGCATCAAGATGTGCATCGGAAGCTACTACTGGTCTTCCAGGGAACGATAAAAGCGTAGAATGTTAGAGAATTACTCCCATGGAGGAAAGTGCGCATGGTGACTGTTGTATTCAATCCCGATGCAATTTCAGTGTTTCATCAATACTCTGATACTCCACAGATTACAGAATGCCTCCAGATGTGCATCGGAAACTACTACTGGTCTTCCTGGGAACAATCAAAGCGTAGATTTTTTGAGGCATTACTCCCCTGGAGGAAAGTGCACATGGTGACTGTTGTATTCAATCCCGATGAAATTTCTGTGTCTCATCAACACTCTGATATTCCACAGATTACAGAATGCCTCCAGATGTGCATCGGAATCTACTTCTGGTCTTCCAGGGAACGATCAAAGCGTAGACTGTTTGAGACATTACTCTTATGAAGGAAAGTGCGCATGGTGACTGTTGTATTAAATCCATATGCTATTTTAGTGTTTCATCAACACTCTGACAATCCACAGATTACAGAATGCCTCCAGATGTGCATCGGAAACTAATATTGGTCTTCCAGGAAACGATCAAATCGTAGACTGTTAGAGACATTAATCCCCCATGGAGGAAAGTGCTCATGGTGACTGTTGTATTCAATCCCGATGCATTTTCTGTGTTTCATTAACACTCTGATAGTCCACAGATTACAGAATGCCTCCAGATGTACATCGGAAACTGACACTGGTGTTCCAGGGAACGATCAAAGCGTAGACTGTTTGCGACATTACTCCCATGGAGGAAAGTGCGCATGGTGACTGTTGTATTCAATCCCGAAGCAATTTCTGTGTTTCATCAACACTCTGATACTCCACAGATTACAGAATGCCTCCAGATGTGCCACGCAAACTACTACTGGTCTTCCAGGGAACGATCAAATCGTAGACTGTTTGAGACTTTACTCCCATGGAGGAAAGTGCGCATGGTGACAGTTGTATTCAATCCCGAAGAAATTTCTGTGTTTCATCAACACTCTAATAGTTCAAAGATTACAGAATGCCTCCAGATGTACATCAGAAACTACTTCTGGTATTCCAGGGAACGATCAAAGAGTAGACTGTTTGAGACATTACTCCCATGGAGGAAAGTGCGCACGGTGACTGTTGTATTCAATCCGGATGCAATTTCTGATCAACAGTCTGATAGTCAACGGATTGCAGAATGCCTCCAGATGTGCATCGGAAACTACTACCGGACTTCCAGGGAACGATCAAAGCGTTGACTGTTTGAGACATTACTAACATGGAGGGAAGTGGGGATGGTGACTGTTGTATTCAATCACGATGCAATTTCCTAGTTTCATCAACACTTTGAAGGTCCACAGATTACTGAATGATTCCAGATGTGCATCGGAAACTACTACTGGTCTTCCAGGGAACGATCAAATCGTAGACTGTTTGAGACATTGCTCCCATAGAGGAAAGTGCGCATGGTGACTGTTATATTCAATCCCGATGCAATTTCTGTGTTTCATCAACACTCCGATAGTCCACAGATTACAGGTTGCCTCAAGATGTTCATCGGTAACTACTACTGGTCTTCCAGGGAACGATCAAAGCGTAGACTGTTTGAGACATTACTCCATGGAGGAAAGTGCGCATGGTGTCAGTTGTATTCAATCCCGATGCAATTTCTATGTCTCAGCAACACTCTGATAGTCCACAGATAACAGAATGCCTCCAGATGTGCATCGGAAACTACTTCTGGCCTTCCAGCGAATGATGAAAGCGTAGACTGTTATGGATGTTACTCCCATGGAGGAAAGTGCGCATGGTGACTGTTGTATTCAATCCCGATGCTATTTTAGTGTATCATCAACACTCTGATAGTCCACAGCTTACAGAATTCCTCCAGATGTGCATCGGAAACTACTATTGGTCTTCTAGGGAACGATCAAATCGTAGACTGTTAGAGACATTACTCCCGTGGAGGAAAGTGCGAATGGTGACTGTTGTATTCAATCCCGATGCAATTTCTGTGTTTCATCAACACTCTGATTGTCCACAGGTTACAGAATGCCACCAGATGTGCATCGGAAACTACTACATGTCTTCCAGGGAACGATCAAAGCGTAGGACGTTAGAGAATTAATCCCATGGAGGAAAGTGCGCATGGTGACTGTTGTAATCAATCCCGATGCAATTTCTGTGTTTCATCAACACTTTGATGGTCCACAGATTACAGAATGCCTCCAGATGTGCATCGGAAACTACTACTGGTCTTCCAGGAATCGATCAAAGCGTAGACTCTTTGAGAATTAATCCCATGGAGGAAAGTGCGCATGGTGTCTGTTGTATTCAATCAAGATGCAATTTCTGTGTTTCATAAACTTTGTGATACTCCACAGATTACAGAATGCCTCCAGATGTGCATCGGAAACTACTACTGGTCCTCCAGGGAACGATCAAAGCGTAGACTGTTTGAGACATTACTCCCATGGACGAAAGTGCGCATGGTGACTGTTGTATTCAATCTCGTTGCAATTTCTGTGTTTCATCAACAATCTGATAGTCCACAGATTACAGAATGCCTCCAGATGTATATCGGAAACTACTACTGCCCTTCCAGGGAACGATCAAAGCGTAGACTGTTTGAGACATTGCTCCCATGGAGGAAATTGCGCATGGTGACTGTTGTATTTAATCCCGATGCAATTTCTGTGTTTCATCAACAATCTGATAGTCCACAGATTACAGAATGCCTCCAGATGTGCATCGGTAACTACTACTGGTCTTCAAGGAACGATCAAATCGTAGACAGTTTGCGACATTACTCCCATGGTGGAAAGTGCGCATGGTGACTGTTGTATTCAATCCCGATGCAAATTCCTTGTTTCATCAACACTTACAAGGTCCACAGATTACAGAATGATTCCAGATGTGCATCGGAAACTACTACAGGTCTTCCAGGGAACGATCAAATCGTAGACTGTTTGAGACATTGCTCCCATAGAGAAAGTGCGCATGGTAACTGTTGTATTCAATCCCGATGCAATTTCTGTGTTTCATCAACAATCTGAATGTCCACAGATTACAGAATGCCTCCAGATGTGCATCGGTAAGTACTACTGGTCTTCCAGGGATCGATCAAAGCGTAGGCTGTTTGAGAATTACTCAAGTGGAGGAAAGTGCGCATGATGAGTGTTGTTCTTTTCCCGATGCAATTTCTGTGTTTCATCAACACTCTGATAGTCCACAGATTACAGAATGCCACCTGACGTGCATCGGAAACTACTACTGCTCTTCCAGGGAACGATCAAAGCGTAGACTGTTTGAGACATTGCTCCCATGGAGGAAATTGCGCATGGTGACTGTTGTATTCAATCCCGATGCAATTTCTGTGTTTCATCAACAATCTGAATGTCCACAGATTACAGAATGCCTCCAGATGTGCATCGGTAAGTACTACTGGTCTTCCATTGATCGATCAAAGCGTAGGCTGTTTGAGAATTACTCCCATGGAGGAAAGTGCGCATGGTGTCTGTTGTATTCAATCCCGATGCAATTTCTGTGTTTCATAAATACTCTGATACTCCACAGATTACAGAATGCCTCCAGATGTGCATCGGAAACTACTACTGCTCTTCGAGGGAACGATCAAAGCGTAGACTGTTTGAGACATTGCTCCCATGGAGGAAATTGCGCATGGTGACTGTTGTATTCAATACCGATGCAATTTCTGTGTTTCATCAACAATCTGAATGTAAACAGATTACAGAATGCCTAAAGATATGCATCGGTAACTACTACTGGTCTTCAAGGGAACGATCAAAGCGTAGACTGTTTGCGATATTACTCCCATGGAGGGAAGTGCGCATGGTGACTGTTGTATTCAATCCCGATGCAATTTCTGTGTTTCATCAACACTCAGATAATCCACAGATTACAGAATGCATCAAGATGTGCATCGGAAGCTACTACTGGTCTTCCAGGGAACGATAAAAGCGTAGAATGTTAGAGAATTACTCCCATGGAGGAAAGTGCGCATGGTGACTGTTGTATTCAATCCCGATGCAATTTCAGTGTTTCATCAATACTCTGATACTCCACAGATTACAGAATGCCTCCAGATGTGCATCGGAAACTACTACTGGTCTTCCTGGGAACAATCAAAGCGTAGATTTTTTGAGGCATTACTCCCCTGGAGGAAAGTGCACATGGTGACTGTTGTATTCAATCCCGATGAAATTTCTGTGTCTCATCAACACTCTGATATTCCACAGATTACAGAATGCCTCCAGATGTGCATCGGAATCTACTTCTGGTCTTCCAGGGAACGATCAAAGCGTAGACTGTTTGAGACATTACTCTTATGAAGGAAAGTGCGCATGGTGACTGTTGTATTAAATCCATATGCTATTTTAGTGTTTCATCAACACTCTGACAATCCACAGATTACAGAATGCCTCCAGATGTGCATCGGAAACTAATATTGGTCTTCCAGGAAACGATCAAATCGTAGACTGTTAGTGACATTAATCCCCCATGGAGGAAAGTGCTCATGGTGACTGTTGTATTCAATCCCGATGCATTTTCTGTGTTTCATTAACACTCTGATAGTCCACAGATTACAGAATGCCTCCAGATGTACATCGGAAACTGACACTGGTGTTCCAGGGAACGATCAAAGCGTAGACTGTTTGCGACATTACTCCCATGGAGGAAAGTGCGCATGGTGACTGTTGTATTCAATCCCGAAGCAATTTCTGTGTTTCATCAACACTCTGATACTCCACAGATTACAGAATGCCTCCAGATGTGCCACGCAAACTACTACTGGTCTTCCAGGGAACGATCAAATCGTAGACTGTTTGAGACTTTACTCCCATGGAGGAAAGTGCGCATGGTGACAGTTGTATTCAATCCCGAAGAAATTTCTGTGTTTCATCAACACTCTAATAGTTCAAAGATTACAGAATGCCTCCAGATGTACATCAGAAACTACTTCTGGTATTCCAGGGAACGATCAAAGAGTAGACTGTTTGAGACATTACTCCCATGGAGGAAAGTGCGCACGGTGACTGTTGTATTCAATCCGGATGCAATTTCTGATCAACAGTCTGATAGTCAACGGATTGCAGAATGCCTCCAGATGTGCATCGGAAACTACTACCGGACTTCCAGGGAACGATCAAAGCGTTGACTGTTTGAGACATTACTAACATGGAGGGAAGTGGGGATGGTGACTGTTGTATTCAATCACGATGCAATTTCCTAGTTTCATCAACACTTTGAAGGTCCACAGATTACTGAATGATTCCAGATGTGCATCGGAAACTACTACTGGTCTTCCAGGGAACGATCAAATCGTAGACTGTTTGAGACATTGCTCCCATAGAGGAAAGTGCGCATGGTGACTGTTATATTCAATCCCGATGCAATTTCTGTGTTTCATCAACACTCCGATAGTCCACAGATTACAGGTTGCCTCAAGATGTTCATCGGTAACTACTACTGGTCTTCCAGGGAACGATCAAAGCGTAGACTGTTTGAGACATTACTCCATGGAGGAAAGTGCGCATGGTGTCAGTTGTATTCAATCCCGATGCAATTTCTATGTCTCAGCAACACTCTGATAGTCCACAGATAACAGAATGCCTCCAGATGTGCATCGGAAACTACTTCTGGCCTTCCAGCGAATGATGAAAGCGTAGACTGTTATGGATGTTACTCCCATGGAGGAAAGTGCGCATGGTGACTGTTGTATTCAATCCCGATGCTATTTTAGTGTATCATCAACACTCTGATAGTCCACAGCTTACAGAATTCCTCCAGATGTGCATCGGAAACTACTATTGGTCTTCTAGGGAACGATCAAATCGTAGACTGTTAGAGACATTACTCCCGTGGAGGAAAGTGCGAATGGTGACTGTTGTATTCAATCCCGATGCAATTTCTGTGTTTCATCAACACTCTGATTGTCCACAGGTTACAGAATGCCACCAGATGTGCATCGGAAACTACTACATGTCTTCCAGGGAACGATCAAAGCGTAGGACGTTAGAGAATTAATCCCATGGAGGAAAGTGCGCATGGTGACTGTTGTAATCAATCCCGATGCAATTTCTGTGTTTCATCAACACTTTGATGGTCCACAGATTACAGAATGCCTCCAGATGTGCATCGGAAACTACTACTGGTCTTCCAGGAATCGATCAAAGCGTAGACTCTTTGAGAATTAATCCCATGGAGGAAAGTGCGCATGGTGTTTGTTGTATTCAATCAAGATGCAATTTCTGTGTTTCATAAACTTTGTGATACTCCACAGATTACAGAATGCCTCCAGATGTGCATCGGAAACTACTACTGGTCCTCCAGGGAACGATCAAAGCGTAGACTGTTTGAGACATTACTCCCATGGACGAAAGTGCGCATGGTGACTGTTGTATTCAATCTCGTTGCAATTTCTGTGTTTCATCAACAATCTGATAGTCCACAGATTACAGAATGCCTCCAGATGTATATCGGAAACTACTACTGCCCTTCCAGGGAACGATCAAAGCGTAGACTGTTTGAGACATTGCTCCCATGGAGGAAATTGCGCATGGTGACTGTTGTATTTAATCCCGATGCAATTTCTGTGTTTCATCAACAATCTGATAGTCCACAGATTACAGAATGCCTCCAGATGTGCATCGGTAACTACTACTGGTCTTCAAGGAACGATCAAATCGTAGACAGTTTGCGACATTACTCCCATGGTGGAAAGTGCGCATGGTGACTGTTGTATTCAATCCCGATGCAAATTCCTTGTTTCATCAACACTTACAAGGTCCACAGATTACAGAATGATTCCAGATGTGCATCGGAAACTACTACAGGTCTTCCAGGGAACGATCAAATCGTAGACTGTTTGAGATATTGCTCCCATAGAGAAAGTGCGCATGGTAACTGTTGTATTCAATCCCGATGCAATTTCTGTGTTTCATCAACACTCTGATAGTCCACAGATTACAGAATGCCTCCAGATGTTCATCGGTAACTACTACTGGTCTTCCAGGGAACGATTAAAGCGTAGACTGTTTGAGAATTACCTCCATGGAGGAAAGTGCGCATGGTGTCTGTTGTATTCAATCCCGATGCAATTTCTGTGTTTCATAAACACTCTGATACTCCACAGATTACAGAATGCCTCCAGATGTGCATCGGAAACTACTACTGGTCCTCCAGGGAACGATCAAAGCGTAGACTGTTTGAGACATTACTCCCATGGACTAATGTGCGTATAGTGACTGTTGTATTCAATCTCGATGCACTTTCTGTGTTTCATCAACAGTGTTATAGTCCACAGATTACAGAATGCCTCCAGATGTGCATCGGAAACTACTACTGCTCTTCCAGGGAACGATCAAAGCGTAGACTGTTTGAGACATTGCTCCCATGGAGGAAATTGCGCATGGTGACTGTTGTATTCAATCCCGATGCAATTTCTGTGTTTCATCAACAATCTGAATGGCCACAGATTACAGAATGCCTCCAGATGTGCATCGGTAACTACTACTGGTCTTCAAGGGAACGATCAAAGCGTAGACTGTTTGCGACATTACTCCCATGGAGGAAAGTGCGCATGGTGACTGTTGTATTCAATCCCGATGCAATTTCTGTGTTTCATCAACACTCAGATAATCCACAGATTACAGAATGCATCAAGATGTGCATCGGAAACTACTACTGGTCTTCCAGGGAACGATCAAAGCGTAGAATGTTAGGGAAATACTCCCATGGAGGAAAGTGCGCATGGTGAGTGTTGTATTCAGTCCCGATGCAATTTCTGTGTTTCATCAACAATCTGAATGTCCACAGATTACAGAATGCCTCCAGATGTGCATCGGTAAGTACTACTGGTCTTCCATTGATCGATCAAAGCGTAGGCTGTTTGAGAATTACTCCCATGGAGGAAAGTGCGCATGGTGTCTGTTGTATTCAATCCCGATGCAATTTCTGTGTTTCATAAATACTCTGATACTCCACAGATTACAGAATGCCTCCAGATGTGCATTGGAAACTACTACTGCTCTTCGAGGGAACGATCAAAGCGTAGACTGTTTGAGACATTGCTCCCATGGAGGAAATTGCGCATGGTGACTGTTGTATTCAATCCCGTTGCAATTTCTGTGTTTCATCAACACTCTGACAATCCACAGATTACAGAATGCCTCCAGATGTGCATCGGAAACTAATATTGGTCTTCCAGGAAACGATCAAATCGTAGACTGTTAGAGACATTAATCCCCCATGGAGGAAAGTGCTCATGGTGACTGTTGTATTCAATCCCGATGCATTTTCTGTGTTTCATTAACACTCTGATAGTCCACAGATTACAGAATGCCTCCAGATGTACATCGGAAACTGACACTGGTGTTCCAGGGAACGATCAAAGCGTAGACTGTTTGCGACATTACTCCCATGGAGGAAAGTGCGCATGGTGACTGTTGTAATCAATCCCGATGCAAATTCCTTGTTTCATCAACACTTACAAGGTCCACAGATTACAGAATGATTCCAGATGTGCATCGGAAACTACTACAGGTCTTCCAGGGAACGATCAAATCGTAGACTGTTTGAGACATTGCTCCCATAGAGGAATGTGCGCATATTGACTGTTGTATTCAATCCCGATGCAATTTCTGTGTTTCATCAACACTCTGATAGTCCACAGATTACAGAATGCCTCCAGATGTTCATCGGTAACTACTACTTGTCTTCCAGGGAACGATCAAAGAGTAGACTGTTTGAGACATTACTCCATGGAGGAAAGTGCGCATGGTGTCAGTTGTATTCAATCCCGAAGCAATTTCTGTGTTTCATCAACACTTTGAAGGTCCACAGATTACAGAATGCATCCAGATGTGCATGGGAAACTACTACTGGTCTTCCAGGGAACGATCAAAGCGTACACTGTTTGAGACATTACTCCCATGGAGGAAAGTGCGCACGGTAACTGTTGTATGCAATCCGGATGCATTTTCTGATCAACAGTCTGATAGTCCACGGATTGCAGAATGCCTCCAGAAGTCCATCGGAAACTACTACTGGACTTCCAGGGAACGATCAAAGCGTAGACTGTTTGAGACATTACTAAAAAGGAGGAAAGTGCGCATAGTGACTGTTGTATTCAATCCCGACACAATTTCTCTGTTTCATCAACACTCTGATAGTCCACAGATTACAGAATGCCTCCAGATGTGCATCGGAAAATAACACTGGTCTTCCAGGGAACGATCAAAGCGTAGACCGTTTGAGACATTACTAACATGGAGGAAAGTGGGGATGGTGACTGTTGTATTCAATCCCGATGCAATTTCCTAGTTTCATCAACACTTTGAAGGTCCACAGATTACAGAATGATTCCAGATGTGCATCGGAAACTACTACTGGTCTTCCAGGAAACGATCAAATCGTAGACTGTTTGAGACATTGCTCCCATAGAGGAAAGTGCGCATGGTGACTGTTGTATTCAATCCCGATGCACTTTCTGTGTTTCATCAACACTCTGATAGTCCACAGATTATAGAATGTCTCCAGATGTTCATCGGTAACTACTACTGGTCTTCCAGGGAACGATCAAAGCGTAGACTGTTTGAGACATTACTCCATGGAGGAATGTGCGCATGGTGTCAGTTGTATTCAATCCCGAAGCAATTTCTGTGTTTCATCTACACTTTGAAGGTCCACAGATTACAGAATGCCTCCAGATGTGCATCGGAAACTACTACTGGTCTTCCAGGGATCGATCAAAGCGTAGACTGTTTAAGAATTACTCCCATTTAGGAAAGTGCGCATGGTGTCTGTTGAATTCAATCCCGATGCAATTTCTGTGTTTCATAAACACTGTGATACTCCACAGATTACAGAATGCCTCCAGATGTGCATCGGAAACTACTACTTGTCCTCCAGGAACGATCAAATAGTAGACTGTTTGAGACATTACTCCCATGGACGAAAGTGCGCATGGTGACTGTTGTATTCAATCTCGATGCAATTTCTGTGTTTCATCAACAGTCTGATAGTTCACAGATTACAGAATGCCTCCAGATGTGCAGCGGACACTACTACTGGTCTTCCAGGGCACGATCAAAGCGTAGACTGTTTGAGACATTACTCCCGTGGACGAAAGTGCGCATGGTGACTGTTGTATTCAATCCCGATGCAATTTCTGTGTTTCATCAACACTCTGATTGTCCACAGGTTACAGAATGGCACCAGATGTGCATCGGAAACTACTACTGGTCTTCCAGGGAACGATCAAAGCGTAGGATGTTAGAGAATTACTCCCATGGAGGAAAATGCGCATGGTGACTGTTGTGTTCAATCCCGATGCAATTTATGTGTTTCATCAACACTCTGATGGTCCACAGGTTACAGAATGCCACCAGATGTGCATCGGAAACTACTACTGGTCTTCCAGGGAATGATCAAAGCGTAGACTGTTAGGGATGTTACTCCCATGGAGGAAAGTGCGCATGGTGACTGCTGTATTCAATCCCGATGCTATTTTAGTGTATCATCAACACTCTGATAGTCCACAGATTACAGAATTCCTCCAGATGTGCATCGGAAACTACTATTGGTCTTCTAGGGAACGATCAAAGCGTAGACTGTTAGAGACATTACTGCCATGGAGGAAAGTGCGCATGGTGACTGTTGTAATCAATCCCGATCCAATTTCTGTGTTTCATCAACACTTTGAAGGTCCACAGATTACAGAATGCCACCAGATGTGCATAGGAAACTACTAATGGTCTTCCATGGAACGATCAAATCGTAGACTGTTTGAGACATTACTCCCATGGAGGAAAGTGCTCATGGTGACAGTTGTATTCAATCCCGAAGAAATTTCTGTGTTTCATCAACACTCTGATAGTCCACAGATTACAGAATGCCTGTAGATGTGAATCGTAAACTACTTCTGGTCTTCCAGGGTACGATCAAACGAAGGCTGTTTGAGACACTACTCCCATGGAGCAAAGTGCGCATGGTGACTGTTGTATTCAATCCCGATGCAATTTCTGTGTGTCATCAAATCTCTGATACTCCACAGAATACAGAATGAATCCAGATGTGCATCGGAAACTACCACTGGTCTTCCAGGGAACGATCAAACCGTAGACTGTTTGAGACATTACTCCCATGGTGGAAAGTGCGCACGGTGACTGCCGTATTCAATCCGGAAGCATTTTCTGTGTTTCATCAACAGAGTGACAGTCCGCGGATTACAGAATGCCTCCAGATGTGCATCGGAAACTACTACTAGACTTCCAGGGAGCGATCAAAGGGTAGACTGCTTGAGACATTACTCCCATGGAGGAAAATTGCGCATGGTGACTTTTGTATTCAATCCCGATGCAATTTCTGTGTTTCATCAACACTTTAAAGGTCCACAGGTTACAGAATGATTCCAGATACGCATCGGAAACTACAACTGGTCTTTCAGGGAACGATCAAATGGTAGACTCTTTGAGACATTACTCCCATATAGGAACGTGCGCACGGTGACTGTTGTAATCAATCCCAATACAATTTCTGTGTTTCATCAACACTCTGATAGCCCACAGATTACAGAATGCCTCCAGATGTGCATCGGAAACTACTAGTGGTCTTCCACTGAATGATCAAATCGTAGATTGTTAGAGACATTACTCCCATGGAGGAACGTGCGCACGGTGACTGTTGTAATCAATCGCAATACAGTTTCTGTGTTTCATCAACACTCTGATAGCCCACAGATTACAGAATGCCTCCAGATGTGCATCGGAAACTAACACTGGTCTTCCAGGGAACGATCAAAGCGTAGACTGTTTGAGACATTACTAACATGGAGGAAAGTGGGGATGGTGACTGTTGTATTCAATCCCGATGCAATTTCCTTGTTTCGTCAACACTTAGAAGGTCCACAGATTACAGTATGATTCCAGATGTGCATCGGAAACTACTACTGGTCTTCCAGGGAACGATCAAAGCGTAGACTGTTTGACACATTGCTCCCATAGAGGAAAGTGCGCATGGTGACTGTTGTATTCAATCCAGAAGCAATTTCTGTGTTTCATCAACAATTTGAAGGTCCACAGATTACAGAATGCCTCCAGATGTGCATCTGAAACCACTACTGGTCTTCCAGGGATCGATCAAAGCGTAGACTGTTTGATAAATATTCCCATGGAGGAAAGTGCGCATGGTGTCTGTTGGATTCAATCCCGATGCAATTCCTATGTTTCATAAACACTCTGATACTCCACAGATTACAGAGTGCCTCCAGATGTGCATCGGAAACTACTACTGGTCTTCCAGGGAACGATCAAAAAGTAGACTGTTTTTTAGACATTACTCCCATGGACGAAAGTGCTCATGGTGACTGTTGTATTCAGTCTCGGTGCAATTTCAGTTTTTCATCAACAGTCTGATAGTCCACAGATTACAATAGTGCCTCCAGATGTGCATCGGAAACTAACACTGGTCATCCAGGGAACGATAAAAGCGTAGACTGTTTGAGACATGACTAACATGGAGGAAAGTGCGGATGGTGACTGTAATATTCAGTCCCGTTTCAATTTCTGTGTTTCATCAACACTTTGAAGGTCCACAGATTACAGAATGCCTTCAGATGTGAATCGGTAACTACTGCTGGTCTTCCAGGGAACGATCAAAGCGTAGGCTGTTTGAGACATTGCTCCCATGGAGGAAACTGCGCATGGTGACTGTTGTATTCAATCCCGATGCAATTTCTGTGTTTCATCAACAATCTGATAGTCCACAGATTACAGAATGCCTCCAGATGTGCATCGGTAACTACTACTGCTCTTTCAGGGAACGATCAAAGCGTAGACTGTTTGAGACATTACTCCCATGGAGAAGAGTGCGGATGGTGACTGTTGTATTCAATCCCGATGCAATTTCTGTGTTTCATCAACACTCTGATACTCCACAGATTACAGAATGCCTAAAGATGTGCATCGGAAACTAATACTGGTCCTCCAGGGAACGATCAAAAAGTAGACTGTTTTTTAGATATTACTCCCATGGACGAAAGTGCGCATGGTGACTGTTGTATTCAATCTCGGTGCAATTTCAGTTTTTCATCAACAGTCTGATAGTCCACAGATTACAAAGTGCCTCCAGATGTGCATCGGAAACTAACACTGGTCAACCAGGAAACGATAAAATCGTAGACTGTTTGAGACATGACTAACATGGAGGAAAGTGCGGATGGTGACTGTAATATTCAATCCCGTTTCAATTTCTGTGTTTCATCAACACTTTGAAGGTCCACAGATTACAGAATGCCTCCAGATGTGAATCGGTAACTACTGCTGGTCTTCCAGGGAACGATCAAGGCGTAGACTGTTTGAGACATTGCTCCCATGGAGGAAACTGCGCATGGTGACTGTTGTATTCAATCCCGATGCAATTTCAGTGTTTCATCAACAATTTGATAGTCCACAGATTACAGAATGCCTCCAGATGTGCATCGGTATCTACTACTGCTCTTTCAGGGAACGATCAAAGCGTAGACTGTTTGAGACATTACTCCCATGGAGGAGATTGCGGATGGTGACTGTTGTATTCAATCCCGATGCAATTTCTGTGTTTCATCAACACTCTGATAGTCCACAGATTACAGAATGCCTCCAGATGTGCATCGGAAACTACTACTGGTCTTCCAGGGAACGATCAAAGCGTAGACTGTTTGAGACATTACTCCCGTGGAGGAAAGTGCGCATGGTGACTGTTGTATTCAATCCCGAAGCAATTTCTGTGTTTCATCAACACTCTGATTGTCCACAGGTTACAGAATGCCACCAGCTGTGCATCGGAAACTACTACTGGTCTTCCAGGGAACGATCAAAGCGTAGAATGTTAGAGAAATACTCCCATGGAGGAAAGTGCGCATGGTGACGGTTGTATTCAATCCCGATGCAATTTCTGTGTTTCATCAACACTCTGATATTCCACAGATTACAGAATGCCTCCAGATGTGCATCGGAAACTACTACTGGTCTTCCAGGGAACGATCAAAAAGTAGACTGTTTTTTAGACATTACTCCCATGGACGAAAGTGCTCATGGTGACTGTTGTATTCAGTCTCGGTGCAATTTCAGTTTTTCATCAACAGTCTGATAGTCCACAGATTACAATAGTGCCTCCAGATGTGCATCGGAAACTAACACTGGTCATCCAGGGAACGATAAAAGCGTAGACTGTTTGAGACATGACTAACATGGAGGAAAGTGCTGATGGTGACTGTAATATTCAGTCCCGTTTCAATTTCTGTGTTTCATCAACACTTTGAAGGTCCACAGATTACAGAATGCCTCCAGATGTGAATCGGTAACTACTGCTGGTCTTCCAGGGAACGATCAAAGCGTAGGCTGTTTGAGACATTGCTCCCATGGAGGAAACTGCGCATGGTGACTGTTGTATTCAATCCCGATGCAATTTCTGTGTTTCATCAACAATCTGATAGTCCACAGATTACAGAATGCCTCCAGATGTGCATCGGTAACTACTACTGCTCTTTCAGGGAACGATCAAAGCGTAGACTGTTTGAGACATTACTCCCATGGAGAAGAGTGCGGATTGTGACTGTTGTATTCAATCCCGATGCAATTTCTGTGTTTCATCAACACTCTGATACTCCACAGATTACAGAATGCCTAAAGATGTGCATCGGAAACTAATACTTGTCCTCCAGGGAACGATCAAAAAGTAGACTGTTTTTTAGATATTACTCCCATGGACGAAAGTGCGCATGGTGACTGTTGTATTCAATCTCGGTGCAATTTCAGTTTTTCATCAACAGTCTGATAGTCCACAGATTACAAAGTGCCTCCAGATGTGCATCGGAAACTAACACTGGTCAACCAGGAAACGATAAAATCGTAGACTGTTTGAGACATGACTAACATGGAGGAAAGTGTGGATGGTGACTGTAATATTCAATCCCGTTTCAATTTCTGTGTTTCATCAACACTTTGAAGGTCCACAGATTACAGAATGCCTCCAGATGTGAATCGGTAACTACTGCTGGTCTTCCAGGGAACGATCAAGGCGTAGACTGTTTGAGACATTGCTCCCATGGAGGAAACTGCGCATGGTGACTGTTGTATTCAATCCCGATGCAATTTCAGTGTTTCATCAACAATTTGATAGTCCACAGATTACAGAATGCCTCCAGATGTGCATCGGTATCTACTACTGCTCTTTCAGGGAACGATCAAAGCGTAGACTGTTAGAGACATTACTGCCATGGAGGAAAGTGCGCATGGTGACTGTTGTAATCAATCCCGATCCAATTTCTGTGTTTCATCAACACTTTGAAGGTCCACAGATTACAGAATGCCACCAGATGTGCATAGGAAACTACTAATGGTCTTCCATGGAACGATCAAATCGTAGACTGTTTGAGACATTACTCCCATGGAGGAAAGTGCTCATGGTGACAGTTGTATTCAATCCCGAAGAAATTTCTGTGTTTCATCAACACTCTGATAGTCCACAGATTACAGTATGCCTGTAGATGTGAATCGTAAACTACTTCTGGTCTTCCAGGGTACGATCAAACGTAGGCTGTTTGAGACACTACTCCCATGGAGCAAAGTGCGCATGGTGACTGTTGTATTCAATCCCGATGCAATTTCTGTGTGTTATCAAATCTCTGATACTCCACAGAATACAGAATGCCTCCAGATGTGCATCGGAAACTACCACTGGTCTTCCAGGGAACGATCAAACCGTAGACTGTTTGAGACATTACTCCCATGGTGGAAAGTGCGCACGGTGACTGCTGTATTCAATCCGGAAGCAATTTCTGTGTTTCATCAACAGACTGACAGTCCGCGGATTACAGAATGCCTCCAGATGTGCATCGGAAACTACTACTAGACTTCCAGGGAACGATCAAAGGGTAGACTGCTTGAAACATTACTCCCATGGAGGAAAATTGCGCATGGTGACTTTTGTATTCAATCCCGATGCAATTTCTGTGTTTCATCAACACTTTAAAGGTCCACAGATTACAGAATGATTCCAGATACGCATCGGAAACTACAACTGGTCTTTCAGGGAACGATCAAATCGTAGACTCTTTGAGACATTACTCCCATATAGGAACGTGCGCACGGTGACTGTTGTAATCAATCCCAATACAATTTCTGTGTCTCATCAACACTCTGATAGCCCACAGATTACAGAATGCCTCCAGATGTGCATCGGAAACTACTAGTGGTCTTCCACTGAATGATCAAATTGTAGATTGTTAGAGACATTACTCCCATGGAGGAACGTGCGCACGGTGACTGTTGTAATCAATCGCAATACAATTTCTGTGTTTCATCAACACTCTGATAGCCCACAGATTACAGAATGCCTCCAGATGTGCATCGGAAACTAACACTGGTCTTCCAGGGAACGATCAAAGCGTAGACTGTTTGAGACATTACTAACATGGAGGAAAGTGGGGATGGTGACTGTTGTATTCAATCCCGATGCAATTTCCTTGTTTCGTCAACACTTAGAAGGTCCACAGATTACAGAATGATTCCAGATGTGCATCGGAAACTACTACTGGTCTTCCAGGGAACGATCAAAGCGTAGACTGTTTGACACATTGCTCCCATAGAGGAAAGTGCGCATGGTGACTGTTGTATTCAATCCCGAAGCAATTTCTGTGTTTCATCAACACTTTGAAGGTCCACAGATTACAGAATGCCTCCAGATGTGCATCTGAAACCACTACTGGTCTTCCAGGGATCGATCAAAGCGTAGACTGTTTGATAAATATTCCCATGGAGGAAAGTGCGCATGGTGTCTGTTGTATTCAATCCCGATGCAATTCCTATGTTTCATAAACACTCTGATACTCCACAGATTACAGAATGCCTCCAGATGTGCATCGGAAACTACTACTGGTCTTCCAGGGAACGATCAAAAAGTAGACTGTATTTTAGACATTACTCCCATGGACGAAAAAGCTCATGGTGACTGTTGTATTCAGTCTCGGTGCAATTTCAGTTTTTCATCAACAGTCTGATAGTCCACAGATTACAATAGTGCCTCCAGATGTGCATCGGAAACTAACACTGGTCATCCAGGGAACGATAAAAGCGTAGACTGTTTGAGACATGACTAACATGGAGGAAAGTGCGGATGGTGACTGTAATATTCTGTCCCGTTTCAATTTCTGTGTTTCATCAACACTTTGAAGGTCCACAGATTACAGAATGCCTCCAGATGTGAATCGGTAACTACTGCTGGTCTTCCAGGGAACGATCAAAGCGTAGGCTGTTTGAGACATTGCTCCCATCGAGGAAACTGCGCATGGTGACTGTTGTATTCAATCCCGATGCAATTTCTGTGTTTCATCAACAATCTGATAGTCCACAGATTACAGAATGCCTCCAGATGTGCATCGGTAACTACTACTGCTCTTTCAGGGAACGATCAAAGCGTAGACTGTTTGAGACATTACTCCCATGGAGAAGAGTGCGGATGGTGACTGTTGTATTCAATCCCGATGCAATTTCTGTGTTTCATCAACACTCTGATAATCCACAGATTACAGAATGCCTAAAGATGTGCATCGGAAACTAATACTGGTCCTCCAGGGAACGATCAAAAAGTAGACTGTTTTTTAGATATTACTCCCATGGTGACTGTTGTTTTCAATCTCGGTGCAATTTCAGTTTTTCATCAACAGTCTGATAGTCCACAGATTACAAAGTGCCTCCAGATGTGCATCGGAAACTAACACTGGTCAACCAGGAAACGATAAAATCGTAGACTGTTTGAGACATGACTAACATGGAGGAAAGTGCGGATGGTGACTGTAATATTCAATCCCGTTTCAATTTCTGTGTTTCATCAACACTTTGAAGGTCCACAAATTACAGAATGCCTCCAGATGTGAATCGGTAACTACTGCTGGTCTTCCAGGGAACGATCAAGGCGTAGACTGTTTGAGACATTGCTCCCATGGAGGAAACTGCGCATGGTGACTGTTGTATTCAATCCCGATGCAATTTCAGTGTTTCATCAACAATTTGATAGTCCACAGATTACAGAATGCCTCCAGATGTGCATCGGTATCTACTACTGCTCTTTCAGGGAACGATCAAAGCGTAGACTGTTTGAGACATTACTCCCATGGAGGAGATTGCGGATGGTGACTGTTGTATTCAATCCCGATGCAATTTCTGTGTTTCATCAACACTCTGATAGTCCACAGATTACAGAATGCCTCCAGATGTGCATCGGAAACTACTACTGGTCTTCCAGGGAACGATCAAAGCGTAGACTGTTTGAGACATTACTCTCGTGGAGGAAAGTGCGCATGGTGACTGTTGTATTCAATCCCGAAGCAATTTCTGTGTTTCATCAACACTCTGATTGTCCACAGGTTACAGAATGCCACCAGCTGTGCATCGGAAACTACTACTGGTCTTCCAGGGAACGATCAAAGCGTAGAATGTTAGAGAAATACTCCCATGGAGGAAAGTGCGCATGGTGACGGTTGTATTCAATCCCGATGCAATTTCTGTGTTTCATCAACACTCTGATATTCCACAGATTACAGAATGCCTCCAGATGTGCATCGGAAACTACTACTGGTCTTCAAGGGGACGATCAAAGCGTAGACTGTTTGAGACATTACTCCCGTGGAGGAAAGTGCGCATGGTGACTGTTGTATTCAATCCCGATGCAATTTCTGTGTTTCACCAACAACCAGATACTAAACAGATTACAGAATGCCTCCAGATGTGCATCGGAAACTCCTTTGGTCTTCTAGGGAATGATCAAAGCGTAGACTGTTAGGGATGTTACTCCCATGGAGGAAAGTGCGCATGGTGACTGTTGTATTCAATCCCGATGCAATTTCTGTGTTTCGTCAACACTCAGATAGTAAACAGATTACAGAATGCTTCCAGATGTGCATCGGAAACTACTTCTGGTCTTCCAAGGAATTATAAAAGCGTAGACTGTTAGGGATATTACTCCAATGGAGGAAAGTGCGCATGGTGACTGTTGTATTCAATCCCGATGCAATTTCTGTGTTTCATCAACACTCTGATTTTCCACAGATTACAGAATGCCTCCAAATGTGCATCGGAAACTACTACTGGTCTTCCAGGGAACGATGAAAGCGTAGACTGTTTGAGACATTCCTCCCATGGAGGAAAGTGCGCGTGGTGAATGTTTTATTCAATCCCGATGCAATTTCTGTGTTTCATGAACACTCAGATACTAAACAGATTACAGAATGCCTCCAGATGTGCATCGGAATCTACTTCTGGTCTTCCATGAAATGATCAAGGCGTAGACTGTTAGGGATGTTACTCCCATTTAGGAAAGTGGACATGGTTACTGTTGTATTGAATCCCGATGGAATTTCTGTGTTTCATCAACACTCTGATAGTCCACAGATTTCAGAATGCCTCCAGATGTGCATCGGTAACTACTACTGGTCTTCCAGGGAACGATCAAAGCGTAGACTGTTTGATACATACCTCCCGTGGAGGAATGTGTGCTTGGTGACTGTTGTATTCAAACCCGATGCAATTTCTGTATTTCATCAACACTCTGATAGTATATAGATTACAGAAAGCCTCCAGATGTGCATCGGAAACTACTTCTGGTCTTCCAAGGAATTTTAAAAGCGTAGACTGTTACGGATATTACTCCCATGGAGGAAAGTGCGCATGATGACTGCTGTATTCAATCCCGATGCAATTTCTGTGTTTCATCAACACTCAGATAGTAAACAGATTATAGAAAGCTTCCCGATGTGCATTGGAAACTACTTCTGGTCTTCCAGGGAACGATCGAAGCGTAGACTGTTTCAGACATTACTCCCATGAAGGAAAGTGCGCATGGTGACTGTTGTATTCAATCCCGATGCAATTTCTATGATTCATCAAAACACGGATAGTCCACAGGTTACAGAATGCCACCAGATGTGCATCGGAAACTACTTCTGGTCTTCCAGGGAACGATCAAAGCGTAGACTGTTTGAGGCATTACTCCCATGGAGGAAAGTGCGCATGGTGACTGTTGTATTCAATCTCGATGCAATTTCTGTGTTTCATCAACAGTCTGATAGTCCACATATTACAAAGCGCGTCCAGATGTGCATCGGAAACTACTACTGGTCTTCCAGGGAACGATCAAAGCGTAGACTGTTAGAGACATTACTCCCATGGAGGAAAATGCGCATGGTGACTGTTGTATTCAATCCCGATGCAATTTCTGTGTTCCATCAACACTCTGATAGTCCACAGATTTCAGAATGCCTCCAGATGTGCATCGGTAACTACTAATGGTCTTCCAGGGAACGATCCTAGAGTAAACTGTTTGAGACATTGCTCCCATGGAGGAAATTGCGCATGGTGACTGTTGTATTCAATCCCGATGCAATTTCTGTGTTTCATCAACACTCTGATAGTCCACAGATTACAGAATGAATACAGATGTACATCGGATACTTCTACTGGTCTTCCAGGGAACGATCCACGCGTAGATTGTTTGAGACATTACTCCCGTGGAGGAAAGTGCGAATGGTGACTATCGTATTCAATCCCGAAGCAATTTCTGTGTTTCATCAACACTCTGATAGTCCACAGGTTACAGAATGCCAGCAGATGTACATCGGAAACTACTTCTGGTCTTCCAGGGAACGATCAAAGCGTAGACTGTTTGAGGCATTACTCCCATGGACGAAAGTGCGCATGGTGAATGTTGTATTCAATCCCGATGCAATTTCTGTGTTTCGTCAACACTCTGATAGTCCACAGTTTACAGAATGCCACCAGATGTGCAAGGAAACTACTACTGGCCTTCCAGGGAATGATCAAAGCGTAAACTCAATGAGACATTACTCCCATGGAGGAAAGTGCGCATGGTGACTGTTGTATTCAATCCCGATGCAATTTCTGTTCTTCAACAACACTCTGATAGTCCTCAGATTACAGAATGCCTCCAGATGTGCATCGGAAACTACTACTGGTCTTCCAGGGAACGATCAAAACGTAGACTGTTTGAGTCATTACTCCCATGGAGGAAAGTGCGCATGGTGACTGTTGTATTCAATCCCGATGCAATTTCTGTGTTTCATCAACACTCTGATAGTCCATAGATTACAGAATGCCTCCAGATGTACATCGAAAACTACTACTGGTCTTCCAGGGGACGATCAAAGCGTAGACTGTTTAAGACATACCTGCTGTCAAGGAAAGTGCGCATGGTGACTGTTGTATTCAATCCCGATGCAATTTCTGTGTTTCATCAACACTCTGATAGTCCACAGGTTACAAAATGCCACCAGATGTGCATCGGAAACAACTTCTGGTCTTCCAGGGAACGATCAAACCGTAGACTGTTTGAGAAATTATTCCCATGGACGAAAGTGCGCATGGTGACTGTTGTATTCAATCTCGATGCAATTTCTGTGTTTCATCAACAGTCTGATAGTCCACATATTACAAAGCTCCGCCAGATGTGCATCGGAAACTACTACTGGTCTTCCAGGGAACGATCAAAGCGTAGACTGTTTGAGACGTTACTCCCATGGAGGAAAGTGCGCATGGTGACTGTTGTATTCAATCCCGATGCAATTTCTGTGTTTCATCAACACTCTGATTGTCACACAGGTTACAGAATGCCACCAGATGTGCATCGGACACTACTACTGGTCTTCCAGGGAACGATCAAAGCGTAGACTGATTCAGACATTACTCCCATCGAGGAAAGTGCGGATGGTGACTGTTGTATTAAATCCCGATGCAATTTCTGTGTTTCATCAACACTCTGATAGTCCACAGATTACAGAATGCCTCCACATGTACATCGGAAACTACTATTGGTCTTCCAGGGAACAATCAAAGCGTAAACTGTTTGAGACATTGCTCCCATGGAGGAAATTGCGCATGGTGACTGTTGTATTCAATCCCGATGCAATTTCTGTGTTTCATCAACACTCAGATAGTAAACAGATTATAGAATGCCTCCAGATGTGCATTGGAAACTACTTCTGGTCTTCCAGGGAACGATCGAAGCGTAGACTGTTTCAGACATTACTCCCATGAAGGAAAGTGCGCATGGTGACTGTTGTATTCAATCCCGATGCAATTTCTATGATTCATCAACACACAGATAGTCCACAGGTTACAGAATGCCACCAGATGTGCATCGGAAACTACTTCTGGTCTTCCAGGGAACGATCAAAGCGTAGACTGTTTGAGGCATTACTCCCATGGAGGAAAGTGCGCATGGTGACTGTTGTATTCAATCTCGATGCAATTTCTGTGTTTCATCAACAGTCTGATAGTCCACATATTACAAAGCGCCTCCACATGTGCATCGGAAACTACTACTGGTCTCCCAGGGAACGATCAAAGCGTAGACTGTTAGAGACATTACTCCCATGGAGGAAAATGCGCATGGTGACTGTTGTATTCAATCCCGATGCAATTTCTGTGTTTCATCAACACTCTGATAGTCCACAGATTTCATAATGCCTCCAGGTGTGCATCGGTAACTACTAATGGTCTTCCAGGGAACGATCTTAGAGTAAACTGTTTGAGACCTTGCTCCCATGGAGGAAATTGCGCATGGTGACTGTTGTATTCAATCCCGATGCAATTTCTGTGTTTCATCAACACTCTGATAGTCCACAGATTACAGAAAGCCTCCAGATGTGCATCGGAAACTACTACTGGTCTTCCAGGGAACGATCAAAGCGTAGACTGATTCAGACATTACTCCCATGGAGGAAAGTGCGGATGGTGACTGTTGTATTCAATCCCGATGCAATTTCTGTGTTTCATCAACACTCTGATAGTCCACAGATTACAGAATGAATACAGATGTACATCGGAAACTTCTACTGGTCTTCCAGGGAACGATCCAAGCGTAGACTGTTTGAGACATTACTCCCGTGGAGGAAAGTGCGAATGGTGACTATCGTATTCAATCTCGAAGCAATTTCTGTGTTTCATCAACACTCTGATAGTCCACAGGTTACAGAATGCCAGCAGATGTACATCGGAAACTACTTCTGGTCTTCCAGGGAACGATCAAAGCGTAGACTGTTTGAGGCATTACTCCCATGGACGAAAGTGCGCATGGTGAATGTTGTATTCAATCCCAATGCAATTTCTGTGTTTCATCAACACTCTGATAGTCCACAGTTTACAGAATGCCACCAGATGTGCAAGGAAACTACTACTGGTCTTCCAGGGAATGATCAAAGCGTAAACTCAATGAGACATTACTCCCATGGAGGAAAGTGCGCATGGTGACTGTTGTATTCAATCCCGATGCAATTTCTGTTCTTCAACAACACTCTGATAGTCCTCAGATTACAGAATGCCTCCAGATGTGCATCGGAAACTACTACTGGTCTTCCAGGGAACGATCAAAACGTAGACTGTTTGAGTCATTACTCCCATGGAGGAAAGTGCGCATGGTGACTGTTGTATTCAATCCCGATGCAATTTCTGTGTTTCATCAACACTCTGATAGTCCATAGATTACAGAATGCCTCCAGATGTACATCGGAAACTACTACTGGTCTTCCAGGGAATGATCAAAGCGTAGACTGTTTAAGACATACCTGCTGTCAAGGAAAGTGCGCATGGTGACTGTTGTATTCAATCCCGATGCAATTTCTGTGTTTCATCAACACTCTGATAGTCCACAGGTTACAGAATGCCACCAGATGTGCATCGGAAACTACTTCTGGTCTTCCAGGGAACGATCAAACCGTAGACTCTTTGAGGCATTATTCCCATGGACGAAAGTGCGCATGGTGACTGTTGTATTCAATCTCGATGCAATTTCTGTGTTTCATCAACAGTCTGATAGTCCACATATTACAAAGCTCCGCCAGATGTGCATCGGAAACTACTACTGGTATTCCAGGGAACGATCAAAGCGTAGACTGTTTGAGACGTTACTCCCATGGAGGAAAGTGCGCATGGTGACTGTTGTATTCAATCCCGATGCAATTTCTGTGTTTCATCAACACTCTGATTGTCACACAGGTTACAGAATGCCACCAGATGTGCATCGGAAACTACTTCTGGACTTCCAAGGAATTATAGAAGCGTAGACTGTTACGGATATTACTCCCATGGAGGAAAGTGCGCATGGTGACTGCTGTATTCAATCCCGATGCAATTTCTGTGTTTCATCAACACTCTGATAGTCCACAGATTACAGAAAGCCTCCAGATGTGCATAGAAAACTACTACTGGTCTTCCAGAGAACGATCAAAGCGTAGACTGATTCAGACATTACTCCCATGGAGGAAAGTGCGGATGGTGACTGTTGTATTAAATCCCGATGCAATTTCTGTGTTTCATCAACACTATGATAGTCCACAGATTACAGAATGCCTCCAGATGTACATCGGAAACTACTACTGGTCTTCCAGGGAACAATCAAAGCGTAAACTGTTTGAGACATTACTCCCATGGAGATAATTGCGCATGGTGACTGTTGTATTCAATCCCGATGCAATTTCTGTGTTTCATCAACACTCAGATAGTAAACAGATTATAGAATGCCTCCAGATGTGCATTGGAAACTACTTCTGGTCTTCCAGGGAACGATCGAAGCGTAGACTGTTTCAGACATTACTCCCATGAAGGAAAGTGCGCATGGTGACTGTTGTATTCAATCCCGATGCAATTTCTATGATTCATCAACACACGGATAGTCCACAGGTTACAGAATGCCACCTGATGTGCATCGGAAACTACTTCTGGTCTTCCAGGGAACGATCAAAGCGTAGACTGTTTGAGGCATTACTCCCATGGAGGAAAGTGCGCATGGTGACTGTTGTATTCAATCTCGATGCAATTTCTGTGTTTCATCAACAGTCTGATAGTCCACATATTACAAAGCGCCTCCAGATGTGCATCGGAAACTACTACTGGTCTTCCAGGGAACGACCAAAGCGTAGACTGTTAGAGACATTACTCCCATGGAGGAAAATGCGCATGGTGACTGTTGTATTCAATCCCGATGCAATTTCTGTGTTTCATCAACACTCTGATAGTCCACAGATTTCAGAATGCCTCCAGATATGCATCGGTAACTACTAATGGTCTTCCAGGGAACGATCTTAGAGTAAACTGTTTGAGACATTGCTCCCATGGAGGAAATTGCGCATGGTGACTGTTGTATTCAATCCCGATGCAATATCTGTGTTTCATCAACACTCAGATAGTCCACAGATTACAGAAAGCCTCCAGATGTGCATCGGAAACTACTACTGGTCTTCCAGGGAACGATCAAAGCGTAGACTGATTCAGACATTACTCCCATGGAGGAAAGTGCGGATGGTGACTGTTGTATTCAATCCCGATGCAATTTCTGTGTTTCATCAACACTCTGATAGTCCACAGATTACAGAATGAATACAGATGTACATCGGAAACTTCTACTGGTCTTCCAGGGAACGATCCAAGCGTAGACTGTTTGAGACATTACTCCCGTGGAGGAAAGTGCGAATGGTGACTATCGTATTCAATCCCGAAGCAATTTCTGTGTTTCATCAACACTCTGATAGTCCACAGGTTACAGAATGCCAGCAGATGTACATCGGAAACTACTTCTGGTCTTCCAGGGAACGATCAAAGCGTAGACTGTTTGAGGCATTACTCCCATGGACGAAAGTGCGCATGGTGAATGTTGTATTCAATCCCGATGCAATTTCTGTGTTTCATCAACACTCTGATAGTCCACAGTTTACAGAATGCCACCAGATGTGCAAGGAAACTACTACTGGTCTTCCAGGGAATTATCAAAGCGTAAACTCAATGAGACATTACTCCCGTGGAGGAAAGTGCGCATGGTGACTGTTGTATTCAATCCCGATGCAATTTCTGTTCTTCAACAACACTCTGATAGTCCTCAGATTACAGAATGCCTCCAGATGTGCATCGGAAACTACTACTGGTCTTCCAGGGAACAATCAAAGCGTAAACTGTTTGAGACATTACTCCCATGGAGATAATTGCGCATGGTGACTGTTGTATTCAATCCCGATGCAATTTCTGTGTTTCATCAACACTCAGATAGTAAACAGATTGTAGAATGCCTCCAGATGTGCATTGGAAACTACTTCTGGTCTTCCAGGGAACGATCGAAGCGTAGAGTGTTTCAGACATTACTCCCATGAAGGAAAGTGCGCATGGTGACTGTTGTATTCAATCCCGATGCAATTTCTATGATTCATCAACACACGGATAGTCCACAGGTTACAGAATGCCACCAGATGTGCATCGGAAACTACTTCTGGTCTTCCAGGGAACGATCAAAGCGTAGACAGTTTGAGGCATTACTCCCATGGAGGAAAGTGCGCATGGTGACTGTTGTATTCAATCTCGATGCAATTTCTGTGTTTCATCAACAGTCTGATAGTCCACATATTACAAAGCACCTCCAGATGTGCATCGGAAACTACTACTGGTCTTCCAGGGAACGACCAAAGCGTAGACTGTTAGAGACATTACTCCCATGGAGGAAAATGCGCATGGTGACTGTTGTATTCAATCCCGATGCAATTTCTGTGTTTCATCAACACTCTGATAGTCCACAGATTTCAGAATGCCTCCAGATGTGCATCGGTAACTACTAATGGTCTTCCAGGGAACGATCTTAGAGTAAACTGTTTGAGACATTGCTCCCATGGAGGAAATTGCGCATGGTGACTGTTGTATTCAATCCCGATGCAATTTCTGTGTTTCATCAACACTCTGATAGTTTACAGATTACAGAAAGCCTCCAGATGTGCATCGGAAACTACTACTGGTCTTCCAGGGAACGATCAAAGCGTAGACTGATTCAGACATTACTCCCATGGAGGAAAGTGCGGATGGTGACTGTTGTATTCAATCCCGATGCAATTTCTGTGTTTCATCAACACTCTGATAGTCCACAGATTACAGAATGAATACAGATATACATCGGAAACTTCTACTGGTCTTCCAGGGAACGATCCAAGCGTAGACTGTTTGAGACATTACTCCCGTGGAGGAAAGTGCGAATGGTGACTATCGTATTCAATCCCGAAGCAATTTCTGTGTTTCATCAACACTCTGATAGTCCACAGGTTACAGAATGCCAGCAGATGTACATCGGAAACTACTTCTGGTCTTCCAGGGAACGATCAAAGCGTAGACTGTTTGAGGCATTACTCCCATGGACGAAAGTGCGCATGGTGAATGTTGTATTCAATCCCGATGCAATTTCTGTGTTTCATCAACACTCTGATAGTCCACAGTTTACAGAATGCCACCAGATGTGCAAGGAAACTTCTACTGGTCTTCCAGGGGACGATCAAAGCGTAGACTGTTTGAGAATTTCTCCCATTGAGGAAAGTGCGCATGGTGACTGTTGTATTCAATCCCGACGCAATTTCTGTTCTTCATCAACACTCTGATAGTCCGCAGATTACAGAATGCCTCCAGATGTGCATCGGAAACTACTACTGGTCTTCCAGTGAGCGATCAAACCGTAGACTGTTTGAGTCATTACTCCCATGGAGAAAAGTGCGCATGGTGACTGTTGTATTCAATCCCGATGCAATTTCTGTGTTTCATCAACACTCTGATCGTCCACAGATTACAGAATGCCTCCAGATGTGCATCGGTAACTACTACTGGTCTTCCAGGGAACGATCAAAGCGTAGACTGTTAGAGACATTACTCCCATGGAGGAAAGTGCGCATGGTGACTGTTGTATTCAATCCCGATGCAATTTCTGTGTTTCATCAACACTCTGATAGTCCACAGATTACAGAATGCCACCAGATGGGCATCGGAAACTACTTCTGGTCTTCAGGGAATGATCAAAGCGTAGACTGTTAGGGATATTACTCGCATGGAGGAAAGTGCCCATGGTGAGTGTTGTATACAATACCGATGCAATATCTGTGTTTCATGAACACTCTGATAGTCCACAGATTTCAGAATGCCTCCAGATGTGCATCGGTAACTACTACTGGTCTTCCAGGAACGATCAAAGCGTAGACTGTTTGAGACATTACTCCCATGGAGGAAAGTGCGCATGGTGACTGTTGTATTAAATCCCGATGCAATTTCTGTGTTTCATCAACACTCTGATAGTTCACAGATTACAGAATGGCACCAGATGTGCATCGGAAACTACTACTGGAGGTCCAGGGTACGATCAAAGCGTAGACTGTTTGAGACATTACTCCCGTGGAGGAAAATGCGCATGATGAGTGTTGTTTATTTTCCCGATGCAATTTCTGTGTTTCATCAACACTCTGACAGTCCACAGATTACAGAATGCCTCCAGATGTGCATCGGAAACTACTACTGGACTTCCAGGGTACGATCAAAGCGTAGACTGTTTGAGACATTACCTTTATGGAGGAAAGTGCGCAAGGTGATTGTTGTATTCAATCCCGATGCAATTTCTGTGTTTCATCAACACTCTGGTAGTACACAGAGTACAGAATGCCTCCAGATGTCAATCGGAAACTACTACTGGTCTTGCAGGGAACGATCAAAGTGTAGACTGTTTGAGACATTACTCCCATGGAGGAAAGTGTTTATGTTGACTGTTGTATTCAATCCCGATTCATTTTCTGTGTTTCATCAACACTCTGATAGTCAACAGATTACAGAATGCCACCATATGTGCATCGGAAACTACTACTGGTCTTCCAGGGAACGATCAAAGCGTAGACTGTTTCAGACATTACTCCCATGAAGGAAAGTGTGGATGGTGACTGTCGTATTCAATCCCGATGCAATTTCTGTGTTTCATCAACACTCTGATAGTCCACAGATTACAGAATGCCTCCAGATGTGCATCGGAAACTACTACTGGTCTTCCAGGGAACGATCAAAGCGTAAACTCTTTTGACATTACTCCCATTGGAGGAAAATGCGCATGGTGACTGTTGTATTCAATCCCGATGCAATTTCTGTGTTTCATCAAAACTCTGATAGTCCACAGATTACAGAAATACTCCAGATGTGCATCGGAAACTACTACTGGTCTTCCAGGAACAATCGAAGCGTAGAATGTTTGAGACATTACTCCCATGGAGGAAAGTGCGCATGGTGACTGTTGTGTTCAATCCCTATGCAATTTCTGTGTTTCATCAACACTCTGATAGTCCACAGATTACAGAATGCCAATAGACGTGCATCGGAAACTACTACTGGTCTTCCAGGAAACGATCAAAGCGTAGACTGTTAGAGAAATTACTCCCATGGAGGAAAGTGCGCATGGTGACTGTTGTATTCAATCCCGATGTAATTTCTGTGTTTCATCAACACTCTGATAGTCCACAGATTACAGAATGCCTCCAGATGTACATCGGAAACTACTACTGGTCTTCCAGGGAACGATCAAAGCGTAGACTGTTTGAGACATGCCTCCCGCTTAGGAAAGTGCGCATGGTGACTGTTGTATGCAATCACGATACGATTTCTGTGTTTCATCAACACTCTGATAGTCCACAGGTTACAGAATGCCACCAGATGTGCATCGGAAACTACTTCTGGTCTCCAGGGAATGATCAAAGCCTAGACTGTTAGGGATATTACT
The DNA here is from genome assembly GCF_023897955.1 of Schistocerca gregaria. Classification (NCBI taxonomy): domain Eukaryota; kingdom Metazoa; phylum Arthropoda; class Insecta; order Orthoptera; family Acrididae; genus Schistocerca; species Schistocerca gregaria. The sequence goes on along the minus strand of NW_026061799.1, from coordinate 3,356,378 downwards.
CCCATGGAGGAAAGTGCCCATGGTGAGTGTTGTATACAATACCGATGCAATATGTGTGTTTCATGAACACTCTGATAGTCCACAGATTTCAGAATGCCTCCAGATGTGCATCGGAAACTACTACTGGTCTTCCAGGGAATGATCAAAGCGTAGACTGTTAGAGACATTACTCCCATGGAGGAAAGTGCGCATGGTGACTGTTGTATTCAATCCCGATGCAATTTCTGTGTTTCATCAACACTCAGATAGTCCACAGATTACAGAATGGCTCCAGATGTACATCGGAAACTACTACTGGTCTTCCAGCGAACGATCAAAGCGTAGACTGTTTGAGACATACCTCCCGCTTAGGAAAGTGCGCATGGTTACTGTTGTATGCAATCACGATACAATATCTGTGTTTCATCAACAGGCTGATAGTCCACAGATTACAGAATGCCACCAGATGTGCATCGGAAACTACTTCTGGTCTTCAGGGAATGATCAAAACGTAGACTGTTAGGGATATTACTCCCATGGAGGAAAGTGCACATGGTGAGTGTAGTATACAATACCGATGCAATATCTGTGTTTCATGAACACTCTGATAGTCCACAGATTTCAGAATGCCTCCAGATGTGCATCGGTAACTACTACTGGTCTTCCAGGAGCGATCAAAGTGTAGACTGTTTGAGACATTACTTGCATGGAGGAAAGTGCGCAAGGTGACTGTTGTATTCAATCCCGATGCAATTTCTGTGTTTCATCAACAATCTGATAGTAAACAGATTGCAGAGTGCCTCCAGATGTGAATCGGAAACCACTACTGGTCTTCCAGGGAACGATCAAATCGTAGACTGTTAGAGACATTACTCCCATGGAGGAAAGTGCGCATGCTGACTGTTGTATTCAATCCCGATGCAATTTCTGTGTTTCATCAACACTCTGATAGTTCACAGATTACAGAATGCCACCAGATGTGCATCGGAAACTACTACTGGTGGTCCAGGGAACGATCAAAGCGTAGACTGTTTGAGACATTACTCCCGTGGAGGAAAATGCGCATGATAAGTGTTGTTTATTTTCCCGATGCAATTTCTGTGTTTCATCAACACTCTGACAGTCCACAGATTTCAGAATGCCTCCAGATGTGCATCGGTAACTACTACTGGTCTTCCAGGAACGATCAAAGCGTAGACTGTTTGAGACATTACTTGCATGGAGGAAAGTGCGCATGGTTAATGTTGTGTTCAATCCGGATGCAATTTCTGTGTTTCATCAACACTCTGATAGTCCACAGATTACAGAATGCCAATAGACCTGCATCGGAAACTACTACAGTCTTCCAGGGAACGATCAAATCGTAGACTATTTGAGACATTGCTCCCGTGGAGGAAAGTGCACATGGTGACTGTTGTATTCAATCCTGATGCAATTTCTCTGTTTCATCAATATTCTGATGGTCCACAGGTTACAGAATCCCACCAGATGTGCATCGGAAAGTTCTACTCGTCTTCCAGGGAACGATCAAAGCGTAGACTGTTTGGGACATTACTCCCGTGGAGGAAAGTTCGCATGGTGACTGTTATATTAAATCCCGATGCATTTTCTGTGTTTCATCAACACTCTGATAATCCACAGATTACAGAATGCCTCCAGATGTGCATCGGACACTACTACTGGTCTTCCAGGGAACGATCAAAGAGTAGACTGTTTGAGACATTACTCATGTGGAGGAAAGTGCGCATGATGAGTGTTGTTACCTTTCCCGATGCAATTTCTGTGTTTCATCAACACTCTGACAGTCCACAGATTACAGAATGCCTCCAGATGTGCATCGGAAACTACTACTGGACTTTCAGGGTACGATCAAAGCGTAGACTGTTTGACACATTCGTTTTATGGAGGAAAGTGCGCATGGTGATTGTTGTATTCAATCCCGATGCAATTTCTGTGTTTCATCAACACTCTGATAGTCCACAGAGTACAGAATGCCTCCAGATGTCAATCGGAAACTACTACTGGCCTTGCAAGGAACGATCAAAGTGTAGACTGTTTGAAACATTACTCCCATGGAGGTAAGTGCGCATGGTGACTGTTGTATTCAATCCCGATGCATTTTCTGTGTTTCATCAACACTCTGATAGTCCACAGATTACAGAATGCCTCCAGATGTGCATCGGTAACTACTACTGGTCTTCCAGGGAACGATCAAAGCGTAGACTGTTTGAGACATTACTCCCGTGGAGGAAAGTGCGCATGGTGACTGTTGTATTCAATCCCGATGCAATTTTTGTGTTTCTTCAACAATCTGATAGTCCACAGATCGTAGAGTGCCTCCAGATGTGAATCGGAAACTACTACTGGTCTTCCAGGTAACGATCAAAGCGTAGACTGTTAGAGACATTACTCCCATTGAGGAAAGTGCGCATGGTGACTGTTGTATTCAATCCCGATGCAATTTCTGTGTTTCATCAACACTCTGATAGCCCACAGATTACAGAATGCCTCCAGATGTACATCGGAAACTACTACTGGTCTTCCAGGGAACGATCAAAGCGTAGACTGTTTGAGACATACCTCCCGCTTAGGAAAGTGCGCATGGTGACTGTTGTATGCAATCACGATACAATATCTGTGTTTCATCAACACTCTGATAGTCCACAGGTTACAGAATGCCACCAGATGTGCATCGGAAACTACTTCTGGTCTTCAGGGAATGATCAAAGCGTAGACTGTTAGGGATATTACTCCCATGGAGGAAAGTGCCCATGGTGAGTGTTGTATTCAATCCCGATGCAATTTCTGTGTTTCATCAACAATCTGATAGTCCACAGATTGCAGAGTGCCTCCAGATGTGAATCGGAAACTAATTCTGGTCTTCCAGGGAACGATCAAATCGTAGACTGTTAGAGACATTACTCCCATGGAGGAAAGTGCGCATGGTGACTGTTGTATTCAATCCCGATGCAATTTCTGTGTTTCATCAACACTCTGATAGTTCACAGATTACAGAATGCCTCCAGATGTGCATCGGAAACTACTACTGGTGGTCCAGGGAACGATCAAACCGTAGACTATTTGAGACATTACTCCCGTGGAGGAAAATGCGCATGATGAGTGTTGTTTATTTTCCCGATGAACTTTCTGTGTTTCATCAACGCTCTGACAGTCCACAGATTACAGAATGCCTCCAGATGTGCATCAGAAACTACTACTGGACTTCCAGGGTACGATCAAAGCGTAGACTGTTTGAGACATTACTTTTATGGAGGAAAGTGCGCATGGTGATTGTTGTATTCAATCCCGATGCAATTTCTTTGTTTCATCAACACTCTGATAGTCCACAGAGTACAGAATGCCTCCAGATGTTAATCGGAAACTACTACTGGTCTTGCAGGGAACGATCAAAGTGTAGACTGTTTGAAACATTACTCCCATGGAGGAAAGTGCTTATGGTGACTGTTGTATTCAATCCCGATGCATTTTCTGTGTTTCATCAACACTCTGATAGTCAACAGATTACAGAATGCCACCATATGTGCATCGGAAACTACAACTGGTCTTCCAGGGAACGATCAAAGCGTAGACTGTTTCAGACCTTACTCCCATGAAGGAAAGTGTGGATGGTGACTGTTGTATTCAATCCCGATGCAATTTCTGTGTTTCATCAACTCTCAGATAGTAAACAGATTATAGAATGCCTCCAGATGTGCATCGGAAACTACTTCAGGTCTTCCAGGGAACGATCGAAGCGTTGACTGTTTCAGACATTACTCCCATGGAGGAAAGTGCGGATGGTTACTGTTGTATTCAATCCCGATGCAATTTCTGTGTTTCATCAACACTCTGATAGTCAACAGATTACAGAATGCCTCCAGATGTGCATCGGAAACTACTACTGGACTTCCAGGGTACGATCAAAGCGTAGACTGTTTGAGACATTACTTTTATGGAGGAAAGTGCGCAAGGTGATTGTTGTATTCAATCCCGATGCAATTTCTGTGTTTCATCAACATTCTCATAGTCCACAGAGTACAGAATGCCTCCAGATGTTAATCGGAAACTACTACTGGTCTTGCAGGGAACGATCAAAGTGTAGACTGCTTGAGACATTACTCCCATGGAGGAAAGTGCGCATGGTGACTGTTGTATTCAATCCCGATGCATTTTCCGTGTTTCGTCAACACTCTGATAGTCAACAGATTACAGAATGCCACCATATGTGCATCGGAAACTACTACTGGTCTTCCAGGGAACGATCAAAGCGTAGACTGTTTCAGACATTACTCCCATGAAGGAAAGTGTGGATGGTGACTGTTGTATTCAATCCCGATGCAATTTCTGTGTTTCATCAGCACTCTGGTAGTCCACAGATTACAGAATGCCTTCAGATGTGCATCGGAAACTACTACTGGTCTTCCAGGGAACGAATAAAGCGTAAACTCTTTTGACATTAATCCCATTGGAGGAAACTGCGCATGGTGACTGTTGTATTCAATCCCGATTCAATTTCTGTGTTCCATCAACACTCTGATAGTCAACAGATTACAGAAATCCTCCAGATGTGCATCGGAAACTACTACTGGTCTTCCAGGAACGATCGAAGCGTAGAATGTTAGAGACATTACTCACATGGAGGAAAGTGCGCATGATGACTGTTGTGTTCAATCCCGATGCAAATTCTGTGTTTCATCAACACTCTGATAGTCCACAGATTACAGAATGCCACGAGACGTGCATCGGAAACTGCTACTCGTCTTCCAGGGAACGATCAAAGCGTAGACTGTTTGAGACATTACTCCCGTGGAGGAAAGTGCGAATGGTGACTGTTGTATTGAATCCCGATGCATTTTCTGCGTTTCATCAACTCTCAGATAGTAAACAGATTATAGAATGCCTCCAGATGTGCATCGGACACTACTACTGGTCTTCCAGGGAACGATCAAAGCGTAGACTGTTTGAGACATTACTCCCGTGGAGGAAAGTGCTCATGATGAGAGTTGTTTCCTTTCTCGATGCAATTTCTGTGTTTCATCAACACTCTGACAGTCCACAGATTACAGAATGCCTCCAGATGTGCATCGGAAACTAGTACTGGACTTCCAGGGTACGATCAAAGCGTAGATTGTTTGAGACATTACTTTTATGGAGGAAAGTGCGCATGGTGATTGTTGTATTCAATCCCGATGCAATTTCTGTGTTTCATCAACACTCTGATAGTCCACAGAGTACAGAATGCCTCCAGATGTCAATCGGAAACTACTACTGGTCTTGCAGGGAACGATCAAAGTGTAGACTGTTTGAGACATTACTCCCATTGAGGTAAGTGCGCATGGTGACTGTTGTATTCAATCCCGATGCATTTTCTGTGTTTCATCAACACTCTGATAGTCAACAGATTACAGAATGCCACCATATGTGCATCGGAAACTACTACTGGTCTTCCAGGGAACGATCAAAGCGCAGACTCTTTGAGACATTACTCCCATGGAGGAAAGTGCGCATGGTGACTGTTGTATTCAAACCCGATGCAATATCTGTGTTTCATCAACACTCTGATAGTCCACAGATTACAGAATGCCTCCAGATGTGCATCGGAAACTACTACTGTTCTTCCAGGGAACGATCAAATCGTAAACTCTTTTGACATTACTCCCATTATAGGAAAATGAGCATGGCGACTGTTGTATTCAATCCCGATGCAATTTCTGTGTTTCATCAACACTCTGATAGTCCGCAGATTACAGAAAGCCTCCAGATGTGCAACGGACACTACTACTGGTCTTTCAGGGAACGATCAAAGCGTAAATTCTTTGAGACATTACTCCCATGGAGGAAAGTGCGCATGGTGACTGTTGTATTCAATCCCGATTCAATTTCTGTGTTTCATCAACACTTTGAAGGTCCACAGATTACAGAACGCCTGCAGATGTGCATCGGAAACTACTACTGGTCTTCCTGGGTACGATCAAAGCGTACACTGTTTGAGACATTACTCCCATGGAGGAAAGTGCGCATGGTGACTGTTGTATTCAATCCCGATGCAATTTCTGTGTTTCATCAACTCTCAGATAGTAAACAGATTATAGAATGCCTCCAGATGTGCATCGGAAACTACTTCTGGTCTTCCAGGGAACGATCAAAGCGTTGACTGTTTGAGAATTACTCCCATGGAGGTAAGTGCGCATGGTGACTGTTGTATTCAATCCCGATTCAATTTCTGTGTTTCATCAACACTTTGAAGGTCCACAGATTACAGAATGCCTCCAGATGTGCATCGGAAACTACTACTGGTCTTCCTGGGAACGATCATAGCGTACACTGTTTGAGATATTACTCCCATGGAGGAAAGTGCGCATGGTGACTGTTGTATTCAATCCCGATGCATTTTCTGTGTTTCATCAACACTCTGATAGTCCACAGATTACAGAATGCCACCAGACGTGCATCGGAAACCACTACTGATCTTCCAGGGAACGATCAAAGCCTAGACTGTTTGAGACATTACTCCCATGGAGGAAAGTGCGCATGGTGACTGTTGTATTCAATCCCGGTGCAATTTCTTTGTTTCATCAATACTCTGATAGTCCACAGGTTACAGAATGCCACCAGATGTGCATCGGAAACCTCTACTCGTCTTCCAGGGAACGATCAAAGCGTAGACTGTTTGAGACATTTCTCCCGTTGATCAAAGTGCGCAATATGACTGTTGTATTCAATCCCGACGCATTTTCTGTGTTTCATCAACACTCTGATTGTCCACAGATTACAGAATGCCTCCAGATGTGCATCGGTCACTACTACTGGTCTTCGAGGGAACGATCAAAGAGTAAACTCTTTGAGACATTACTCCCAAGGAGGAAAGTGCGCATGGTGACTGTTGTATTCAATCCCGATGCATTTTCTGTGTTTCTTCAACACTCTGATAGTCCACAGATTTCAGAATGCCTCCAGATGTGCATCGGTAACTACTACTGGTCTTCCAGATGAACGATCAAAGCGCAGACTGTTTGAGACATTACTCCCATGAAGGAAAGTGCGCATGGTGACTGTTGTATTCAATCCCGATGCAATTTCTCTGTTTCATCAACACTCTGATAGTCCACAGATTACAGAATGCCTCCAGATGTGCATCGGAAACTACTACTGGTCTTGCAGGGAACGATCAAAGCGTAAACTCTTTTGAAATTACTCCCATTGGAGGAAAATGCGCATGGTGACTGTTGTATTAAATCCCGATGCAATTTCTGTGTTTCATCTACACTCTGATAGTCCACAGGTTAAGGAATGCCACCAGATGTTCAGCGGAAACTACTTCTGGTCTTCCAGGGAATGATCAAAGCGTAGACTGTTAGTGATATTACTCCCATGGAGGAAAGTGCCCATGGTGAGTGTTGTATACAATCCCGATGCAATATCTGTGTTTCATGAACACCCTGATAGTCCGAAGATTTCAGAATGCCTCCTGATGTGCATCGGTAACTACTACTGGTCTTCCAGGGAACGATCAAAGCGTAGACTGTTTGAGACATTACTCCCATGGAGGAAAGTGCGCATGGTGACTGTTGTATTCAATCCCGATGCAATTTCTGTGTTTCATCAACAATCTGATAGTCCACAGATTACAGAGTGCCTCCAGATGTGAATCGGTAACTACTACTGGTCTTCCAGGGAACGATCAAAGCGTAGACTGTCTGAGAATTTCTCCCATGGAGGAAAGTGCGCATGGTGACTGTTGTATTCAATCCCGATTCAATGTCTGTGTTTCATCAGCACTCTGATAGTCCACAGATTACAGTATGCCTCCAGATGTGCATCGGAAACTACTACTGGTCTTCCAGGGAACGATCAAAGCGTAGACTGTTTGGGACATTATTCCCGTGGAGGAAAGTGCGCATGATGAATGTTGTTTCCTTTCCCGATGCAATTCCTGTGTTTCATCAACACTCTGATAGTCCACAGATTACAGAATGCCTCCAGATTTGCATCGAAAACTACTACTGGTCTTCCAGGGATTAATCAAAGCGTGGACTGTTAGAGATATTACTCCAATGGAGGAAAGTGCGCACGGTGACTGTTGTATTCAATCCTGATGCAATTTCTGTGTTTCATCAACACTCTGATAGTCCACAGATTGCAGAATGCCACCACATGTTCATCGGAAGCTACTTTTGGTCTTCCAGGGAACGATCAAAGCGTAGACTGTTTTAGACATTACTACCATGGAGGAAAGTGCGCATGGTGACTGTTGTATTCAATCCCGATGCATTTTCTATGTTTCATCAACACTCTGATAGTTCACAGATTACAGAATGCCTTCAGATGTGCATCGGACACTACTACTGGTCTTCCAGGGAACGATCAAAGCGTAAACTCTTTGAGACTTTACTCCCATGGAGGAAAGTGTGCATGGTGGCTGTTGTATTCAATCCCGATGCAATTTCTGTGTTTCATCAACTCTCAGATAGTAAACAGATTATAGAATGCCTCCAGATGTGCATCGGAAACTACTTCTGGTCTTCCAGGGAACGAGCCAAGCGTAGACTGTTTCAGACATTACTGTCATGGAGGAAAGTGCTCATGGTGACTGTTGTATTAAATCCCGAGGCAATTTCTGTGTTACATCAACACTCTGATAGTCCACTGATTACAGGATGCCTCCAGATGTGCATCGGAAACTACTACTGGTCTTCCAGGGAACGATCAAAGCGTAGACTGTTTGAGACATTACTTGCATGGAGGAAAGTGTGCATAATGAATGTTGTATTCAATCCCGATGCAGTTTCTGTGTTTTATCAATACTCTTATAATCCACAGGTTACAGAATGCCACCAGATGTGCATCGGAAACTACTACTGGTCTTCCAGGGAACGATCAAAGCGTAGACTGTTAGTGATATTACTCCCATGGAGGAAAGTGCCCATGGTGAGTGTTGTATACAATCCCGATGCAATATCTGTGTTTCATGAACACTCTGATAGTCCACAGATTTCAGAATGCCTCCAGATGTGCGTCGGTAACTACTACTGGTCTTCCAGGGAACGATCAAAGCGTAGACTGTTTGAGACATTACTCCCATGGTGGAAAGTGAGCATGGTGACTGTTGTATTCAATCCCGATGCAATTTCTGTGTTTCATCATCAATCTGATAGTCCACAGATTACAGAGTGCCTCCACATGTGAATCGGTAACTACTACTGGTCTTCCAGGGAACAATCAAAGCGTAGACTGTTTGAGAATTTCTCCGATGGAGGAAAGTGCGCATGGTGACTGTTGTATTCAATCCCGATGCAATGTCTGTGTTTCATCAGCACTCTGATAGTCCACAGATTACAGAATGCCTCCAGATGTGCATCGGAAACTACTACTTGTCTTCCAGGGAACGATCAAAGCGTAGACTGTTTGAGACATTACTCTCATGGAGGAAAGTGCGCATGGTGACTATTGTGTTCATTCCCGATGCTATTTCTGTGTTTCATCAACATTCTGATAGTCCACAGATTACAGTATGCCACCAGATGTGCATCGGAAACTACTACTGGTCTTCCAGGGAACGATCAAAGCGTAGACTGTTTGGGACATTACTCCCGTGGAGGAAAGTGCGCATGATGAGTGTTGTTTCCCTTCCCGATGCTATTTCTGTGTTTCATCAACACTCTGATAGTCCACAGATTACAGAATGCCTCCAGATTTGCATCTAAAACTACTACTGGTCTTCCAGGGATTGATCAAAGCGTAGACTGTTAGAGATATTACAACAATGGAGGAAAGTGCGCATGGTGACTGTTGTATTCAATCCTGATGCAATTTCTGTGTTTCATCAACACTCTGATAGTCCACAGATTGCAGAATGCCACCAGATGTTCATCGGAAGCTACTTTTGGTCCTCCAGGGAACGATCAAAGCGTAGACTGTTTTAGACATTACTACCATGGAGGAAAGTGCGCATGGTGACTGTTGTATTCAATCCCGAGGCAATTTCTGTGTTACATCAACACTCTGAGAGTCCACCGATTACAGGATGCCTCCAGATGTGCAACGGAAACTACTACTGGTCTTCCAGGGAACGATCAAAGCGTAGACTGTTTGAGACATTACTTGCATGGAGGAAAGTGTGCATGGTGACAGTTGTATTCAATCCCGATGCAATTTCTGTGTTTCATTAATACTCATATAGTCCACAGGTTACCGAATGCCACCAGATGTGCATCGGAAACTACTACAGGTCTTCCAGGGTCCGATCAAAGCGGAGACTGTTTGAGACATTACTCCCGTGGAGGAAAGTGCGCATGGTGAATGTTATATTCTATCCCGATGCATTTTCTGTGTTCCATCAACACTCTGATAGTCCACAGATTACAGAATACCTCCAGATGTGCATCGGACACTACTACTGGTCTTCCAGGGAACGATCAAAGCGTAAACTATTTGAGTCATTACTCCAATGGAGGAAAGTGCGCATGGTGACTGTTGTATTCAATACCGATGCATTTTCTGTGTTTCATCATCACTCTGATAGTCCACAGATGACAGAATGCCTCCAGATTTGCATCGGAAACTACTACTGGTCTTCGAGGGAATGATCAAAGCGTAGACTGTTAGTGATATTACTAACATGGAGGAAAGTGCGCATGGTGACTGTTGTATTCAATCCCGATGCAATTTCTGTATTTCATCAACACTCTGATAGTCCACAAATTACAGAATGCCACCAGTTGTGCATCGGAAACTACTACTGGTCTTCCAGAGAACGATCAAAGCGTGGACTGTTTGAGACATTACTCCCGTGGTGGAAAGTGCGCAACGTGACTGTCGTATTCAATCCCGATGCAATTTCTGTGTTACATCAACACTCTGATGGTCAACAGATTACAGAATGCCACCATATGTGCATCGGAAACTTCTACTGGTCTTCCAGGGAACGATCAAAGCGTAGACTGTTTCAGACATTACTCCCATGAAGGTAAGTGTGGATGGTGAGTGTTGTATTCAATCCCGATGCAATTACTGTGTTTCATCAACACTCTGATTGTCCACAGATTACAGAATGCCTCCAGATGTGCATCGGAAACTACTACTGGACTTCGAGGGAATGATCAAAGCGTAGACTGTTAGTGATATTACTAACATGGAGGGAAGGGCGCATGGTGACTGTTGTATTCAATCCCGATGCAATTTCTGTGTTTCATCAACACTCTGATAGTCCACTGATTGCAAAATGCCTCCAGATGTGCATCGGAAACTACTACTGGTCTTCTAGGGATCGATCAAAGCCTAGACTGTTTGAGACATTACTCCCATGGAGACAAGTGCGCCTGGTGACTGTTGTATTCAGTCCCGATGCAATTTCTGTGTTTCATCAGCACTCTGATAGTCCACAGATTACAGAATGCCTCCAGATGTGCATCGGAAACTACTACTTGTCTTCCAGGGAACGATCAAAGCGTAGACTGTTTGGGACATTATTCCCGTGGAGGAAAGTGCGCATGATGAATGTTGTTTCCTTTCCCGATGCAATTCCTGTGTTTCATCAACACTCTGATAGTCCACAGATTACAGAATGCCTCCAGATTTGCATCGAAAACTACTACTGGTCTTCCAGGGATTGATCAAAGCGTAGACTGTTAGAGATATTACTCCAATGGAGGAAAGTGCGCACGGTGACTGTTGTATTCAATCCTGATGCAATTTCTATGTTTCATCAACACTCTGATAGCCCACAGATTGCAGAATGCCACCACATGTTCATCGGAAGCTACTTTTGGTCTTCCAGGGAACGATCAAAGCGTAGACTGTTTTAGACATTACTACCATGGAGGAAAGTGCGCATGGTGACTGTTGTATTCAATCCCGATGCATTTTCTATGTTTCATCAACACTCTGATAGTCCACAGATTACAGAATGCCTTCAGATGTGCATCGGACACTACTACTGGTCTTCCAGGGAACGATCAAAGCGTAAACTCTTTGAGACTTTACTCCCATGGAGGAAAGTGTGCATGGTGACTGTTGTATTCAATCCCGATGCAATTTCTGTGTTTCATCAACTCTCAGATAGTAAACAGATTATAGAATGCCTCCAGATGTGCATCGGAAACTACTTCTGGTCTTCCAGGGAACGAGCCAAGCGTAGACTGTTTCAGACATTACTGTCATGGAGGAAAGTGCTCATGGTGACTGTTGTATTAAATCCCGAGGCAATTTCTGTGTTACATCAACACTCTGATAGTCCACTGATTACAGGATGCCTCCAGATGTGCATCGGAAACTACTACTGGTCTTCCAGGGAACGATCAAAGCGTAGATTGTTTGAGACATTACTTGCATGGAGGAAAGTGTGCATAATGAATGTTGTATTCAATCCCGATGCAGTTTCTGTGTTTCATCAATACTCTTATAATCCACAGGTTACAGAATGCCACCAGATGTGCATCGGAAACTACTACTGGTCTTCCAGGGAATGATCAAAGCGTAGACTGTTAGTGATATTACTCCCATGGAGGAAAGTGCCCATGGTGAGTGTTGTATACAATCCCGATGCAATATCTGTGTTTCATGAACACTCTGATAGTCCACAGATTTCAGAATGCCTCCAGATGTGCGTCGGTAACTACTACTGGTCTTCCAGGGAACGATCAAAGTGTAGACTGTTTGAGACATTACTCCCATGGTGGAAAGTGAGCATGGTGACTGTTGTATTCAATCCCGATGCAATTTCTGTGTTTCATCATCAATCTGATAGTCCACAGATTACAGAGTGCCTCCAGATGTGAATCGGTAACTACTACTGGTCTTCCAGGGAACAATCAAAGCGTAGACTGTTTGAGAATTTCTCCGATGGAGGAAAGTGCGCATGGTGACTGTTGTATTCAATCCCGATGCAATGTCTGTGTTTCATCAGCACTCTGATAGTCCACAGATTACAGAATGCCTCCAGATGTGCATCGGAAACTACTACTTGTCTTCCAGGGAACGATCAAAGCGTAGACTGTTTGAGACATTACTCTCATGGAGGAAAGTGCGCATGGTGACTATTGTGTTCATTCCCGATGCAATTTCTGTGTTTCATCAACATTCTGATAGTCCACAGATTACAGTATGCCACCAGATGTGCATCGGAAACTACTACTGGTCTTCCAGGGAACGATCAAAGCGTAGACTGTTTGGGACATTACTCCCGTGGAGGAAAGTGCGCATGATGAGTGTTGTTTCCCTTCCCGATGCTATTTCTGTGTTTCATCAACACTCTGATAGTCCACAGATTACAGAATGCCACCAGATTTGCATCTAAAACTACTACTGGTCTTCCAGGGATTGATCAAAGCGTAGACTGTTAGAGATATTACAACAATGGAGGAAAGTGCGCATGGTGACTGTTGTATTCAATCCTGATGCAATTTCTGTGTTTCATCAACACTCTGATAGTCCACAGATTGCAGAATGCCACCAGATGTTCATCGGAAGCTACTTTTGGTCCTCCAGGGAACGATCAAAGCGTAGACTGTTTTAGACATTACTACCATGGAGGAAAGTGCGCATGGTGACTGTTGTATTCAATCCCGAGGCAATTTCTGTGTTACATCAACACTCTGAGAGTCCACCGATTACAGGATGCCTCCAGATGTGCAACGGAAACTACTACTGGTCTTCCAGGGAACGATCAAAGCGTAGACTGTTTGAGACATTACTTGCATGGAGGAAAGTGTGCATGGTGACTGTTGTATTCAATCCCGATGCAATTTCTGTGTTTCATTAATACTCATATAGTCCACAGGTTACCGAATGCCACCAGATGTGCATCGGAAACTACTACAGGTCTTCCAGGGTCCGATCAAAGCGGAGACTGTTTGAGACATTACTCCCGTGGAGGAAAGTGCGCATGGTGAATGTTATATTCTATCCCGATGCATTTTCTGTGTTCCATCAACACTCTGATAGTCCACAGATTACAGAATACCTCCAGATGTGCATCGGACACTACTACTGGTCTTCCAGGGAACGATCAAAGCGTAAACTATTTGAGTCATTACTCCCATGGAGGAAAGTGCGCATGGTGACTGTTGTATTCAATAACGATGCATTTTCTGTGTTTCATCATCACTCTGATAGTCCACAGATGACAGAATGCCTCCAGATTTGCATCGGAAACTACTACTGGTCTTCGAGGGAATGATCAAAGCGTAGTCTGTTAGTGATATTACTAACATGGAGGAAAGTGCGCATGGTGACTGTTGTATTCAATCCCGATGCAATTTCTGTATTTCATCAACACTCTGATAGTCCACAAATTACAGAATGCCACCAGTTGTGCATCGGAAACTACTACTGGTCTTCCAGAGAACGATCAAAGCGTGGACTGTTTGAGACATTACTCCCGTGGTGGAAAGTGCGCAACGTGACTGTTGTATTCAATCCCGATGCAATTTCTGTGTTACATCAACACTCTGATGGTCAACAGATTACAGAATGCCACCATATGTGCATCGGAAACTTCTACTGGTCTTCCAGGGAACGATCAAAGCGTAGACTGTTTCAGACATTACTCCCATGAAGGTAAGTGTGGATGGTGAGTGTTGTATTCAATCCCGATCCAATTACTGTGTTTCATCAACACTCTGATTGTCCACAGATTACAGAATGCCTCCAGATGTGCATCGGAAACTACTACTGGACTTCGAGGGAATGATCAAAGCGTAGACTGTTAGTGATATTACTAACATGGAGGGAAGGGCGCATGGTGACTGTTGTATTCAATCCCGATGCAATTTCTGTGTTTCATCAACACTCTGATAGTCCACTGATTGCAAAATGCCTCCAGATGTGCATCGGAAACTACTACTGGTCTTCTAGGGAGCGATCAAAGCCTAGACTGTTTGAGACATTACTCCCATGGAGACAAGTGCGCCTGGTGACTGTTGTATTCAGTCCCGATGCAATTTCTGTGTTTCATCAGCACTCTGATAGTCCACAGATTACAGAATGCCTCCAGATGTGCATCGGAAACTACTACTTGTCTTCCAGGGAACGATCAAAGCGTAGACTGTTTGGGACATTATTCCCGTGGAGGAAAGTGCGCATGATGAATGTTGTTTCCTTTCCCGATGCAATTCCTGTGTTTCATCAACACTCTGATAGTCCACAGATTACAGAATGCCTCCAGATTTGCATCGAAAACTACTACTGGTCTTCCAGGGATTGATCAAAGCGTAGACTGTTAGAGATATTACTCCAATGGAGGAAAGTGCGCACGGTGAGTGTTGTATTCAATCCTGATGCAATTTCTGTGTTTCATCAACACTCTGATAGTCCACAGATTGCAGAATGCCACCACATGTTCATCGGAAGCTACTTTTGGTCTTCCAGGGAACGATCAAAGCGTAGACTGTTTTAGACATTACTACCATGGAGGAAAGTGCGCATGGTGACTGTTGTATTCAATCCCGATGCATTTTCTATGTTTCATCAACACTCTGATAGTCCACAGATTACAGAATGCCTTCAGATGTGCATCGGACACTACTACTGGTCTTCCAGGGAACGATCAAAGCGTAAACTCTTTGAGACTTTACTCCCATGGAGGAAAGTGTGCATGGTGACTGTTGTATTCAATCCCGATGCAATTTCTGTGTTTCATCAACTCTCAGATAGTAAACAGATTATAGAATGCCTCCAGATGTGCATCGGAAACTACTTCTGGGCTTCCAGGGAACGAGCCAAGCGTAGACTGTTTCAGACATTACTGTCATGGAGGAAAGTGCTCATGGTGACTGTTGTATTAAATCCCGAGGCAATGTCTGTGTTTCATCAGCACTCTGATAGTCCACAGATTACAGAATGCCACCAGATGTGCATCGGAAACTACTACTGGTCTTCCAGGGAATGATCAAAGCGTAGACTGTTAGTGATATTACTCCCATGGAGGAAAGTGCCCATGGTGAGTGTTGTATACAATCCCGATGCAATATCTGTGTTTCATGAACACTCTGATAGTCCACAGATTTCAGAATGCCTCCAGATGTGCGTCGGTAACTACTACTGGTCTTCCAGGGAACGATCAAAGTGTAGACTGTTTGAGACATTACTCCCATGGTGGAAAGTGAGCATGGTGACTGTTGTATTCAATCCCGATGCAATTTCTGTGTTTCATCATCAATCTGATAGTCCACAGATTACAGAGTGCCTCCAGATGTGAATCGGTAACTACTACTGGTCTTCCAGGGAACAATCAAAGCGTAGACTGTTTGAGAATTTCTCCGATGGAGGAAAGTGCGCATGGTGACTGTTGTATTCAATCCCGATGCAATGTCTGTGTTTCATCAGCACTCTGATAGTCCACAGATTACAGAATGCCTCCAGATGTGCATCGGAAACTACTACTTGTCTTCCAGGGAACGATCAAAGCGTAGACTGTTTGAGACATTACTCTCATGGAGGAAAGTGCGCATGGTGACTATTGTGTTCAATCCCGATGCAATTTCTCTGTTTCATCAACATTCTGATAGTCCACAGATTACAGTATGCCACCAGATGTGCATCGGAAACTACTACTGGTCTTCCAGGGAACGATCAAAGCGTAGACTGTTTGGGACATTACTCCCGTGGAGGAAAGTGCGCATGATGAGTGTTGTTTCCCTTCCCGATGCTATTTCTGTGTTTCATCAACACTCTGATAGTCCACAGATTACAGAATGCCTCCAGATTTGCATCTAAAACTACTACTGGTCTTCCAGGGATTGATCAAAGCGTAGACTGTTAGAGATATTACAACAATGGAGGAAAGTGCGCATGGTGACTGTTGTATTCAATCCTGATGCAATTTCTGTGTTTCATCAACACTCTGATAGTCCACAGATTGCAGAACGCCACCAGATGTTCATCGGAAGCTACTGTTGGTCTTCCAGGGAACGATCAAAGCGTAGACTGTTTTAGACATTACTACCATGGAGGAAAGTGCGCATGGTGACTGTTGTATTCAATCCCGAGGCAATTTCTGTGTTACATCAACACTCTGAGAGTCCACCGATTACAGGATGCCTCCAGATGTGCAAGGGAAACTACTACTGGTCTTCCAGGGAACGATCAAAGCGTAGACTGTTTGAGACATTACTTGCATGGAGGAAAGTGTGCATGGTGACTGTTGTATTCAATCCCGATGCAATTTCTGTGTTTCATTAATACTCATATAGTCCACAGGTTACCGAATGCCACCAGATGTGCATCGGAAACTACTACAGGTCTTCCAGGGTCCGATCAAAGCGGAGACTGTTTGAGACATTACTCCCGTGGAGGAAAGTGCGCATGGTGAATGTTACATTCTATCCCGATGCATTTTCTGTGTTCCATCAACACTCTGATAGTCCACAGATTACAGAATACCTCCAGATGTGCATCGGACACTACTACTGGTCTTCCAGGGAACGATCAAAGCGTAAACTATTTGGGTCATTACTCCCATGGAGGAAAGTGCGCATGGTGACTGTTGTATTCAATACCGATGCATTTTCTGTGTTTCATCATCACTCTGATAGTCCACAGATGACAGAATGCCTCCAGATTTGCATCGGAAACTACTACTGGTCTTCGAGGGAATGATCAAAGCGTAGACTGTTAGTGATATTACTAACATGGAGGAAAGTGCGCATGGTGACTGTTGTATTCAATCCCGATGCAATTTCTGTATTTCATCAACACTCTGATAGTCCACAAATTACAGAATGCCACCAGTTGTGCATCGGAAACTACTACTGGTCTTCCAGAGAACGATCAAAGCGTGGACTGTTTGAGACATTACTCCCGTGGTGGAAAGTGCGCAACGTGACTGTTGTATTCAATCCCGATGCAATTTCTGTGTTACATCAACACTCTGATGATCAACAGATTACAGAATGCCACCATATGTGCATCGGAAACTTCTACTGGTCTTCCAGGGAACGATCAAAGTGTAGACTGTTTCAGACATTACTCCCATGAAGGTAAGTGTGGATGGTGAGTGTTGTATTCAATCCCGATGCAATTACTGTGTTTCATCAACACTCTGATTGTCCACAGATTACAGAATGCCTCCAGATGTGCATCGGAAACTACTACTGGACTTCGAGGGAATGATCAAAGCGTAGACTGGTAGTGATATTACTAACATGGAGGGAAGGGCGCATGGTGACTGTTGTATTCAATCCCGATGCAATTTCTGTGTTTCATCAACACTCTGATAGTCCACTGATTGCAAAATGCCTCCAGATGTGCATCGGAAACTACTACTGGTCTTCTAGGGATCGATCAAAGCGTAGACTGTTAGTGATATTACTAACATGGAGAAAAGTGCGCATGGTGACTGTTGTATTCAATCCCGATGCAATTTCTGTATTTCATCAACACTCTGATAGTCCACAAATTACAGAATGCCACCAGTTGTGCATCGGAAACTACTACTGGTCTTCCAGAGAACGATCAAAGCGTGGACTGTTTGAGACAATACTCCCGTGGAGGAGAGTGCGCAACGTGACTGTTGTATTCATCCCGATGCAATTTCTGTGTTTCATCAACACTCTGATGGTCAACAGATTACAGAATGCCACCATATGTGCATCGGAAACTTCTACTGGTCTTCCAGGGAACGATCAAAGCGTAGACTGTTTCAGACATTACTGCCATGAAGGAAAGTGTGGATGGTGAGTGTTGTATTCAATCCCGATGCAATTTCTGTGTTTCATCAACACTCTGATAGTCCACAGGTTACAGAATGCCTCCAGATGTGCATCGGAAACTACTACTGGACTTCGAGGGAATGATCAAAGCGTAGCCTGTTAGTGATATTACTAACTCGGAGGGAAGGGCGCATGGTGACTGTTGTATTCAATCCCGATGCAATTTCTGTGTTTCATCAACACTCTCATAGTCCAATGATTGCAAAATGCCTCCAGATGTGCATCGGAAACTACTACTGGTGTTCTAGGGATCGATCAAAGCCTAGACTGTTTGAGACATTACTCCCATGTAGACAAGTGCGTTTGGTGACTGTTGTATTCAGTCCCGATGCAATTTCTGTGTTTCATCAGCACTCTGATAGTCCACAGATTACAGAATGCCTCCAGATGTGCATCGGAAACTACTACTTGTCTTCCAGGGAACGATCAAAGCGTAGATGTTTGAGACATTACTCTCATGGAGGAAAGTGCGCATGGTGACTATTGTGTTCAATCCCGATGCAATTTCTGCGTATCATCAACATTCTGATAGTCCACAGATTACAGTATGCCACCAGATGTGCATCGGAAACTACTACTGGTCTTCCAGGGAACGATCAAAGCGTAGACTGTTTGCGACATTACTCCCGTGGAGGAAAGTGCGCATGATGAGTGTTGTTTCCCTTCCCGATGCAATTTCTGTGTTTCATCAACACTCTGATAGTCCACAGATTACAGAATGCCTCCAGATTTGCATCGAAAACTACTACTGGTCTTCCAGGGATTGATCAAAGCGTAGACTGTTAGAGATATTACAACAATGGAGGAAAGTGCGCATGGTGACTGTTGTATTCAATCCTGATGCAATTTCTGTGTTTCATCAACACTCTGATAGTCCACAGATTGCAGAATGCCACCAGATGTTCATCGGAGGCTACTTTTGGTCTTCCAGGGAACGATCAAAGCGTAGACTGTTTTAGACATTACTACCATGGAGGAAAGTGCGCATGGTGACTGTTGTATTCAATCCCGATGCAATTTCTGTGTTTCATCAGCACTCTGATAGTCCACTGATTGCAAAATGCCTCCAGATGTGCATCGGAAACTACTACTGGTCTTCTAGGGATCGATCAAAGCCTAGACTGTTTGAGACATTACTCCCATGGAGACAAGTGCGCCTGGTGACTGTTGTATTCAGTCCCGATGCAATTTCTGTGTTTCATCAACACTCTGATAGTCCACAGATTACAGAATGCCACCAGTTGTGCATCGGAATCTACTACTGGTCTTCCAGGGAACGATCAAAGCGTAGACTGTTTGAGACACACTTGCATTGAGGAAAGTGTGCATGGTGACTGTTGTATTCAATCCCGATGCAATTTCTGTGTTTCATTAATACTCTGATAGTCCACAGCTTACAGAATGCCACCAGATGTGCATCGGAAACTACTACAAGTCTTCCAGGGAACGATGAAAGCGGAGACTGTTTGAGACATTACTCCCGTGGAGGAAAGTGCGCATGGTGACTGTTATATTCTATCCCGATGCATTTTCTCTGTTCCATCAACACTCTGATAGTCCACAGATTACAGAATACCTCCAGATGTGCATCGGATACTACTACTGGTCTTCCAGGGAACGATCAAAGCGTAAAATATTTGAGTCATTACTCATATGGAGGAAAGTGCGCATGATTACTGTTGTATTCAATACCGATGCATTTTCTGTGTTTCATCAACACTCTGATAGTCCACAGATGTCAGCATGCCTCCAGATGTGCATCGGAAACTACTACTGGTCTTCGAGGGAATGATCAAAGCGTAGACTATTAGTGATATTACTAACATCGAGGAAAGTGCGAATGGTGACTGTTGTATTCAATCCCGATGCAATTTCTGTATTTCATCAACACTCTGATAGTCTACAAATTACAGAATGCCACCAGTTGTGCATCGGAAACTACTACTGGTCATCCGGAGAACGATCAAAGCGTGGACTGTTTGAGACATTACTCCCCTGGAGGAAAGTGCGCAACGTGACTGTTGTATTCAATCCCGATGCAATATCTGTGTTTCATCAACACTCTGATGGTCAACAGATTACAGAATGCCACCATATGTGCATCGGAAACTTCTACTGGTCTTCCAGGGAACGATCAAGGCGTAGAATGTTTCAGACATTACTCCCATGAAGGAAAGTGTGGATGGTGAGTGTTGTATTCAATCCCGATGCAATTTCTGTGTTTCATCAACACTCTGATTGTCCACAGATTACAGAAAGCCTCCAGATGTGCATCGGACACTACTACTGGTCTTCCAGGGAACTATCAAAGCGTAAACTCTTTGAGACATTACTCCCATGGAGGAAAGTGCGAATGGTGACTGTTGTATTCAATCCCGATTCAATTTCTGTGTTTCATCAACACTTTCAAGGTACACAGATTACAGAATGCATCCAGATGTGCATCGTAAACTACTACTGGTCTTCCTGGGAACGATCAAAGCGTACACTGTTTGAGACATTACTCCCATGGAGGAAAGTGCGCATGGTGACTGTTGTATTCAATCCCGATGCATTTTCTGTGTTTCATCAACACTATGATAGTCCACAGATTACAGAATGCCACCAGACGTGCATCGAAAACTACTACTGGTCTTCCAGGGAACGATCAAAGCGTAGACTGTTTGAGACATTACTCCAATGGAGGAAAGTGCGCATGGTGACTGTTGTATTCAATCCCGATGCAATTTCTGTGTTTCATCAATACTCTGATAGTCCACAGGTTACAGAATGCCACCAGATGTGCATCGGAAACTGCTACTCGTCTTCCAGGGAACGATCAAATCGTAGACTGTTTGAGACATTACTCCCGTGGAGGAAAGTGCGCATGGTGACTGTTGTATTCAATCCCGATGCATTTTCTGTGTTTCATCAACACTCTGATAGTCCACAGATTACAGAATGCCTTCAGATGTGCATCGGACACTACTACTGGTCTTCCAGGGAACGATCAAAGCGTAAATTCTTTGAGACATTACTCCCATGGAGGAAAGTGCGCATGGTGACTGTTGTATTCAATCCCGATGCAATTTCTGTGTTTCATCAACTCTCAGATAGTAAACAGATTATAGAATGCCTCCAGATGTGCATCGGAAACTACTTCTGGTCTTCCAGGGAACGATCGAAGAGTAGACTGTTTCAGACATTACTCCCATGGAGGAATGTGCTCATGGTGACTGTTGTATTCAATCCCGAGGCAATTTCTGTGTTACATCAACACTCTGATAGTCCACCGATTACAGGATGCCTCCAGATGTGCATCGGAAACTACTACTGGTCTTCCAGGGAACGATCAAAGCGTAGACTGTTTGAGACATTACTTGCATGGAGGAAAGTGTGCATAATGATTGTTGTATTCAATCCCGATGCAATTTCTGTGTTTCATCAATACTCTGATAGTCCATAGGTTACAGAATGCCACCAGATGTGCATCGGAAACTACTATTGGTCTTCCAGGGAACGATCAAAGCGTAGACTGTTTGTGACATTACTCCCGTGGAGGAAAGTGCGCATGGTGACTGTTATATTCTATCCCGATGCATTTTCTGTGTTCCATCAACACTCTGAGAGTCCACAGATTTCAGAATGCCTCCAGATGTGCATCGGACACTACTACTGGTCTTCCAGGGAACGTTCAAAGCGTAAACTCTTTGAGTCATTACTCCCATGGAAGAAAGTGCGCATGGTGACTGTTGTATTCAATACCGATGCATTTTCTGTGTTTCATCAACACTCTGATAGTCCACAGATGACAGAATGCCTCCAGATGTGCATCGGAAACTACTACTGGACTTCAAGGGAATGATCAAAGCGTAGACTGTTAGTGATATTACTAACATGGAGGAAAGTGCGCATGGTGACTGTTGTATTCAATCCTGATGCAATTTCTGTGTTTCATCAACACTCTGATAGTCCACTGATTGCAAAATGCCTCCAGATGTGCATCGGAAAGTACTACTGGTCTTCTAGGGAACGATCAAAGCCTAGACTGTTTGAGACATTACTCCCATGGAGACAAGTGCGCCTGGTGACTGTTGTATTCAGTCCCGATGCAATTTCTGTGTTTCATCTACACTCTGATAGTCCACAGATTACAGAATGCCACCAGTTGTGCATCGGAATCTACTACTGGTCTTCCAGAGGACGATCAAAGCGTGGACTGTTTGAGACATTACTGGCGTGGAGGAAAGTGCGCATGGTGAGTGTTGTATTCAATCCCGATGCAATTATTGTGTTTCATCAACACTCTGATGGTCAACAGATTACAGAATGCCTCCAGATGTGCATCGGAAACTACTACTGGTCTTCCAGGGAACGATCAAAGCGTACACTGTTTGAGACATTACACCCATGGAGGAAAGTGCGCATGGTGACTGTTGTATTCAATACCGATGCATTTTCTGTGTTTCATCAACACTCTGATAGTCCACAGATTACAGAATGCCTCCAGATGTGCCACGCAAACTACTACTGGTCTTCCAGGGAACGATCAAATCGTAGACTGTTTGAGACTTTACTCCCATGGAGGAAAGTGCGCATGGTGACAGTTGTATTCAATCCCGAAGAAATTTCTGTGTTTCATCAACACTCTAATAGTTCAAAGATTACAGAATGCCTCCAGATGTACATCAGAAAATACTCCTGGTATTCCAGGGAACGATCAAAGCGTAGACTGTTTGAGACATCACTCCCATGGAGGAAAGTGCGCACGGTGACTGTTGTATTCAATCCGGATGCAATTTCTGATCAACAGTCTGATAGTCAACGGATTGCAGAATGCCTCCAGATGTGCATCGGAAACTACTACCGGACTTCCAGGGAACGATCAAAGCGTTGACTGTTTAAGACATTACTCCCGTGGAGGAAAGTGCGCATGGTGACTGTTGTATTCAATCCCGATGCAATTTCTGTGTTTCATCAATACTCTGATATTCCACAGGTTACAGAATGCCACCAGATGTGCATCGGAAACTGCTACTCGTCTTCCAGGGAACGATCAAAGCGTAGACTGTTTGAGGCATTACTCCCGTGGAGGAAAGTGCGCATGGTGACTGTCGTATTCAATCCCGATGCATTTTCTGTGTTTCATCAACACTCTGATAGTCCACAGATTACAGAATGCCTCCAGATGTGCATCGGACACTACTACTGGTCTTCCAGGGAACGATCAAATCGTAAACTCTTTGAGACATTACTCCCATTGGAGGAAAATGCGCATGGCGACTGTTGTATTCAATCCCGATGCAATTTCTGTGTTTCATTAACACTCTGATAGTCCACAGATTACAGAAAGCCTCCAGATGTGCATCGGACACTACTACTGGTCTTCCAGGGAACTATCAAAGCGTAAACTCTTTGAGACATTACTCCCATGGAGGAATGTGCGAATGGTGACTGTTGTATTCAATCCCGATTCAATTTCTGTGTTTCATCAACACTTTCAAGGTACACAGATTACAGAATGCATCCAGATGTGCATCGTAAACTACTACTGGTTTTCCTGGGAACGATCAAAGCGTACACTGTTTGAGACATTACTCCCATGGAGGAAAGTGCGCATGGTGACTGTTGTATTCAATCCCGATGCATTTTCTGTGTTTCATCAACACTATGATAGTCCACAGATTACAGAACGCCACCAGACGTGCATCGGAAACTACTACTGGTCTTCCAGGGAACGATCAAAGCGTAGACTGTTTGAGACATTACTCCCGTGGAGGAAAGTGCGCATGGTGACTGTTGTATTCAATCCCGATGCAATTTCTGTGTTTCATCAATACTCTGATAGTCCACAGGTTACAGAATGCCACCAGATGTGCATCAGAAACTGCTACTCGTCTTCCAGGGAACGATCAAAGCGTAGACTGTTTGAGACATTACTCCCGTGGAGGAAAGTGCGCATGGTGACTGTTGTATTCAATCCCGATGCATTTTCTGTGTTTCATCAACACTCTGATAGTCCACAGATTACAGAATGCCTTCAGATGTGCATCGGA
Organism: Schistocerca gregaria; assembly: GCF_023897955.1. Lineage (NCBI taxonomy): Eukaryota > Metazoa > Arthropoda > Insecta > Orthoptera > Acrididae > Schistocerca > Schistocerca gregaria. The sequence goes on along the minus strand of NW_026061799.1, from coordinate 3,331,657 downwards.
CACTACTACTGGTCTTCCAGGGAACGATCAAAGCGTAAACTCTTTGAGACATTACTCCCATGGAGGAAAGTGCGCATGGTGACTGTTGTATTCAATCCCGATGCAATTTCTGTGTTTCATCAACTCTCAGATAGTAAACAGATTATAGAATGCCTCCAGATGTGCATCGGAAACTACTTCTGGTCTTCCAGGGAACGATCGAAGCGTAGACTGTTTCAGACATTACTCCCATGGAGGAAAGTACTCATGGTGACTGTTGTATTCAATCCCGAGGCAATTTCTGTGTTACATCAACACTCTGATAGTCCACCGATTACAGGATGCCTCCAGATGTGCATCGGAAACTACTACTGGTCTTCCAGGGAACGATCAAAGCGTAGACTGTTTGTGACATTACTCCCGTGGAGGAAAGTGCGCATGGTGACTGTTATATTCTATCCCGATGCATTTTCTGTGTTCCATCAACACTCTGAGAGTCCACAGATTACAGAATGCCTCCAGATGTGCATCGGACACTACTACTGGTCTTCCAGGGAACGATCAAAGCGTACACTGTTTGAGACATTACTCCCATGGAGGAAAGTGCGCATGGTGACTGTTGTATTCAATCCCGATGCAATTTCTGTGTTTCATCAATACTCTGACATTCCACAGGTTACAGAATGCCACCAGATGTGCATCGGAATCTGCTACTCGTCTTCCAGGGAACGATCAAAGCGTAGACTGTTTGAGGCATTACTCCCGTGGAGGAAAGTGCGCATGGTGACTGTTGTATTCAATCCCGATGCATTTCCTGTGTTTCATCAACACTCTGATAGTCCACAGATTACAGAATGCCTCCAGATGTGCATCGGACACTACTACTGGTCTTCCAGGGAACGATAAAATCGTAAACTCTTTCAGACATTACTCCCATGGAGGAAAGTGCGGATGGTGACTGTTGTATTCAATCCCGATGCATTTTCTGTGTTTCATCAACACTCTGATAGTCCACAGATTACAGAATGCCTTCAGATGTGCATCGGACACTACTACTGGTCTTCCAGGGAACGATCAAAGCGTAAACTTATTGAGACATTACTCCCATGGAGGAAAGTGCGCATGGTGACTGTTGTATTCAATCCCGATGCAATTTCTGTGTTTCATCAACTCTCAGATAGTAAACAGATTATAGAATGCCTCCAGATGTGCATCGGAAACTACTTCTGGTCTTCCAGGGAACGATCGAAGCGTAGACTGTTTCAGACATTACTCCCATGGAGGAAAGTACTCATGGTGACTGTTGTATTCAATCCCGAGGCAATTTCTGTGTTACATCAACACTCTGATAGTCCACCGATTACAGGATGCCTCCAGATGTGCATCGGAAACTACTACTGGTCTTCCAGGGAACGATCAAAGCGTAGACTGTTTGTGACATTACTCCCGTGGAGGAAAGTGCGCATGGTGACTGTTATATTCTATCCCGATGCATTTTCTGTGTTCCATCAACACTCTGAGAGTCCACAGATTACAGAATGCCTCCAGATGTGCATCGGACACTACTACTGGTCTTCCAGGGAACGATCAAAGCGTACACTGTTTGAGACATTACTCCCATGGAGGAAAGTGCGCATGGTGACTGTTGTATTCAATCCCGATGCAATTTCTGTGTTTCATCAATACTCTGACATTCCACAGGTTACAGAATGCCACCAGATGTGCATCGGAATCTGCTACTCGTCTTCCAGGGAACGATCAAAGCGTAGACTGTTTGAGGCATTACTCCCGTGGAGGAAAGTGCGCATGGTGACTGTTGTATTCAATCCCGATGCATTTCCTGTGTTTCATCAACACTCTGATAGTCCACAGATTACAGAATGCCTCCAGATGTGCATCGGACACTACTACTGGTCTTCCAGGGAACGATCAAATCGTAAACTCTTTCAGACATTACTCCCATGGAGGAAAGTGCGGATGGTGACTGTTGTATTCAATCCCGATGCATTTTCTGTGTTTCATCAACACTCTGATAGTCCACAGATTACAGAATGCCTCCAGATGTGCATCGGAAACTGCTACTGGTCTTCCAGGGAACGATCAAAGCGTAGACTGTTTGAGACATTACTCCCATGGAGGAAAGTGCGCATGGTGACTGTTGTATTTAATCCCGATGCAATTTTTGTATTTCATCAACTCTCAGATAGTAAACAGATTATAGAATGCCTACAGATGTGCATCGGAAACTACTTCTGGTCTTCCAGGGAACGATCGAAGGGTAGACTGTTTCAGACATTACTCCCATGGAGGAAAGTGCGCATGGTGACTGTTGTATTCAATCCCGAGGCAATTTCTGTGTTACATCAACACTCTGATAGTCCACCGATTACAGGATGCCTCCAGATGTGCATCGGAAACTGCTACTGGTCTTCCAGGGAACGATCAAAGCGTAGACTGTTTGAGACATTACTTGCATGGAGGAAAGTGTGCATGGTGACTGTTGTATTCAATCCCGATTCAATTTCTGTGTTTTATCAATACTCTGATAGTCCACAGGTTACAGAATGCCACCAGATGTGCATCGGAAACTACTACTGGTCTTCCAGGGAACGATCAAAGCGTAGACTGTTTGTGACATTACTCCCGTGGAGGAAAGTGCGCATGGTGACTGTTATATTCTATCGCGATGCATTTTCTGTGTTTCATCAACACTCTGATAGTCCACAGATTACAGAATGCCACCAGTTGTGCATCGGAAACTACTACTGGTCTCCCAGGGAACGATCAAAGCGTAGAGTGATTGAGACATTACTTGCATGGAGGAAAGTGTGCATGGTGACTGTTGTATTCAATCCCGATGCATTTTCTGTGTTTCATCAACACTCTGATAGTCCACTGATTGCAAAATGCCTCCAGATGTGCATCGGAAACTACTACTGGTCTTCTAGGGAACGATCAAAGCCTAGACTGTTTGAGACATTACTCCCATGGAGACATGTGCGCCTGGTGACTGTTGTATTCAGTCCCGATGCAATTTCTGTGTTTCATCAACACTCTGATAGTCCAAAGATTACAGAATGCCACCAGTTGTGCACCGGAAACTACTACTGGTCTTCCAAAGATCGATCAAAGCGTGGACTGTTTGAGACATTACTCCCGTGGAGGAAAGTGCGCATGGTGACTGTTGTATTCAATCCCGATGCAATTTCTGTGTTTCATCAACACTCTGATGGTCAACAGATTACAGAATACCACCATATGTGCATCGGAATCTACTACTGGTCTTCCACGGAACGATCAAAGCGTAGACTGTTTCAGACATTACTCCCATGAAAGAATGAGTGGATGGTGACTTTTGTATTCAGTCCCGATGCAATTTCTGTGTTTCATCAACACTCTGATAGTCCACAGATTACAGAATGCCTCCAGATGTGCATCGGAAACTACTACTGGTCTTCCAGGGAACGATCAAAGCGTAAACTCTTTTGACATTACTCCCATTGGAGGAAAATGCGCATGGTGAATGTTGTATTCAATCCCGATGCGATTTCTGTGTTTCATCAACACTCTGATAGTCCACAGATTATTGAAAGCCTCCAGATGTGCATCGGACACAACTACTGATCTTCCAGGGAACGATCAAAGCGTAAACTCTTTGAGACATTACTCCCATGGAGGAAAGTGCGCATGGTGACTGTTGTATTCAATCCCGATTCAATTTCTGTGTCTCATCATCACTTTGAAGGTCCACAGATTACAGAATGCCTCCAGATGTTCATCGGAAACTACTACTGGTCTTCCAGGGAACGATCAAAGTGTAAACTCTTTTGACAATACTCCCATGGAGGAAAGTGCGCATGGTGACTGTTGTGTTCAATCCCGATGCAATTTCTGTGTTTCATCAACACTCTGATTGTCCACAGGTTACAGAATACCACCAGATGTGCATCGGAAACCACTACTGGTCTTCCAGGGAACGATCAAAGCCTAGACTGTTTGAGACATTACTCCCGTGGAGGAAAGTGCGCATGGTGACTGTTGTATTCAATCCCGATGCATTTTCTGTGTTTCATCAACAATCTGATAGTCCACAGATTATAGAATGCCTCCAGATGTGCATCGGAAACTACTACTGGTCTTCCAGGGAACGATCAAAGCGTAAACTCTTTGAGACATTACTCCCATGGAGGAAAGTGCGCATGGTGACTGTTGTATTCAATCCCGATGCAATTTCTGTGTTTCATCAACTCTCAGATAGTAAACAGATTATAGAATGCCTCCAGATGTGCATCGGAAACTACTTCTGGTCTTCCAGGGAACGATCGAAGCGTAGACTGTTTCAGACATTACTCCCATGGAGGAAAGTACTCATGGTGACTGTTGTATTCAATCCCGAGGCAATTTCTGTGTTACATCAACACTCTGATAGTCCACCGATTACAGGATGCCTCCAGATGTGCATCGGAAACTACTACTGGTCTTCCAGGGAACGATCAAAGCGTAGACTGTTTGTGACATTACTCCCGTGGAGGAAAGTGCGCATGGTGACTGTTGTATTCAATCCCGATGCAATTTCTGTGTTTCATCAATACTCTGATATTCCACAGGTTACAGAATGCCACCAGATGTGCATCGGAATCTGCTACTCGTCTTCCAGGGAACGATCAAAGCGTAGACTGTTTGAGGCATTACTCCCGTGGAGGAAAGTGCGCATGGTGACTGTTGTATTCAATCCCGATGCATTTTCTGTGTTTCATCAACACTCTGATAGTCCACAGATTACAGAATGCCTCCAGATGTGCATCGGACACTACTACTGGTCTTCCAGGGAACGATCAAATCGTAAACTCTTTGAGACATTACTCCCATGGAGGAAAGTGCGGATGGTGACTGTTGTATTCAATCCCGATGCATTTTCTGTGTTTCATCAACACTCTGATAGTCCACAGATTACAGAATGCCTCCAGATGTGCATCGGACACTACTACTGGTCTTCCAGGGAACGATCAAAGCGTAAACTCTTTGAGACATTACTCCCATGGAGGAAAGTGCGCATGGTGACTGTTGTATTTAATCCCGATGCAATTTTTGTATTTCATCAACTCTCAGATAGTAAACAGATTATAGAATGCCTCCAGATGTGCATCGGAAACTACTTCTGGTCTTCCAGGGAACGATCGAAGGGTAGACTGTTTCAGACATTACTCCCATGGAGGAAAGTGCGCATGGTGACTGTTGTATTCAATCCCGAGGCAATTTCTGTGTTACATCAACACTCTGATAGTCCACCGATTACAGGATGCCTCCAGATGTGCATCGGAAACTGCTACTGGTCTTCCAGGGAACGATCAAAGCGTAGACTGTTTGAGACATTACTTGCATGGAGGAAAGTGTGCATGGTGACTGTTGTATTCAATCCCGATTCAATTTCTGTGTTTTATCAATACTCTGATAGTCCACAGGTTACAGAATGCCACCAGATGTGCATCGGAAACTACTACTGGTCTTCCAGGGAACGATCAAAGCGTAGACTGTTTGTGACATTACTCCCGTGGAGGAAAGTGCGCATGGTGACTGTTATATTCTATCGCGATGCATTTTCTGTGTTTCATCAACACTCTGATAGTCCACTGATTGCAAAATGCCTCCAGATGTGCATCGGAAACTACTACTGGTCTTCTAGGGAACGATCAAAGCCTAGGCAATTTGAGACATTACTCCCATGGAGACAAGTGCGCCTGGTGACTGTTGTATTCAGTCCCGATGCAATTTCTGTGTTTCATCAACACTCTGATAGTCCACAGATTACAGAATGCCACCAGTTGTGCATCGGAAACTACTACTGGTCTCCCAGGGAACGATCAAAGCGTAGAGTGATTGAGACATTACTTGCATGGAGGAAAGTGTGCATGGTGACTGTTGTATTCAATCCCGATGCATTTTCTGTGTTTCATCAACACTCTGATAGTCCACTGATTGCAAAATGCCTCCAGATGTGCATCGGAAACTACTACTGGTCTTCTAGGGAACGATCAAAGCCTAGACTGTTTGAGACATTACTCCCATGGAGACATGTGCGCCTGGTGACTGTTGTATTCAGTCCCGATGCAATTTCTGTGTTTCATCAACACTCTGATAGTCCAAAGATTACAGAATGCCACCAGTTGTGCACCGGAAACTACTACTGGTCTTCCAAAGATCGATCAAAGCGTGGACTGTTTGAGACATTACTCCCGTGGAGGAAAGTGCGCATGGTGACTGTTGTATTCAATCCCGATGCAATTTCTGTGTTTCATCAACACTCTGATGGTCAACAGATTACAGAATACCACCATATGTGCATCGGAATCTACTACTGGTCTTCCACGGAACGATCAAAGCGTAGACTGTTTCAGACATTACTCCCATGAAAGAATGAGTGGATGGTGACTTTTGTATTCAGTCCCGATGCAATTTCTGTGTTTCATCAACACTCTGATAGTCCACAGATTACAGAATGCCTCCAGATGTGCATCGGAAACTACTACTGGTCTTCCAGGGAACGATCAAAGCGTAAACTCTTTTGACATTACTCCCATTGGAGGAAAATGCGCATGGTGAATCTTGTATTCAATCCCGATGCGATTTCTGTGTTTCATCAACACTCTGATAGTCCACAGATTATTGAAAGCCTCCAGATGTGCATCGGACACAACTACTGATCTTCCAGGGAACGATCAAAGCGTAAACTCTTTGAGACATTACTCCCATGGAGGAAAGTGCGCATGGTGACTGTTGTATTCAATCCCGATTCAATTTCTGTGTCTCATCATCACTTTGAAGGTCCACAGATTACAGAATGCCTCCAGATGTTCATCGGAAACTACTACTGGTCTTCCAGGGAACGATCAAAGTGTAAACTCTTTTGACAATACTCCCATGGAGGAAAGTGCGCATGGTGACTGTTGTGTTCAATCCCGATGCAATTTCTGTGTTTCATCAACACTCTGATTGTCCACAGGTTACAGAATACCACCAGATGTGCATCGGAAACCACTACTGGTCTTCCAGGGAACGATCAAAGCCTAGACTGTTTGAGACATTACTCCCGTGGAGGAAAGTGCGCATGGTGACTGTTGTATTCAATCCCGATGCATTTTCTGTGTTTCATCAACAATCTGATAGTCCACAGATTATAGAATGCCTCCAGATGTGCATCGGAAACTACTACTGGTCTTCCAGGGAACGATCAAAGCGTAAACTCTTTTGACATTACTCCCATTGGAGGAAAATGCGCATGGTGACTATTGTATTCAATCCCGATGCATTTTCTGTGTTTCTTCAACACTCTGATAGTCCACAGATTTCAGAATGCCTCCAGATGTGCATCTGTAACTACTACTGGTCTTCCAGATGGACGATCAAAGCGTAGACTGTTTGGGACATTACTCCCGTGGAGGAAAGTGCGCATGATGAGTGTTGTTTCCTTTCCCGATGCAATTTCTGTGTTTCATCAACACTCTGATAGTCCACAGATTACAGAATGCCTCCAGATGTGCATCGGAAACTACTACTGGACTTCCAGGGAACGATCAAAGCGTAGACTGTTTGAGACATAACTATTATGGAGGAAAGTGCGCATGGTGACTGTTGTATTCAATCCCGATGCAATTTCTGTGTTTCATCAATACTCTGATAGTCCACAGGTTACAGAATGCCACCAGATGTGCATCGGAAACTGCTACTCGTCTTCCAGGGAACGATCAAAGCGTAGACTGTTTGAGACATTACTCCCGTGGAGGAAAGTGCGCATGGTGACTGTTGTATTCAATCCCGATGCATTTTCTGTGTTTCATCAACACTCTGATAGTCCACAGATTACAGAATGCCTTCAGATGTGCATCGGACACTACTACTGGTCTTCCAGGGAACGATCAAAGCGTAAACTCTTTGAGACATTACTCCCATGGAGGAAAGTGCGCATGGTGACTGTTGTATTCAATCCCGATGCAATTTCTGTGTTTCATCAACTCTCAGATAGTAAACAGATTATAGAATGCCTCCAGATGTGCATCAGAAACTACTTCTGGTCTTCCAGGGAACGATCGAAGCGTAGACTGTTTCAGACATTACTCCCATGGAGGAAAGTACTCATGGTGACTGTTGTATTCAATCCCGAGGCAATTTCTGTGTTACATCAACACTCTGATAGTCCACCGATTACAGGATGCCTCCAGATGTGCATCGGAAACTACTACTGGTCTTCCAGGGAACGATCAAAGCGTAGACTGTTTGTAACATTACTCCCGTGGAGGAAAGTGCGCATGGTGACTGTTATATTCTATCCCGATGCATTTTCTGTGTTCCATCAACACTCTGATAGTCCACAGATTACAGAATGCCACCAGACGTGCATCGGAAAATAGTACTGGTCTTCCAGGGAACGATCAAAGCGTAGACTGTTTGAGACATTACTCCCGTGGAGGAAAGTGCGCATGGTGACTGTTGTATTCAATCCCGATGCAATTTCTGTGTTTCATCAATACTCTGATATTCCACAGGTTACAGAATGCCACCAGATGTGCATCGGAATCTGCTACTCGTCTTCCAGGGAACGATCAAAGCGTAGACTGTTTGAGGCATTACTCCCGTGGAGGAAAGTGCGCATGGTGACTGTTGTATTCAATCCCGATGCATTTTCTGTGTTTCATCAACACTCTGATAGTCCACAGATTACAGAATGCCTCCAGATGTGCATCGGACACTACTACTGGTCTTCCAGGGAACGATCAAATCGTAAACTCTTTGAGACATTACTCCCATGGAGGAAAGTGCGGATGGTGACTGTTGTATTCAATCCCGATGCATTTTCTGTGTTTCATCAACACTCTGATAGTCCACAGATTACAGAATGCCTCCAGATGTGCATCGGACACTACTACTGGTCTTCCAGGGAACGATCAAAGCGTAAACTCTTTGAGACATTACTCCCATGGAGGAAAGTGCGCATGGTGACTGTTGTATTTAATCCCGATGCAATTTTTGTATTTCATCAACTCTCAGATAGTAAACAGATTATAGAATGCCTCCAGATGTGCATCGGAAACTACTTCTGGTCTTCCAGGGAACGATCGAAGGGTAGACTGTTTCAGACATTACTCCCATGGAGGAAAGTGCGCATGGTGACTGTTGTATTCAATCCCGAGGCAATTTCTGTGTTACATCAACACTCTGATAGTCCACCGATTACAGGATGCCTCCAGATGTGCATCGGAAACTGCTACTGGTCTTCCAGGGAACGATCAAAGCGTAGACTGTTTGAGACATTACTTGCATGGAGGAAAGTGTGCATGGTGACTGTTGTATTCAATCCCGATTCAATTTCTGTGTTTTATCAATACTCTGATAGTCCACAGGTTACAGAATGCCACCAGATGTGCATCGGAAACTACTACTGGTCTTCCAGGGAACGATCAAAGCGTAGACTGTTTGTGACATTACTCCCGTGGAGGAAAGTGCGCATGGTGACTGTTATATTCTATCGCGATGCATTTTCTGTGTTTCATCAACACTCTGATAGTCCACTGATTGCAAAATGCCTCCAGATGTGCATCGGAAACTACTACTGGTCTTCTAGGGAACGATCAAAGCCTAGGCAATTTGAGACATTACTCCCATGGAGACAAGTGCGCCTGGTGACTGTTGTATTCAGTCCCGATGCAATTTCTGTGTTTCATCAACACTCTGATAGTCCACAGATTACAGAATGCCACCAGTTGTGCATCGGAAACTACTACTGGTCTCCCAGGGAACGATCAAAGCGTAGAGTGATTGAGACATTACTTGCATGGAGGAAAGTGTGCATGGTGACTGTTGTATTCAATCCCGATGCATTTTCTGTGTTTCATCAACACTCTGATAGTCCACTGATTGCAAAATGCCTCCAGATGTGCATCGGAAACTACTACTGGTCTTCTAGGGAACGATCAAAGCCTAGACTGTTTGAGACATTACTCCCATGGAGACATGTGCGCCTGGTGACTGTTGTATTCAGTCCCGATGCAATTTCTGTGTTTCATCAACACTCTGATAGTCCAAAGATTACAGAATGCCACCAGTTGTGCACCGGAAACTACTACTGGTCTTCCAAAGATCGATCAAAGCGTGGACTGTTTGAGACATTACTCCCGTGGAGGAAAGTGCGCATGGTGACTGTTGTATTCAATCCCGATGCAATTTCTGTGTTTCATCAACACTCTGATGGTCAACAGATTACAGAATACCACCATATGTGCATCGGAATCTACTACTGGTCTTCCACGGAACGATCAAAGCGTAGACTGTTTCAGACATTACTCCCATGAAAGAATGAGTGGATGGTGACTTTTGTATTCAATCCCGATGAAATTTCTGTGTTTCATCAACACTCTGATAGTCCACAGATTACAGAATGCCGCCAGATGTGCATCGGAAACTACTACTGGTCTTCCAGGGAACGATCAAAGCGTAAACTCTTTTGACATTACTCCCATTGGAGGAAAATGCGCATGGTGAATGTTGTATTCAATCCCGATGCGATTTCTGTTTTTCATCAACACTCTGATAGTCCACAGATTATTGAAAGCCTCCAGATGTGCATCGGACACAACTACTGATCTTCCAGGGAACGATCAAAGCGTAAACTCTTTGAGACATTACTCCCATGGAGGAAAGTGCGCATGGTGACTGTTGTATTCAATCCCGATTCAATTTATGTGTCTCATCATCACTTTGAAGGTCCACAGATTACAGAATGCCTCCAGATGTTCATCGGAAACTACTACTGGTCTTCCAGGGAACGATCAAAGTGTAAACTCTTTTGACAATACTCCCATGGAGGAAAGTGCGCATGGTGACTGTTGTGTTCAATCCCGATGCAATTTCTGTGTTTCATCAACACTCTGATTGTCCACAGGTTACAGAATACCACCAGATGTGCATCGGAAACCACTACTGGTCTTCCAGGGAACGATCAAAGCCTAGACTGTTTGAGACATTACTCCCGTGGAGGAAAGTGCGCATGGTGACTGTTGTATTCAATCCCGATGCATTTTCTGTGTTTCATCAACAATCTGATAGTCCACAGATTATAGAATGCCTCCAGATGTGCATCGGAAACTACTACTGGTCTTCCAGGGAACGATCAAAGCGTAAACTCTTTTGACATTACTCCCATTGGAGGAAAATGCGCATGGTGACTATTGTATTCAATCCCGATGCATTTTCTGTGTTTCTTCAACACTCTGATAGTCCACAGATTTCAGAATGCCTCCAGATGTGCATCTGTAACTACTACTGGCCTTCCAGATGGACGATCAAAGCGTAGACTGTTTGGGACATTACTCCCGTGGAGGAAAGTGCGCATGATGAGTGTTGTTTCCTTTCCCGATGCAATTTCTGTGTTTCATCAACACTCTGATAGTCCACAGATTACAGAATGCCTCCAGATGTGCATCGGAAACTACTACTGGACTTCCAGGGAACGATCAAAGCGTAGACTGTTTGAGACATAACTATTATGGAGGAAAGTGCGCATGGTGACAATTGTAATCAATCCCGATGCAATTTCTGTGTTTAATCAACACTCTGATAGTCCACAGATTACAGAAAGCCTCCAGATGTGCATCGGAAACTACTACTGGTCATCCAGGAACGATCGAAGCATAGAATGTTAGAGACATTACTCCCTTGGAGGAAAGTGAGCATGGTGACTTTTGTGTTCAATCCCGATGTAATTTCTGTGTTTCATCAACACTCTGATAGTCCACAGATTACAGAATGCCTCCAGATGTGCATCGGAAACTACTACTGGACTTCCAGGGAACGATTGAAGCGTAGACTGTTTGAGACATTACTCCTGTGGAGGAAAGTGCGCATGGTGACTGTTGTATTCAATACCGATGCAATTTCTGTGTTTCATCAACACTCTGATTGTCCATAGGTTACAGAACGCCACCAGATATGCATCGGAAACTACTACTGGTCTTCCAGGGAACGATCAAAGCCTAGACTGTTTGAGAATTACTCCCATGGAGGAAAGTGCGAATGGTGACTGTTGTATTCAATCCCGTTTCAATTTCTGTGTTTCATCAACACTTTGGAGGTCCACAGATTACAGAATGCCTCCAGATGTGCATCGGAAACTACATTTGGTCTTCCTGGGAACGATCAAGCGTACACTGTTTGAGACATTACTCCCATGGGGGAATGTGCGCATGGTGACTGTTGTATTCAATCCCGATGCATTTTCTGTGTTTCATCAACACTCTGATAGTCCACAGATTACAGAATGCCACCAGACGTGCATCGGAAACTACTACTGGTCTTCCAGGGAACGATCAAAGCGTAGACTGTTTGAGACATTACTCGCGTCGTGGGAAGTGCGCATGGTGACTGTTGTATTCAATCCCGATGCATTTCCTGTGTTTCATCAACACTCTGATAGTCCACAGATTACAGAATGCCTCCAGATGTGCATCGGACACTACTACTGGTCTTCCAGGGAACGATCAAAGTGTGAACTCTTTGAGACATTACTCCCATGGAGGAAAGTGCGCATGGTGACTGTTGTAATCAATCCCGATGCATTTTCTGTGTTTCTTCAACACTCTGATAGTCCACAGATTTCAGAATGCCTCCAGATGTCCATCGGAAACTACTACTGGTCTTCCAGGGAACGATCAAAGCGTGAACTCTTTGAGACATTACTCCCATGGAGTAAAGTGCGCATGGTGACTGTTGTATTCAATCCCGATGCATTTTCTGTGTTTCTTCAACACTCTGATAGTCCACAGATTACAGAAAGCCTCCAGATGTGCATCGGAAACTACTACTGGTCATCCAGGAACGATCGAAGCGTAGAATGTTAGAGACACTACTCCCATGGACGAAAGTGCGCATGGTGACTGTTGTGTTCAATCCCGATGTAATTTCTGTGTTTCATCAACACTCTGATAGTCCACAGATTACAGAATGCCTCCAGATGTGCATCGGAAACTACTACTGGACTTCCAGGGAACGATTAAAGCGTAGACTGTTTGAGACATTACTCCTGTGGAGGAAAGCGCGCATGGTGACTGTTGTATTCAATACCGATGCAATTTCTGTGTTTCATCAACACTCTGATTGTCCATAGGTTACAGAACGCCACCAGATATGCATCGGAAACAACTACTGGTCTTCCAGGGAACGATCAAAGCCTAGACCGTTTGAGAATTACTCCCATGGAGGAAAGTGCGCATGGTGACTGTTGTATTCAATCCCGATTCAATTTCTGTGTTTAATCAACACTTTGAAGGTCCACAGATTACAGAATGCCTCCAGATGTGCATCGGAAACTACATTTGGTCTTCCTGGGAACGATCAAAGCGTACACTGTTTGAGACATTACTCCCATGGGGGAATGTGCGCATGGTGACTGTTGTATTCAATCCCAATGCATTTTCTGTGTTTCATCAACACTCTGATAGTCCACAGATTACAGAATGCCACCTGACGTGCATCGGAAACTACTACTGGTCTTCCAGGGAACGATCAAAGCGTAGACTGTTTGAGACATTACTCGCGTGGTGGAAAGTGCGCATGGTGACTGTTGTATTCAATCCCGATGCATTTTCTGTGTTTCTTCAACACTCTGATAGTCCACAGATTTTAGAATGCCTCCAGATGTGCATCGGTAACTACTACTGGTCTTCCAGATGAACGATCAAAGCGTAGACTGATTGGGACATTACTCCCGTGTAGGAAAGTGCGCATGATTAGTGTTGTTTCCTTTCCCGATGCAATTTCTGTGTTTCATCAACACTCTGATAGTTCACAGATTACAGAATGCCTCCAGATGTGCATCGGAAACTACTACTGGACTTCCAGGGAACGATCAAAGCGTAGACTGTTTGAGACATAACTTTTATGGAGTAAAGTGCGCATAGTGACAGTTGTACTCAATCACAATGCAATTCATGTATTTCATCAACACTCTGATAGTCCACAGATTACAGAATGCCTCCAGATGTCCATCGGAAACTACTACTGGTCTTCCAGGGAACGATCAAAGCGTAACTCTTTGAGACATTACTCCCATGGAGGAAAGTGCGCATGGTGTCTGTTGTATTCAATCCCGATGCAATTTCTGTGTTTCATCAACTCTCAGATAGTAAACATATTATAGAATGCCTCCAGATGTGCATCGGAAACTACTTCTGGTCTTCCAGGGAACGATCGAAGCGTAGACTGTTTCAGACATTACTCCCATGGAGGAAAGTGCGGATGGTGACTGTTGTATTCAATCCCGATGCAATTTCTGTGTTTCATCAACACTCTGATAGTCCACAAATTACAGAATGCCTCCAGATGTGCATCGGAAACTACTACTGGTCTTCCAGGGAACGATCAAAGCGTAGACTGTTTCAGACATTACTCCCATGAAAGAATGAGTGGATCGTGACTTTTGTATTCAATCCCGATGCAATTTCTGTGTTTCATCAACACTCTGATAGTCCACAGATTACAGAATGCCTCCAGATGTGCATCGGAAACTACTACTGGTCTTCCAGGGAACGATCAAAGCGTAAACTCTTTTGACATTACTCCCATTGGAGGAAAATGCGCATGGTGAATGTTGTATTCAATCCCGATGCATTTTCTGTGTTTCTTCAACACTCTGACAGTCCACAGATTTCAGAATGCCTCCAGATGTGCATCGGTAACTACTACTGGTCTTCCAGATGAACGGTCAAAGCGTAGACTGTTTGGGACATTACTCCCGTGGAGGAAAGTGCGCATGATGAGTGTTGTTTCCCTTCCCGATGCAATTTCTGTGTTTCATCAACACTCTGATAGTCCACAGATTACAGAATGCCTCCAAATGTGCATCGGAAACTACTACTGGACTTCCAGGGAACGATCAAAGCGTAGACTGTTTGAGACATAACCTTTATGGAGGAAAGTGCGCATGGTGACAGTTGTAATCAATCCCGATGCAATTTCTGTGTTTCAGCAACACTCTGATAGTCCACAGATTACAGAAAGCCTCCAGATGTGCATCGGAAACTACTACTGGTCATCCAGGAACGATCGAAGCGTAGAATGTTAGAGACATTACTCCCATGGAGGAAAGTGCGCATGGTGACTGTTGTATTCAATACCGATGCAATTTCTGTGTTTCATCAACACTCTGATTGTCCATAGGTTACAGAACGCCACCAGATATGCATCGGAAACTACTACTGGTCTTCCAGGGAACGATCAAAGCCTAGACTGTTTGAGAATTACTCCCATGGAGGAAAGTGCGCATGGTGACTGTTGTATTCAATCCCGATGCATTTTCTGTGTTTCATCAACACTCTGATAGTCCGCAGATTACAGAATGCCTCCAGATGTGCATCGGACACTACTACTGGTCTTCCAGGGAACGATCAAAGTGTGAACTCTTTGAGACATTACTCCCATGGAGGAAAAAGCGCATGGTGACTGTTGTATTCAATCCCGATGCATTTTCTGTGTTTCTTCAACACTCTGATAGTCCACAGATTTCAGAATGCCTCCAGATGTCCATCGGAAACTACTACTGGTCTTCCAGGAAACGATCAAAGCGTGAACTCTTTGAGACATTACTCCCATGGAGGAAAGTGCGCATGGTGACTGTTGTATTCAATCCCGATGCATTTTCTGCGTTTCGTCAACACTCTGATAGTCCACAGATTTTAGAATGCCTCCAGATGTGCATCGGTAACTATTATGGTCTTCCAGATGAACGATCAAAGCGTAGACTGTTTGGGACATTACTCCCGTGGAGGAAAGTGCGCATGGTGACTGTTGTATTCAATCCCGATGCAATATCTGTGTTTCATCAACTCTCAGATAGTAAACATATTATAGAATGCCTCCAGATGTGCATCGGTAACTACTTCTGGTCTTCCAGGGAATGATCAAAGCGTAGACTGTTAGGGATATTACTCCCATGGAGGAAAGTGCCCATGGTGAGTGTTGTATACAATCCCGATGCAATATCTGTGTTTCATGAACACTCTGATAGTCCACAGATTACAGAATGCCTCCAGATGTGCATCGGAAACTACTACTGGTCTTCCAGGGAACGATCAAAGCGCAGACTGTTTGAGAAATAACTTTTATAGAGGAAAGTGCGCATGGTGACTGTTGTATTCAATCCCGATGCAATTTCTGTGTTTCATCAACACTCTGATAGTCCACTGATTGCAGAATGCCCCCAGATGTGCATCGGAAACTACTGCAGGTCTTCCAGGGAACGATGAAAGCGTAGACTCTTTGAGACATTACTCCCATGGAGAAAAGTGCGCATGGTGACTGTTGTATTCAATCCCGATGCATTTTCTGTGTTTCATCAACACTCTGATAGTCCACAGATTACAGAATGCCTTCAGATGTGCATCGGACACTACTACTGGTCTTCCAGGGAACGATCAAAGCGTAAACTCTTTGAGACATTACTCCCATGGAGGAAAGTGCGCATGGTGACTGTTGTATTCAATCCCGATGCAATTTCTGTGTTTCATCAACTCTCAGATAGTAAACAGATTATAGAATGCCTCCAGATGTGCATCAGAAACTACTTCTGGTCTTCCAGGGAACGATCGAAGCGTAGACTGTTTCAGACATTACTCCCATGGAGGAAAGTACTCATGGTGACTGTTGTATTCAATCCCGAGGCAATTTCTGTGTTACATTAACACTCTGATAGTCCACCGATTACAGGATGCCTCCAGATGTGCATCGGAAACTACTACTGGTCTTCCAGGGAACGATCAAAGCGTAGACTGTTTGTAACATTACTCCCGTGGAGGAAAGTGCGCATGGTGACTGTTATATTCTATCCCGATGCATTTTCTGTGTTCCATCAACACTCTGATAGTCCACAGATTACAGAATGCCACCAGACGTGCATCGGAAAATAGTACTGGTCTTCCAGGGAACGATCAAAGCGTAGACTGTTTGAGACATTACTCCCGTGGAGGAAAGTGCGCATGGTGACTGTTGTATTCAATCCCGATGCAATTTCTGTGTTTCATCAATACTCTGATATTCCACAGGTTACAGAATGCCACCAGATGTGCATCGGAATCTGCTACTCGTCTTCCAGGGAACGATCAAAGCGTAGACTGTTTGAGGCATTACTCCCGTGGAGGAAAGTGCGCATGGTGACTGTTGTATTCAATCCCGATGCATTTTCTGTGTTTCATCAACACTCTGATAGTCCACAGATTACAGAATGCCTCCAGATGTGCATCGGACACTACTACTGGTCTTCCAGGGAACGATCAAATCGTAAACTCTTTGAGACATTACTCCCATGGAGGAAAGTGCGGATGGTGACTGTTGTATTCAATCCCGATGCATTTTCTGTGTTTCATCAACACTCTGATAGTCCACAGATTACAGAATGCCTCCAGATGTGCATCGGACACTACTACTGGTCTTCCAGGGAACGATCAAAGCGTAAACTCTTTGAGACATTACTCCCATGGAGGAAAGTGCGCATGGTGACTGTTGTATTTAATCCCGATGCAATTTTTGTATTTCATCAACTCTCAGATAGTAAACAGATTATAGAATGCCTCCAGATGTGCATCGGAAACTACTTCTGGTCTTCCAGGGAACGATCGAAGGGTAGACTGTTTCAGACATTACTCCCATGGAGGAAAGTGCGCATGGTGACTGTTGTATTCAATCCCGAGGCAATTTCTGTGTTACATCAACACTCTGATAGTCCACCGATTACAGGATGCCTCCAGATGTGCATCGGAAACTGCTACTGGTCTTCCAGGGAACGATCAAAGCGTAGACTGTTTGAGACATTACTTGCATGGAGGAAAGTGTGCATGGTGACTGTTGTATTCAATCCCGATTCAATTTCTGTGTTTTATCAATACTCTGATAGTCCACAGGTTACAGAATGCCACCAGATGTGCATCGGAAACTACTACTGGTCTTCCAGGGAACGATCAAAGCGTAGACTGTTTGTGACATTACTCCCGTGGAGGAAAGTGCGCATGGTGACTGTTATATTCTATCGCGATGCATTTTCTGTGTTTCATCAACACTCTGATAGTCCACTGATTGCAAAATGCCTCCAGATGTGCATCGGAAACTACTACTGGTCTTCTAGGGAACGATCAAAGCCTAGGCAATTTGAGACATTACTCCCATGGAGACAAGTGCGCCTGGTGACTGTTGTATTCAGTCCCGATGCAATTTCTGTGTTTCATCAACACTCTGATAGTCCACAGATTACAGAATGCCACCAGTTGTGCATCGGAAACTACTACTGGTCTCCCAGGGAACGATCAAAGCGTAGAGTGATTGAGACATTACTTGCATGGAGGAAAGTGTGCATGGTGACTGTTGTATTCAATCCCGATGCATTTTCTGTGTTTCATCAACACTCTGATAGTCCACTGATTGCAAAATGCCTCCAGATGTGCATCGGAAACTACTACTGGTCTTCTAGGGAACGATCAAAGCCTAGACTGTTTGAGACATTACTCCCATGGAGACATGTGCGCCTGGTGACTGTTGTATTCAGTCCCGATGCAATTTCTGTGTTTCATCAACACTCTGATAGTCCAAAGATTACAGAATGCCACCAGTTGTGCACCGGAAACTACTACTGGTCTTCCAAAGATCGATCAAAGCGTGGACTGTTTGAGACATTACTCCCGTGGAGGAAAGTGCGCATGGTGACTGTTGTATTCAATCCCGATGCAATTTCTGTGTTTCATCAACACTCTGATGGTCAACAGATTACAGAATACCACCATATGTGCATCGGAATCTACTACTGGTCTTCCACGGAACGATCAAAGCGTAGACTGTTTCAGACATTACTCCCATGAAAGAATGAGTGGATGGTGACTTTTGTATTCAATCCCGATGAAATTTCTGTGTTTCATCAACACTCTGATAGTCCACAGATTACAGAATGCCGCCAGATGTGCATCGGAAACTACTACTGGTCTTCCAGGGAACGATCAAAGCGTAAACTCTTTTGACATTACTCCCATTGGAGGAAAATGCGCATGGTGAATGTTGTATTCAATCCCGATGCGATTTCTGTTTTTCATCAACACTCTGATAGTCCACAGATTATTGAAAGCCTCCAGATGTGCATCGGACACAACTACTGATCTTCCAGGGAACGATCAAAGCGTAAACTCTTTGAGACATTACTCCCATGGAGGAAAGTGCGCATGGTGACTGTTGTATTCAATCCCGATTCAATTTATGTGTCTCATCATCACTTTGAAGGTCCACAGATTACAGAATGCCTCCAGATGTTCATCGGAAACTACTACTGGTCTTCCAGGGAACGATCAAAGTGTAAACTCTTTTGACAATACTCCCATGGAGGAAAGTGCGCATGGTGACTGTTGTGTTCAATCCCGATGCAATTTCTGTGTTTCATCAACACTCTGATTGTCCACAGGTTACAGAATACCACCAGATGTGCATCGGAAACCACTACTGGTCTTCCAGGGAACGATCAAAGCCTAGACTGTTTGAGACATTACTCCCGTGGAGGAAAGTGCGCATGGTGACTGTTGTATTCAATCCCGATGCATTTTCTGTGTTTCATCAACAATCTGATAGTCCACAGATTATAGAATGCCTCCAGATGTGCATCGGAAACTACTACTGGTCTTCCAGGGAACGATCAAAGCGTAAACTCTTTTGACATTACTCCCATTGGAGGAAAATGCGCATGGTGACTATTGTATTCAATCCCGATGCATTTTCTGTGTTTCTTCAACACTCTGATAGTCCACAGATTTCAGAATGCCTCCAGATGTGCATCTGTAACTACTACTGGCCTTCCAGATGGACGATCAAAGCGTAGACTGTTTGGGACATTACTCCCGTGGAGGAAAGTGCGCATGATGAGTGTTGTTTCCTTTCCCGATGCAATTTCTGTGTTTCATCAACACTCTGATAGTCCACAGATTACAGAATGCCTCCAGATGTGCATCGGAAACTACTACTGGACTTCCAGGGAACGATCAAAGCGTAGACTGTTTGAGACATAACTATTATGGAGGAAAGTGCGCATGGTGACAATTGTAATCAATCCCGATGCAATTTCTGTGTTTAATCAACACTCTGATAGTCCACAGATTACAGAAAGCCTCCAGATGTGCATCGGAAACTACTACTGGTCATCCAGGAACGATCGAAGCATAGAATGTTAGAGACATTACTCCCTTGGAGGAAAGTGCGCATGGTGACTTTTGTGTTCAATCCCGATGTAATTTCTGTGTTTCATCAACACTCTGATAGTCCACAGATTACAGAATGCCTCCAGATGTGCATCGGAAACTACTACTGGACTTCCAGGGAACGATTGAAGCGTAGACTGTTTGAGACATTACTCCTGTGGAGGAAAGTGCGCATGGTGACTGTTGTATTCAATACCGATGCAATTTCTGTGTTTCATCAACACTCTGATTGTCCATAGGTTACAGAACGCCACCAGATATGCATCGGAAACTACTACTGGTCTTCCAGGGAACGATCAAAGCCTAGACTGTTTGAGAATTACTCCCATGGAGGAAAGTGCGAATGGTGACTGTTGTATTCAATCCCGTTTCAATTTCTGTGTTTCATCAACACTTTGGAGGTCCACAGATTACAGAATGCCTCCAGATGTGCATCGGAAACTACATTTGGTCTTCCTGGGAACGATCAAAGCGTACACTGTTTGAGACATTACTCCCATGGGGGAATGTGCGCATGGTGACTGTTGTATTCAATCCCGATGCATTTTCTGTGTTTCATCAACACTCTGATAGTCCACAGATTACAGAATGCCACCAGACGTGCATCGGAAACTACTACTGGTCTTCCAGGGAACGATCAAAGCGTAGACTGTTTGAGACATTACTCGCGTCGTGGAAAGTGCGCATGGTGACTGTTGTATTCAATCCCGATGCATTTTCTGTGTTTCATCAACACTCTGATAGTCCACAGATTACAGAATGCCTCCAGATGTGCATCGGACACTACTACTGGTCTTCCAGGGAACGATCAAAGTGTGAACTCTTTGAGACATTACTCCCATGGAGGAAAGTGCGCATGGTGACTGTTGTAATCAATCCCGATGCATTTTCTGTGTTTCTTCAACACTCTGATAGTCCACAGATTTCAGAATGCCTCCAGATGTCCATCGGAAACTACTACTGGTCTTCCAGGGAACGATCAAAGCGTGAACTCTTTGAGACATTACTCCCATGGAGTAAAGTGCGCATGGTGACTGTTGTATTCAATCCCGATGCATTTTCTGTGTTTCTTCAACACTCTGATAGTCCACAGATTACAGAAAGCCTCCAGATGTGCATCGGAAACTACTACTGGTCATCCAGGAACGATCGAAGCGTAGAATGTTAGAGACACTACTCCCATGGACGAAAGTGCGCATGGTGACTGTTGTGTTCAATCCCGATGTAATTTCTGTGTTTCATCAACACTCTGATAGTCCACAGATTACAGAATGCCTCCAGATGTGCATCGGAAACTACTACTGGACTTCCAGGGAACGATTAAAGCGTAGACTGTTTGAGACATTACTCCTGTGGAGGAAAGCGCGCATGGTGACTGTTGTATTCAATACCGATGCAATTTCTGTGTTTCATCAACACTCTGATTGTCCATAGGTTACAGAACGCCACCAGATATGCATCGGAAACAACTACTGGTCTTCCAGGGAACGATCAAAGCCTAGACCGTTTGAGAATTACTCCCATGGAGGAAAGTGCGCATGGTGACTGTTGTATTCAATCCCGATTCAATTTCTGTGTTTAATCAACACTTTGAAGGTCCACAGATTACAGAATGCCTCCAGATGTGCATCGGAAACTACATTTGGTCTTCCTGGGAACGATCAAAGCGTACACTGTTTGAGACATTACTCCCATGGGGGAATGTGCGCATGGTGACTGTTGTATTCAATCCCAATGCATTTTCTGTGTTTCATCAACACTCTGATAGTCCACAGATTACAGAATGCCACCTGACGTGCATCGGAAACTACTACTGGTCTTCCAGGGAACGATCAAAGCGTAGACTGTTTGAGACATTACTCGCGTGGTGGAAAGTGCGCATGGTGACTGTTGTATTCAATCCCGATGCATTTTCTGTGTTTCTTCAACACTCTGATAGTCCACAGATTTTAGAATGCCTCCAGATGTGCATCGGTAACTACTACTGGTCTTCCAGATGAACGATCAAAGCGTAGACTGATTGGGACATTACTCCCGTGTAGGAAAGTGCGCATGATTAGTGTTGTTTCCTTTCCCGATGCAATTTCTGTGTTTCATCAACACTCTGATAGTTCACAGATTACAGAATGCCTCCAGATGTGCATCGGAAACTACTACTGGACTTCCAGGGAACGATCAAAGCGTAGACTGTTTGAGACATAACTTTTATGGAGTAAAGTGCGCATAGTGACAGTTGTACTCAATCACAATGCAATTCATGTATTTCATCAACACTCTGATAGTCCACAGATTACAGAATGCCTCCAGATGTCCATCGGAAACTACTACTGGTCTTCCAGGGAACGATCAAAGCGTAACTCTTTGAGACATTACTCCCATGGAGGAAAGTGCGCATGGTGTCTGTTGTATTCAATCCCGATGCAATTTCTGTGTTTCATCAACTCTCAGATAGTAAACATATTATAGAATGCCTCCAGATGTGCATCGGAAACTACTTCTGGTCTTCCAGGGAACGATCGAAGCGTAGACTGTTTCAGACATTACTCCCATGGAGGAAAGTGCGGATGGTGACTGTTGTATTCAATCCCGATGCAATTTCTGTGTTTCATCAACACTCTGATAGTCCACAAATTACAGAATGCCTCCAGATGTGCATCGGAAACTACTACTGGTCTTCCAGGGAACGATCAAAGCGTAGACTGTTTCAGACATTACTCCCATGAAAGAATGAGTGGATCGTGACTTTTGTATTCAATCCCGATGCAATTTCTGTGTTTCATCAACACTCTGATAGTCCACAGATTACAGAATGCCTCCAGATGTGCATCGGAAACTACTACTGGTCTTCCAGGGAACGATCAAAGCGTAAACTCTTTTGACATTACTCCCATTGGAGGAAAATGCGCATGGTGAATGTTGTATTCAATCCCGATGCATTTTCTGTGTTTCTTCAACACTCTGACAGTCCACAGATTTCAGAATGCCTCCAGATGTGCATCGGTAACTACTACTGGTCTTCCAGATGAACGGTCAAAGCGTAGACTGTTTGGGACATTACTCCCGTGGAGGAAAGTGCGCATGATGAGTGTTGTTTCCCTTCCCGATGCAATTTCTGTGTTTCATCAACACTCTGATAGTCCACAGATTACAGAATGCCTCCAAATGTGCATCGGAAACTACTACTGGACTTCCAGGGAACGATCAAAGCGTAGACTGTTTGAGACATAACCTTTATGGAGGAAAGTGCGCATGGTGACAGTTGTAATCAATCCCGATGCAATTTCTGTGTTTCAGCAACACTCTGATAGTCCACAGATTACAGAAAGCCTCCAGATGTGCATCGGAAACTACTACTGGTCATCCAGGAACGATCGAAGCGTAGAATGTTAGAGACATTACTCCCATGGAGGAAAGTGCGCATGGTGACTGTTGTATTCAATACCGATGCAATTTCTGTGTTTCATCAACACTCTGATTGTCCATAGGTTACAGAACGCCACCAGATATGCATCGGAAACTACTACTGGTCTTCCAGGGAACGATCAAAGCCTAGACTGTTTGAGAATTACTCCCATGGAGGAAAGTGCGCATGGTGACTGTTGTATTCAATCCCGATGCATTTTCTGTGTTTCATCAACACTCTGATAGTCCGCAGATTACAGAATGCCTCCAGATGTGCATCGGACACTACTACTGGTCTTCCAGGGAACGATCAAAGTGTGAACTCTTTGAGACATTACTCCCATGGAGGAAAAAGCGCATGGTGACTGTTGTATTCAATCCCGATGCATTTTCTGTGTTTCTTCAACACTCTGATAGTCCACAGATTTCAGAATGCCTCCAGATGTCCATCGGAAACTACTACTGGTCTTCCAGGAAACGATCAAAGCGTGAACTCTTTGAGACATTACTCCCATGGAGGAAAGTGCGCATGGTGACTGTTGTATTCAATCCCGATGCATTTTCTGCGTTTCGTCAACACTCTGATAGTCCACAGATTTTAGAATGCCTCCAGATGTGCATCGGTAACTATTATGGTCTTCCAGATGAACGATCAAAGCGTAGACTGTTTGGGACATTACTCCCGTGGAGGAAAGTGCGCATGGTGACTGTTGTATTCAATCCCGATGCAATATCTGTGTTTCATCAACTCTCAGATAGTAAACATATTATAGAATGCCTCCAGATGTGCATCGGTAACTACTTCTGGTCTTCCAGGGAATGATCAAAGCGTAGACTGTTAGGGATATTACTCCCATGGAGGAAAGTGCCCATGGTGAGTGTTGTATACAATCCCGATGCAATATCTGTGTTTCATGAACACTCTGATAGTCCACAGATTACAGAATGCCTCCAGATGTGCATCGGAAACTACTACTGGTCTTCCAGGGAACGATCAAAGCGCAGACTGTTTGAGAAATAACTTTTATAGAGGAAAGTGCGCATGGTGACTGTTGTATTCAATCCCGATGCAATTTCTGTGTTTCATCAACACTCTGATAGTCCACTGATTGCAGAATGCCCCCAGATGTGCATCGGAAACTACTGCAGGTCTTCCAGGGAACGATGAAAGCGTAGACTCTTTGAGACATTACTCCCATGGAGAAAAGTGCGCCTGGTGACTGTTGTATTCAATCCCGATGCATTTTCTGTGTTTCATCAACACTCTGATAGTCCACAGATTACAGAATGCCTCCAGATGTGCATCGGAACCTACTACTGGTCTTCCATTGAACGATCAAAGCGTAGACTGTTTGAGACACTACTCCATTGGAGGAAAGTGCGCATGGTGACTGTTGTGTTCAATCCCGATGCAATTTCTGTGTTTCATCAACATTCTGATAGTCCACAGATTACAGTATGTCACCAGATGTGCATCGGAAACTATTACTGGTCTTTTAGGGAACGATCAAAGCGTAGACTGTTTGGGACATTACTCCCGTGGAGGAAAGTGCTCATGATGAGTGTTGTTTCCTTTCCCGATGCAATTTCTGTGTTTCATCAACACTCTGATAGTCCACAGATTACAGAAAGCCTCCAGATGTGAATCGGAAACTACTACTGGACTTCCAGGGAACGATCAAAGCGTAGACTGTTTGAGACATAACTTTTATGGAGGGAAGTGCGCATGGTGACTGTTGTATTCAATCCCGATGCATTTTCTGTGTTTCTTCAACACTCTGATAGTCCGCAGATTTCAGAATGCCTCCAGATGTGCACCGGTAACTACTACTGGTCTTCCAGATGAACGATCAAAGCGTAGACTGTTTGGGACATTACTCCCGTGTAGGAAAGTGCGCATGATTAGTGTTGTTTCCTTTCCCGATGCAATTTCTGTGTTTCATCAACACTCTGATAGTTCACAGATTACAGAATGCCTCCAGATGTGCATCGGAAACTACTACTGGACTTCCAGGGAACGATCAAAGCGTAGACTGTTTGAGACATAACTTTTATGGAGTAAAGTGCGCATGGTGACAGTTGTACTCAATCCCGATGCAATTCATGTATTTCATCAACACTCTGATAGTCCACAGATTACAGAATGCCGCCAGATGTCCATCGGAAACTACTACTGGTCTTCCAGGGAACGATCAAAGCGTAAATCTTTGAGACATTACTCCCATGGAGGAAAGTGCGCATGGTGACTGTTGTATTCAATCCCGATGCAATTTCTGTGTTTCATCAACTCTCAGATAGTAAACATATTATAGAATGCCTCCAGATGTGCATCGGAAACTACTTCTGGTCTTCCAGGGAACGATCCAAGCGTAGACTGTTTCAGACATTACTCCCATGGAGGAAAGTGCGGATGGTGACTGTTGTATTCAATCCCGATGCAATTTCTGTGTTTCATCAACACTCTGATAGTCCACAAATTACAGAATGCCTCCAGATGTGCATCGGAAACTACTACTGGTCTTCCAGGGAACGATCAAAGCGTAGACTGTTTCAGACATTACTCCCATGAAAGAATGAGTGGATGGTGACTTTTGTATTCAATCCCGATGCAATTTCTGTGTTTCATCAACACTCTGATAGTCCACAGATTACAGAATGCCTCCAGATGTGCATCGGAAACTACTACTGGTCTTCCAGGGAACGATCAAAGCGTAAACTCTTTTGACATTACTCCCATTGGAGGAAAATGCGCATGGTGAATGTTGTATTCAATCCCGATGCAATTTCTGTGTTTCATCAACACTCTGATAGTCCACAGATTATTGAAAGCCTCCAGATATGCATCGGACACAACTACTGGTCTTCCAGGTAACGATCAAAGCGTAAACTCTTTGAGACATTACTCCCATGGAGGAAAGTGCGCATGGTGACTGTTGTATTCAATCCCGATACACTTTCTGTGTCTCATCATCACTTTGAAGGTCCACAGATTACAGAATGCCTCCAGATGTCCATCGGAAACTACTACTGGTCATCCAGGGAACGATCAAAGTGTAAACACTTTTGACAATACTCCCATTGGAGGAAAATGCGCATGGTGACTGTTGTATTCAATCCCGATGCAATTTCTGTGTTTCATCAACACTCTGATAGTCTACAGATTACAGAAAGCCTCCAGATGTGCATCGGAAACTAATACTGGTCTTCCAGGAACGATCGAAGCGTAGAATGTTAGAGACATTACTCCCATGGAGGAAAGTGCGCATGATGACTGTTGTGTTCAATCCCGATGCAATTTCTGTGTTTCATCAACACTCTGATTGTCCACAGGTTACAGAATACCACCAGATGTGCATCGGAAACCACTACTGGTCTTCCAGGGAACGATCAAAGCCTAGACCGTTTGAGACATTACTCCCGTGGAGGAAAGTGCGCATGGTGACTGTTGTATTCAATCCCGATGCATTTTCTGTGTTTCATCAACACTCTGATA
Source organism: Schistocerca gregaria (assembly GCF_023897955.1). Classification (NCBI taxonomy): domain Eukaryota; kingdom Metazoa; phylum Arthropoda; class Insecta; order Orthoptera; family Acrididae; genus Schistocerca; species Schistocerca gregaria. The sequence goes on along the minus strand of NW_026061799.1, from coordinate 3,304,519 downwards.
GTCCACAGATTACAGAATGCCTCCAGATGTGCATCGGAAACTACTACTGGTCTTCCAGGGAACGATCAAAGCGTAAACTCTTTTGACATTACTCCCCTTGGAGGAAAATGCGCATGGTGACTGTTTTATTCAATCCCGATGCATTTTCTGTGTTTCTTCAACACTCTGATAGTCCACAGATTTCAGAATGCCTCCAGATGTGCATCGGTAACTACTACTGGTCTTCCAGATGAACGATCAAAGCGTAGACTCTTTGGGACATTACTCCCGTGGAGGAATGTGCGCATGATGAGTGTTGTTACCTTTCCCGATGCAATTTCTGTGTTTCATCAACACTCTGATAGTCCACAGATTACAGAATGCCTCCAGATGTGCATCGGAAACTACTACTGGTCATCCAGGAACGATCGAAGCGTAGAATGTTAGAGACATTACTCCCATGGAGGAATGTGCGCATGGTGACTGTTGTGTTCAAACCCGATGTAATTTCTGTGTTTCATCAACACTCTGAGAGTCCACAGATTACAGAATGCCTCCAGATGTGCATCGGACACTACTACTGGTCTTCCAGGGAACGATCAAAGTGTGAACTCTTTGAGACATTACTCCCATGGAGGAAAAAGCGCATGGTGACTGTTGTATTCAATCCCGATGCATTTTCTGTGTTTCTTCAACACTCTGATAGTCCACAGATTTCAGAATGCCTCCAGATGTCCATCGGAAACTACTACTGGTCTTCCAGGAAACGATCAAAGCGTGAACTCTTTGAGACATTACTCCCATGGAGGAAAGTGCGCATGGTGACTGTTGTATTCAATCCCGATGCATTTTCTGCGTTTCGTCAACACTCTGATAGTCCACAGATTTTAGAATGCCTCCAGATGTGCATCGGTAACTATTATGGTCTTCCAGATGAACGATCAAAGCGTAGACTGTTTGGGACATTACTCCCGTGGAGGAAAGTGCGCATGGTGACTGTTGTATTCAATCCCGATGCAATTTCTGTGTTTCATCAACTCTCAGATAGTAAACATATTATAGAATGCCTCCAGATGTGCATCGGTAACTACTTCTGGTCTTCCAGGGAATGATCAAAGCGTAGACTGTTAGGGATATTACTCCCATGGAGGAAAGTGCCCATGGTGAGTGTTGTATACAATCCCGATGCAATATCTGTGTTTCATGAACACTCTGATAGTCCACAGATTACAGAATGCCTCCAGATGTGCATCGGAAACTACTACTGGTCTTCCAGGGAACGATCAAAGCGCAGACTGTTTGAGAAATAACTTTTATAGAGGAAAGTGCGCATGGTGACTGTTGTATTCAATCCCGATGCAATTTCTGTGTTTCATCAACACTCTGATAGTCCACTGATTGCAGAATGCCCCCAGATGTGCATCGGAAACTACTGCAGGTCTTCCAGGGAACGATGAAAGCGTAGACTCTTTGAGACATTACTCCCATGGAGAAAAGTGCGCCTGGTGACTGTTGTATTCAATCCCGATGCATTTTCTGTGTTTCATCAACACTCTGATAGTCCACAGATTACAGAATGCCTCCAGATGTGCATCGGAACCTACTACTGGTCTTCCATTGAACGATCAAAGCGTAGACTGTTTGAGACACTACTCCATTGGAGGAAAGTGCGCATGGTGACTGTTGTGTTCAATCCCGATGCAATTTCTGTGTTTCATCAACATTCTGATAGTCCACAGATTACAGTATGTCACCAGATGTGCATCGGAAACTATTACTGGTCTTTTAGGGAACGATCAAAGCGTAGACTGTTTGGGACATTACTCCCGTGGAGGAAAGTGCTCATGATGAGTGTTGTTTCCTTTCCCGATGCAATTTCTGTGTTTCATCAACACTCTGATAGTCCACAGATTACAGAAAGCCTCCAGATGTGAATCGGAAACTACTACTGGACTTCCAGGGAACGATCAAAGCGTAGACTGTTTGAGACATAACTTTTATGGAGGGAAGTGCGCATGGTGACTGTTGTATTCAATCCCGATGCATTTTCTGTGTTTCTTCAACACTCTGATAGTCCGCAGATTTCAGAATGCCTCCAGATGTGCACCGGTAACTACTACTGGTCTTCCAGATGAACGATCAAAGCGTAGACTGTTTGGGACATTACTCCCGTGTAGGAAAGTGCGCATGATTAGTGTTGTTTCCTTTCCCGATGCAATTTCTGTGTTTCATCAACACTCTGATAGTTCACAGATTACAGAATGCCTCCAGATGTGCATCGGAAACTACTACTGGACTTCCAGGGAACGATCAAAGCGTAGACTGTTTGAGACATAACTTTTATGGAGTAAAGTGCGCATGGTGACAGTTGTACTCAATCCCGATGCAATTCATGTATTTCATCAACACTCTGATAGTCCACAGATTACAGAATGCCGCCAGATGTCCATCGGAAACTACTACTGGTCTTCCAGGGAACGATCAAAGCGTAAATCTTTGAGACATTACTCCCATGGAGGAAAGTGCGCATGGTGACTGTTGTATTCAATCCCGATGCAATTTCTGTGTTTCATCAACTCTCAGATAGTAAACATATTATAGAATGCCTCCAGATGTGCATCGGAAACTACTTCTGGTCTTCCAGGGAACGATCCAAGCGTAGACTGTTTCAGACATTACTCCCATGGAGGAAAGTGCGGATGGTGACTGTTGTATTCAATCCCGATGCAATTTCTGTGTTTCATCAACACTCTGATAGTCCACAAATTACAGAATGCCTCCAGATGTGCATCGGAAACTACTACTGGTCTTCCAGGGAACGATCAAAGCGTAGACTGTTTCAGACATTACTCCCATGAAAGAATGAGTGGATGGTGACTTTTGTATTCAATCCCGATGCAATTTCTGTGTTTCATCAACACTCTGATAGTCCACAGATTACAGAATGCCTCCAGATGTGCATCGGAAACTACTACTGGTCTTCCAGGGAACGATCAAAGCGTAAACTCTTTTGACATTACTCCCATTGGAGGAAAATGCGCATGGTGAATGTTGTATTCAATCCCGATGCAATTTCTGTGTTTCATCAACACTCTGATAGTCCACAGATTATTGAAAGCCTCCAGATATGCATCGGACACAACTACTGGTCTTCCAGGTAACGATCAAAGCGTAAACTCTTTGAGACATTACTCCCATGGAGGAAAGTGCGCATGGTGACTGTTGTATTCAATCCCGATTCAATTTCTGTGTCTCATCATCACTTTGAAGGTCCACAGATTACAGAATGCCTCCAGATGTCCATCGGAAACTACTACTGGTCATCCAGGGAACGATCAAAGTGTAAACACTTTTGACAATACTCCCATTGGAGGAAAATGCGCATGGTGACTGTTGTATTCAATCCCGATGCAATTTCTGTGTTTCATCAACACTCTGATAGTCTACAGATTACAGAAAGCCTCCAGATGTGCATCGGAAACTAATACTGGTCTTCCAGGAACGATCGAAGCGTAGAATGTTAGAGACATTACTCCCATGGAGGAAAGTGCGCATGATGACTGTTGTGTTCAATCCCGATGCAATTTCTGTGTTTCATCAACACTCTGATTGTCCACAGGTTACAGAATACCACCAGATGTGCATCGGAAACCACTACTGGTCTTCCAGGGAACGATCAAAGCCTAGACTGTTTGAGACATTACTCCCGTGGAGGAAAGTGCGCATGGTGACTGTTGTATTCAATCCCGATGCATTTTCTGTGTTTCATCAACACTCTGATAGTCCACAGATTACAGAATGCCTCCAGATGTGCATCGGAAACTACTACTGGTCTTCCAGGGAACGATCAAAGCGTAAACTCTTTTGACATTACTCCCCTTGGAGGAAAATGCGCATGGTGACTGTTTTATTCAATCCCGATGCATTTTCTGTGTTTCTTCAACACTCTGATAGTCCACAGATTTCAGAATGCCTCCAGATGTGCATCGGTAACTACTACTGGTCTTCCAGATGAACGATCAAAGCGTAGACTGTTTGGGACATTACTCCCGTGGAGGAATGTGCGCATGATGAGTGTTGTTACCTTTCCCGATGCAATTTCTGTGTTTCATCAACACTCTGATAGTCCACAGATTACAGAATGCCTCCAGATGTGCATCGGAAACTACTACTGGTCATCCAGGAACGATCGAAGCGTAGAATGTTAGAGACATTACTCCCATGGAGGAATGTGCGCATGGTGACTGTTGTGTTCAAACCCGATGTAATTTCTGTGTTTCATCAACACTCTGAGAGTCCACAGATTACAGAATGCCTCCACATGTGCATCGGAAAGTACTACTGAACTTCCAGGGAACGATTAAAGCGTAGACTGTTTGAGCTATTACTCCTGTGGAGGAAAGTGCGCATGGTGACTGTTGTATTCAATACCGATGCAATTTCTGTGTTTCATCAACACTCTGATTGTCCATAGGTTACAGAACGCCACCAGATATGCATCGGAAACTACTACTGGTCTTCCAGGGAACGATCAAAGCCTAGACTGTTTGAGAATTACTCCCATGGAGGAAAGTGCGCATGGTGACTGTTGTATTCAATCCCGATTCAATTTCTGTGTTTCATCAACACTTTGAAGGTCCACAGATTACAGAATGCCTCCAGATGTGCATCGGAAACTACATTTGGTCTTCCTGGGAACGATCAAAGCGTACACTGTTTGAGACATTACTCCCATTGGGGAATGTGCGCATGGTGACTGTTGTATTCAATCCCGATGCATTTTTTGTGTTTCATCAACACTCTGATAGTCCACAGATTACAGAATGCCACCAGACGTGCATCGGAAACTACTACTGGTCTTCCAGGGAACGATCAAAGCGTAGACTGTTTGAGACATTACTCGCGTGGTGGAAAGTGCGCATGGTGACTGTTGTATTCAATCCCGATGCATTTTCTGTGTTTCATCAACACTCTGATAGTCCGCAGATTACAGAATGCCTCCAGATGTGCATCGGACACTACTACTGGTCTTCCAGGGAACGATCAAAGTGTGAACTCTTTGAGACATTACTCCCATGGAGGAAAAAGCTTATGGTGACTGTTGTATTCAATCCCGATGCATTTTCTGTGTTTCTTCAACACTCTGATAGTCCACAGATTTCAGAATGCCTCCAGATGTCCGTCGGAAACTACTACTGGTCTTCCAGGGAACGATCAAAGCGTGAACTCTTTGAGACATTACTCCCATGGAGGAAAGTGCGCATGGTGACTGTTGTATTCAATCCCGATGCATTTTCTGCGTTTCGTCAACACTCTGATAGTCCACAGATTTCAGAATGCCTCCAGATGTGCATCGGTAACTACTACTGGTCTTCCAGATGAACGATCAAAGCGTAGACTGTTTGGGACATTACTCCCGTGGAGGAAAGTGCGCATGGTGACTGTTGTATTCAATCCCGATGCAATTTCTGTGTTTCATCAACTCTCAGATAGTAAACATATTACAGAATGCCTCCAGATGTGCATCGGTAACTACTTCTGGTCTTCCAGGGAATGATCAAAGCGTAGACTGTTAGGGATATTACTACCATGGAGGAAAGTGCCCATGGTGAGTGTTGTATACAATCCCGATGCAATATCTGTGTTTCATGAACACTCTGATAGTCCACAGATTTCAGAATGCCTCCAGATGTGCAACGGTAACTACTACTGGTCTTCCAGGCAACGATCAAAGCGTAGACTGTTTGAGACATTACTCCCATGGAGGTAAGTGCGCATGGTGACTGTTGTATTCAATCCCGATGCAATTTCTGTGTTTCATCAACAATCTGATAGTCCACAGATTACAGAGTTCCTCCAGATGTGAATCGGTAACTACTACTGGTCATCCAGGGAGCGATCAAAGCGTAGACTGTTTGAGAATTTCTCCCATGGAGGAAAGTGCGCATGGTGACTGTTGTATTCAATCCCGATGCAATTTCTGCGTTTCATCAACACTCTGATAGTCCAAAGATTACAGAACGCCTCCAGATGTGCATCGGAAACTACTACTGGTCTTCCAGGGAACGATCAAAGCGTAGACTGTTTGAGACATTACTCCCATGGAGGAAAGTGCGCATGGTGACTGTTGTGTTCAATCCCGATGCAATTTCTGGGTTTCATCAACACTCTGATAGTCCACAGATTACAGTATGTCACCAGATGTGCATCGGAAACTACTACTGGTCTTCCAGGGAACGATCAAAGCGTAGACTGTTTGGGACATTACTCCCGTTGAGGAATGTTCGCATGATGAGTGTTGTTTCCTTTCCCGATGCTATTTCTGTGTTTCATCAACACTCTGACAGTCCACAGATTACAGAATGCCTCCAGATGTGCATCGGAAACTACTACTGGTCTTCCAGGGAACGATCAAAGCGCAGACTGTTTGAGACATAACTTTTATAGAGGAAAGTGCGCATGGTGACAGTTGTATTCAATCCCGATGTAATATCTGTATTTCATCAACACTCTGATAGTCCACGGATTACAGAATGCCTCCAGATGTCCATCGGAAACTACTACTGGTCTTCCAGGGAACGATCAAAGCGTAAACTCTTTGAGACATTACTCCCATGGTGGAAAGTGCGCATGGTGACTGTTGTATTCAATCCCGATGCATTATCTGTGTTTCATCAACACTCTGATAGTCCACAGATTACAGAATGCTCCAGATGTGCATCGGACACTACTACTGGTCTTCCTGGGAACGATCAAAGCGTAGACTGTTTGAGTCATTACTCCCATGGAGGAAAGTGCGCATGGTGACTGTTGTATTCAATCCCGATGCAATTTCTGTGTTTCATCAACACTCTGATAGTCCACTGATTGCAGAATGCCCCCAGATGTGCATCGGAAACTACTGCTGGTCTTCCAGGGAACGATGAAAGCGTAGACTGTTTGAGACATCACTCCCATGGAGAAAAGTGCGCCTGGTGACTGTTGTATTCAATCCCGATGCATTTTCTGTGTTTCATCAACACTCTGATGGTCCACAGATTACAGAATGCCTCCAGATGTGCATCGGAACCTACTACTGGTCTTCCATTGAACGATCAAAGCGTAGACTGTTTGAGACACTACTCCCATGGAGGAAAGTGCGCATGGTGACTGTTGTGTTCAATCCCGATGCAATTTCTGTGTTTCATCAACACTCTGATAGTCCACAGATTACAGTATGTCACCAGATGTGCATCGGAAACTACTACTGGTCTTTTAGGGAACGATCAAAGCGTAGACTGTTTGGGACATTACTCCCGTGGAGGAAAGGGCTCATGATGAGTGTTGTTTCCTTTCCCGATGCAATTTCTGTGTTTCATCAAAACTCTGATAGTCCACAGATTACAGAAAGCCTCCAGATGTGAATCGTAAACTACTACTGGACTTCCAGGGAACGATCAAAGCGTAGACTGTTTGAGACATAACTTTTATGGAGGGAAGTGCGCATGGTGACAGTTGTAATCAATCCCGATGCAATTTCTGTGTTTCATCAACACTCTGATAGTCCACAGATTACAGAATGCCTCCAGATGTGCATCGGAAACTACTACTGGTCATCCAGGAACGATCGAAGCGTAGAATGTTAGAGACATTACTCCCTTGGAGGAAAGTGCGCATGGTGACTGTTGTGTTCAATCCCGATGTAATTTCTGTGTTTCATCAACACTCTGATAGTCCACAGATTACAGAATGCCTCCAGATGTGCTTCGGAAACTACTACTGGACTTCCAGGGAACGATTAAAGCGTAGACTGTTTGAGAATTACTCCCATGGAGGAAAGTGCGCATGGTGACTGTTGTATTCAATCCCGATTCAATTTCTGTGTTTCGTCAACACTTTGAAGGTCCACAGATTACTGAATGCCTCCAGATGTGCATCGGAAACTACATTTGGTCTTCCTGGGAACGATCAAAGCGTACACTGTTTGAGACATTACTCCCATGGGGGAATGTGCGCATGGTGACTGTTGTATTCAATCACGATGCATTTTCTGTGTTTCATCAACACTCTGATAGTCCACAGATTAAAGAATGCCACCAGACGTGCATCGGAAACTACTACTGGTCTTCCAGGGAACGATCAAAGCGTAGACTGTTTGAGACATAACTCGCGTGGTGGAAAGTGCGCATGGTGACTGTTGTATTCAATCCCGATGCATTTTCTGTGTTTCATCAACACTCTGATAGTCCACAGATTACAGAATGCCTCCAGATGTGCATCGGACACTACTACTGGTCTTCCAGGGAACGATCAAAGTGTGAACTCTTTGGGACATTACTCCCATGGAGGAAAGTGCGCATGGTGACTGTTGTATTCAATCCCGATGCATTTTCTGTGTTTCTTCAACACTCTGATAGTCCACAGATTTCAGAATGCCTCCAGATGTCCATCGGAAACTACTACTGGTCTTCCAGGGAACGATCAAAGCGTGAACTCTTTGAGACATTACTCCCATGGAGGAAAGTGCGCATGGTGACTGTTGTATTCAATCCCGATGCATTTTCTGTGTTTCTTCAACACTCTGATAGTCCACAGATTACAGAAAGCCTCCAGATGTGCATCGGAAACTACTACTGGTCATCCAGGAACGATCGAAGCGTAGAATGTTAGAGACATTACTCCCATGGAGGAAAGTGCGCATGGTGACTGTTGTGTTCAATCCCGATGTAATTTCTGTGTTTCATCAACACTCTGATAGTCCACAGATTACAGAATGCCTCCAGATGTGCATCGGAAACTACTACTGTACTTCCAGGGAACGATTAAAGCGTAGACTGTTTGAGACATTACTCCTGTGGAGGAAAGTGCGCATGGTGACTGTTGTATTCAATACCGATGCAATTTCTGTGTTTCATCAACACTCTGATTGTCCATAGGTTACAGAACGCCACCAGATATGCATCGGAAACTACTACTGGTCTTCCAGGGAACGATCAATGCCTAGACTGTTTGAGAATTACTCCCATGGAGGAAAGTGCGCATGGTGACTGTTGTATTCAATCCCGATTCAATTTCTGTGTTTCATCAACACTTTGAAGGTCCACAGATTACAGAATGCCTCCAGATGTGCATCGGAAACTACATTTGGTCTTCCTGGGAACGATCAAAGCGTACACTGTTTGAGACATTACTCCCATGGGGGAATGTGCGCATGGTGACTGTTGTATTCAATCCCGATGCATTTTCTGTGTTTCATCAACACTCTGATAGTCCACAGATTACAGAATGCCACCTGACGTGCATCGGAAACTACTACTGGTCTTCCAGGGAACGATCAAAGCGTAGACCGTTTGAGACATTACTCGTGTGGTGGAAAGTGCGCATGGTGACTGTTGTATTCAATCCCGATGCATTTCCTGTGTTTCATCAACACTCTGATAGTCCACAGATTACAGAATGCCTCCAGATGTGCATCGGACACTACTACTGGTCTTCCAGGGAACGATCAAAGTGTGAACTCTTTGGGACATTACTCCCATGGAGGAAAGTGCGCATGGTGACTGTTGTATTCAATCCCGATGCATTTTCTGTGTTTCTTCAACACTCTGATAGTCCACAGATTTCAGAATGCCTCCAGATGTCCATCGGAAAGTACTACGGGTCTTCCAGGGAACGATCAAAGCGTGAACTCTTTGAGACATTACTCCCATGGAGGAAAGTGCGCATGGTGACTGTTGTATTCAATCCCGATGCATTTTCTGTGTTTCTTCAACACTCTGATAGTCCACAGATTACAGAAAGCCTCCAGATGTGCATCGGAAACTACTACTGGTTATCCAGGAACGATCGAAGCGTAGAATGTTAGAGACATTACTCCCATGGAGGAAAGTGCGCATGGTGACTGTTGTGTTCAATCCCGATGTAATTTCTGTGTTTCATCAACACTCTGATAGTCCACAGATTACAGAATGCCTCCAGATGTGCATCGGAAACTACTACTGGACTTCCAGGGAACGATTAAAGCGTAGACTGTTTGAGACATTACTCCTGTGGAGGAAAGTGCGCATGGTGACTGTTGTATTCAATACCGATGCAATTTCTGTGTTTCATCAACACTCTGATTGTCCATAGGTTACAGAACGCCACCAGATATGCATCGGAAACTACTACTGGTCTTCCAGGGAACGATCAAAGCCTAGACTGTTTGAGAATTACTCCCATGGAGGAAAGTGCGCATGGTGACTGTTGTATTCAATCCCGATTCAATTTCTGTGTTTCATCAACACTTTGAAGGTCCACAGATTACAGAATGCCTCCAGATGTCCATCGGAAACTACATTTGGTCTTCCTGGGAACGATCAAAGCGTACACTGTTTGAGACATTACTCCCATGGGGGAATGTGCGCATGGTGACTGTTGTATTCAATCCCGATGCATTTTCTGTGTTTCATCAACACTCTGATAGTCCACAGATTACAGAATGCCACCTGACGTGCATCGGAAACTACTACTGGTCTTCCAGGGAACGATCAAAGCGTAGACCGTTTGAGACATTACCCGCGTGGTGGAAAGTGCGCATGGTGACTGTTGTATTCAATCCCGATGCATTTTCTGTGTTTCATCAACACTCTGATAGTCCACAGATTACAGAATGCCTCCAGATGTGCATCGGACACTACTACTGGTCTTCCAGGGAACGATCAAAGTGTGAACTCTTTGAGACATTACTCCCATGGAGGAAAGTGCGCATGGTGACTGTTGTATTCAATCCCGATGCATTTTCTGTGTTTCTTCAACACCCTGATAGTCCACAGATTTCAGAATGCCTCCAGATGTCCATCGTAAACTACTACTGGTCTTCCAGGGAACGATCAAAGCGTGAACTCTTTGAGACATTACTCCCATGGAGGAAAGTGCGCATGGTGACTGTTGTATTCAATCCCGATGCATTTTCTGTGTTTCTTCAACACTCTGATAGTCCACAGATTTCAGAATGCCTCCAGATGTGCATCGGTAACTACTACTGGTCTTCCAGATGAACGATCAAAGCGTAGACTCTTTGGGACATTACTCCCGTGTAGGAAAGTGCGCATGATTAGTGTTGTTTCCTTTCCCGATGCAATTTCTGTGTTTCATCAACACTCTGATAGTTCACAGATTACAGAATGCCTCCAGATGTGCATCGGAAACTACTACTGGACTTCCAGGGAACTATCAAAGCGTAGACTGTTTGAGACATAACTTTTATGGAGTAAAGTGCGCATGGTGACAGTTGTACTCAATCCCGATGCAATTTATGTATTTCATCAACACTCTGATAGTCTACAGATTACAGAATGCCTCCAGATGTCCATCGGAAACTACTACTGGTCTTCCAGGGAACGATCAAAGCGTAACTCTTTGAGACATTACTCCCATGGAGGAAAGTGCGCATGGTGACTGTTGTATTCAATCCCGATGCAATTTCTGTGTTTCATCAACACTCTGATAGTCCACTGATTGCAGAATGCCCCCAGATGTGCATCGGAAACTACTGCTGGTCTTCCAGGGAACGATGAAAGCGTAGACTGTTTGAGACATTACTCCCATGGAGAAAAGTGCGCATGGTGACTGTTGTGATCAATCCCGATGCAATTTCTGTGTTTCATCAACACTCTGATAGTCCACAGATTACAGAATGCCTCCAGATGTGCATCGGAACCTACTACTGGTCTTCCATTGAACGATCAAAGCGTAGACTGTTTGAGACACTACTCCCATGGAGGAAAGTGCGCATGGTGACTGTTGTGTTCAATCCCGATGCAATTTCTGTGTTTCATCAACACTCTGATAGTCCACAGATTACAGTATGTCACCAGATGTGCATCGGAAACTACTACTGGTCTTTTAGGGAACGATCAAAGCGTAGACTGTTTGGGACATTACTCCCGTGGAGGAAAGTGCTCATGATGAGTGTTGTTTCCTTTCCCGATGCAATTTCTGTGTTTCATCAACACTCTGATAGTCCACAGATTACAGTAAGCCTCCAGATGTGAATCGGAAACTACTACTGGACTTCCAGGGAACGATCAAAGCGTAGACTGTTTGAGACATAACTTTTATGGAGGGAAGTGCGCATGGTGACAGTTGTAATCAATCCCGATGCAATTTCTGTGTTTCATCAACACTCTGATAGTCCACAGATTACAGATTGCCTCCAGATGTGCATCGAAAACTACTACTGGTCATCCAGGAACGATCGAAGCGTAGAATGTTAGAGACATTACTCCCTTGGAGGAAAGTGCGCATGGTGACTGTTGTGTTCAATCCCGATGTAATTTCTGTGTTTCATCAACACTCTGATAGTCCACAGATTACAGAATGCCTCCAGATGTGCATCGGAAACTACTACTGGACTTCCAGAGAACGATTAAAGCGTAGACTGTTTGAGAATTACTCCCATGGAGGAAAGTGCGCATGGTGACTGTTGTATTCAATCCCGATTCAATTTCTGTGTTTCGTCAACACTTTGAAGGTCCACAGATTACAGAATGCCTCCAGATGTGCATCGGAAACTACATTTGGTCTTCCTGGGAACGATCAAAGCGTACACTGTTTGAGACATTACTCCTATGGGGGAATGTGCGCATGGTGACTGTTGTATTCAATCACGATGCATTTTCTGTGTTTCATCAACACTCTGATAGTCCACAGATTACAGAATGCCACCAGACGTGCATCGGAAACTACTACTGGTCTTCCAGGGAACGATCAAAGCGTAGACTGTTTGAGACATTACTCGCGTGGTGGAAAGTGCTCATGGTGACTGTTGTATTCAATCCCGATGCATTTTCTGTGTTTCATCAACACTCTGATAGTCCACAGATTACAGAATGCCTCCAGATGTGCATCGGACACTACTACTGGTCTTCCAGGGAACGATCAAAGTGAGAACTCTTTGGGACATTACTCCCATGGAGGAAAGTGCGCATGGTGACTGTTGTATTCAATCCCGATGCATTTTCTGTGTTTCTTCAACACTCTGATAGTCCACAGATTTCAGAATGCCTCCAGATGTCCATCGGAAACTACTACTGGTCTTCCAGGGAACGATCAAAGCGTGAACCCTTTGAGACATTAGTCCCATGGAGGAAAGTGCGCATGGTGACTGTTGTATTCAATCCCGATGCATTTTCTGTGTTCCTTCAACACTCTGATAGTCCACAGATTACAGAAAGCCTCCAGATGTGCATCGGAAACTACTACTGGTCATCCAGGAACGATCGAAGCGTAGAATGTTAGAGACATTACTCCCATGGAGGAAAGTGCGCATGGTGACTGTTGTGTTCAATCCCGATGTAATTTCTGTGTTTCATCAACACTCTGATAGTCCACAGATTACAGAATGCCTCCAGATGTGCATCGGAAACTACTACTGGACTTCCAGGGAACGATTAAAGCGTAGACTGTTTGAGACATTACTCCTGTGGAGGAAAGTGCGCATGGTGACTGTTGTATTCAATACCGATGCAATTTCTGTGTTTCATCAACACTCTGATTGTCCATAGGTTACAAAACGCCACCAGATATGCATCGGAAACTACTACTGGTCTTCCAGGGAACGATCAAAGCCTAGACTGTTTGAGAATTACTCCCATGGAGGAAAGTGCGCATGGTGACTGTTGTATTCAATCCCGATTCAATTTCTGTGTTTCATCAACACTTTGAAGGTCCACAGATTACAGAATGCCTCCAGATGTGCATCGGAAACTACATTTGGTCTTCCTGGGAACGATCAAAGCGTACACTGTTTGAGACATTACTCCCATTTGGGAATGTGCGCATGGTGACTGTTGTATTCAATCCCGATGCATTTTCTGTGTTTCATCAACACTCTGATAGTCCACAGATTACAGAATGCCACCTGACGTGCATCGGAAACTACTACTGGTCTTCCAGGGAACGATCAAAGCGTAGACCGTTTGAGACATTACTCGCGTGGTGGAAAGTGCGCATGGTGACTGTTGTATTCAATCCCGATGCATTTTCTGTGTTTCTTCAACACTCTGATAGTCCACAGATTTCAGAATGCCTCCAGATGTGCATCGGCAACTACTACTGGTCTTCCAGATGAACGATCAAAGCGTAGACTCTTTGGGACATTACTCCCGTGTAGGAAAGTGCGCATGATTAGTGTTGTTTCCTTTCCCGATGCAATTTCTGTGTTTCATCAACACTCTGATAGTTCACAGATTACAGAATGCCTCCAGATGTGCATCGGAAACTACTACTGGACTTCCAGGGAATTATCAAAGCGTAGACTGTTTGAGACATAACTTTTATGGAGTAAAGTGCGCATGGTGACAGTTGTACTCAATCCCGATGCAATTTATGTATTTCATCAACACTCTGATAGTCCACAGATTACAGAATGCCTCCAGATGTCCATCGGAAACTACTACTGGTCTTCCAGGGAACGATCAAAGCGTAACTCTTTGAGACATTACTCCCATGGAGGAAAGTGCGCATGGTGACTGTTGTATTCAATCCCGATGCAATTTCTGTGTTTCATCAACTCTCAGATAGTAAACATATTATAGAATGCCTCCAGATGTGCATCGGAAACTACTTCTGGTCTTCCAGGGAACGATCGAAGCGTAGACTGTTTCAGACATTACTCCCATGGAGGAAAGTGCGGATGGTGACTGTTGTATTCAATCCCGATGCAATTTCTGTGTTTCATCAACACTCTGATAGTCCACAAATTACAGAATGCCTCCAGATGTGCATCGGAAACTACTACTGGTCTTCCAGGGAGCGATCAAAGCGTAGACTGTTTCAGACATTACTCCCATGAAAGAATGAGTGGATGGTGACTTTGTATTCAATCCCGATGCAATTTCTGTGTTTCATTAACACTCTGATGGTCCACAGATTACAGAATGCCTCCAGATGTGCATCGGAAACTACTACTGGTCTTCCAGGGAACGGTCAAAGCGTAAACTCTTTTGACATTACTCCCATTGGAGGAAAATGCGCATGGTGAATGTTGTATTCAATCCCGATGCAATTTCTGTGTTTCATCAACACTCTGATAGTCCACAGATTATTGAAAGCCTCCAGATATGCATCGGACACAACTACTGGTCTTCCAGGGAACGATCAAAGCGTAAACTCTTTGAGACATTACTCCCATGGAGGAAAGTGCGCATGGTGACTGTTGTATTCAATCCCGATTCAATTTCTGTGTCTCATCATCACTTTGAAGGTCCACAGATTACAGAATGCCTCCAGATGTTCATCGGAAACTACTACTGGTCTTCCAGGGAAAGATCAAAGTGTAAACTCTTTTGACAATACTCCCATTGGTGGAAAATGCGCATGGTGACTGTTGTATTCAATCCCGATGCTCTTTCTGTGTTTCATCAACACTCTGATAGTCTACAGATTACAGAAAGCCCCCAGATGTGCATCGGAAACTACTACTGGTCTTCCAGGAACGATCGAAGCGTAGAATGTTAGAGACATTACTCCCATGGAGGAAAGTGCGCATGGTGACTGTTGTGTTCAATCCCGATGCAATTTCTGTGTTTCATCAACACTCTGATAGTCCACAGATTACAGAATGCCTCCAGATGTGCATCGGAAACTACTACTGGACTTCCAGGGAACGATCAAAGCGTAGACTGTTTGAGACATAACTTTTATGGAGGAAAGTGCGCATGGTGACAGTTGTAATCAATCCCGATGCAATTTCTGTGTTTCATCAACACTCTGATAGTCCACAGATTACAGAAAGCCTCCAGATGTGCATCGGAAACTACTACTGGTCATCCAGGAACGATCGAAGCGTAAAAAGTTAGAGACAATACTCCCATGGAGGAAAGTGCGCATGGTGACTGTTGTGTTCAATCCCGATGTAATTTCTGTGTTTCATCAACACTCTGAGAGTCCACAGTTTACAGAATGCCTCCAGATGTGCATCGGAAACTACTACTGGTCTTCCAGGGAACGATCAAAGCGTAGACTGTTTGGGACATTACTCCCGTGGAGAAATGTGCGCATGATGAGTGTTGTTTCCTTTCCCGATGCAATTTCTGTGTTTCATCAACACTCTGATAGTCCACAGATTACAGAATGCCTCCAGATGTGCATCGGAAACTACTACTGGTCTTCCAGGGAACGATCAAAGCGCAGACTGTTTGAGACATAACTTTTATGGAGGAAAGTGCGCATGGTGACAGTTGTATTCAATCCCGATGCAATTTCTGTATTTCATCAACACTCTGATAGTCCACAGATTACAGAATGCCTCCAGATGTCCATCGGAAACTACTACTGGTCTTCCAGGGAACGATAAAAGCGTAGACTTTTTGAGACATTACCCCCATGGAGAAAAGTGCGCCTGGTGACTGTTGTATTCAATCCCGATGCATTATCTGTGTTTCATCAACACTCTGATAGTCCACAGATTACAGAATGCTCCAGATGTGCATCGGACACTACTACTGGTCTTCCTGGGAACGATCAAAGCGTAGACTGTTTGAGACATTACTCCCATGGAGGAAAGTGCGCATGGTGACTGTTGTATTCAATCCCGATGCAATTTCTGTGTTTCATCAACACTCTGATAGTCCACTGATTGCAGAATGCCCCCAGAAGTGCATCGGAAACTACTGCTGGTCTTCCAGGGAACGATAAAAGCGTAGACTTTTTGAGACATTACTCCCATGGAGAAAAGTGCGCCTGGTGACTGTTGTATTCAATCCCGATGCATTTTCTGTGTTTCATCAACACTCTGATAGTCCACAGATTACAGAATGCCTCCAGATGTGCATCGGAACCTACTACTGGTATTCCATTGAACGATCAAAGCGTAGACTGTTTGAGACACTACTCCCATGGAGGAAAGTGCGCATGGTGACTGATGTGTTCAATCCCGATGCAATTTCTGTGTTTCATCAACACTCTGATAGTCAACAGATTACAGTATGTCACCAGATGTGCATCGGAAACTACTACTGGTCTTTTAGGGAACGATCAAAGCGTAGACTGTTTGGGACATTACTCCCGTGGAGGAAAGTGCTCATGATGAGTGTTGTTTCCTTTCCCGATGCAATTTCTGTGTTTCATCAACACTCTGATAGTCCACAGATTACAGAAAGCCTCCAGATGTGAATCGGAAACTACTACTGGACTTCCAGGGAACGATCAAAGCGTAGACTGTTTGAGACATAACTTTTATGGAGGAAAGTGCGCATGGTGACTGTTGTATTCAATCCCGATGCATTTTCTGTGTTTCATCAACACTCTGATAGTCCACAGAATACAGAATGCCACCAGATGTGCATCGGAAACTACTACTGGTCTTCCAGAGGACGATCAAAGCATAGACTGTGTTTGACATTACTCCCGTGTAGGTAAGTGCGCATGGTGACTGTTGTATTCAATCCCGATGCATTTTGTGTGTTTCATCAACACTCTGATAGTCCACAGATTACAGAATGCCTTCAGATTTGCATCGAAAACTACTACTGGTCTTCCAGGGATTGATCAAAGCTTAGACTCTTATAGATATTACTCCAATGGAGGAAAGTGCGCATGGTGACTTTTGTATTCAATCCCGAGGCAATTTCTGTGTTACATCAAAACTCTGATAGTCCACCGATTACAGGATGCCTCCAGATGTGCATCGGAAACTACTACTGGTCTTCCAGTTAACGATCAAAGCGTACACTGTTTGAGACATTACTTGCATGGAGGAAAGTGTGCATGGTGACTGTTGTATTCAATCCCGATGCAATTTCTGTGTTTCATCAATACTCTGATAGTCCACAGGTTACAGAATGCCACCAGATGTGCATCGGAAACTACTACTGGTCTTCCTGGGAACGATCAAATCGTACACTGTTTGAAACATTACTCCCATGGAGGAAAGTGCGCATGGTGACTGTTGTATTCAATCCCGATGCAATTTCTGTGTTTCATCAATACTCTGATAGTCCACAGGTTACAGAATGCCACCAGATGTGCATCGGAAACTACTACTGGTCTTCCAGGGAACGATCAACAAGTAGACTGTTTGAGACATTACTCCCATGGAGGAAAATGCGCATGGTTACTGTCGCATTCAATCCCGATGCAATTTCTGTGTTTCATCAACACTCTGATAGTCCACAGATTAAAAAATGCCTCCAGATGTGCATCGGAAACTACTACTCTTCTTCCAGGGAACGATCAAAGCGTAAACTCTTTGTGACATTACTCCCATGGATTAAGGTGCGCATGGTGACTGTTGTATTCAATCCCAATGCTATTTCTGTGTTTCATCAACACTCTGATAGTCCACAGATTACAGAATGCCTCCAGATGTGCATCATAAACTACCACTGGTCTTGCAGGGAACAATCAAAACATAGACTGTTTGAGACATTACTCGCATGTAGGAAAGTGCCCATGGTGACTGTTGTATTCAACCCCGATGCAATTTCTGTGTTTCATCAACTGTCTGATAGTCCACAGATTACAGAGTGCCTAGAGATGGGCATCGGAAACTACTACTGGTCTTCCAGGGAACGATCAAAGCGTAGACTGTTTGAGACATTACTCCTATGGAGGAAAGTGCGCATGGTGACTGTTGTATTCAATCCCGATGCATTATCTGTGTTTCATCAACACTCTGATAGTCCACAGATTACAGAATGCTCCAGATGTGCATCGGACACTACTACTGGTCTTCCTGGGAACGATCAAAGCGTAGACTGTTTGAGACATAACTCCCATGGAGGAAAGTGCGCATGGTGACTGTTGTATTCAATCCCGATGCAATTTCTGTGTTTCATCAACACCCTGATAGTCCACTGATTGCAGAATGCCCCCAGAAGTGCATCGGAAACTACTGCTGGTCTTCCAGGGAACGATAAAAGCGTAGACTGTTTGAGACATTACTCCCATGGAGAAAAGTGCGCCTGGTGACTGTTGTATTCAATCCCGATGCATTTTCTGTGTTTCATCAACACTCTGATAGTCCACAGATTACAGAATGCCTCCAGATGTGCATCGGAACCTACTACTGGTATTCCATTGAACGATCAAAGCGTAGACTGTTTGAGACACTACTCCCATGGAGGAAAGTGCGCATGGTGACTGATGTGTTCAATCCCGATGCAATTTCTGTGTTTCATCAAAACTCTGATAGTCCACAGATTACAGTATGTCACCAGATGTGCATCGGAAACTACTACTGGTCTTTTAGGGAACGATCAAAGCGTAGACTGTTTGGGACATTACTCCCGTGGAGGAAAGTGCTCATGATGAGTGTTGTTTCCTTTCCCGATGCAATTTCTGTGTTTCATCAACACTCTGATAGTCCACAGATTACAGAAAGTCTCCAGATGTGAATCGGAAACTACTACTGGACTTCCAGGGAACGATCAAAGCGTAGACTGTTTGAGACATAACTTTTATGGAGGAAAGTGCGCATGGTGACTGTTGTATTCAATCCCGATGCATTTTCTGTGTTTCATCAACACTCTGATAGTCCACAGAATACAGAATGCCACCAGATGTGCATCGGAAACTACTACTGGTCTTCCAGAGGACGATCAAAGCATAGACTGTGTTTGACATTACTATCGTGTAGGTAAGTGCGCATGGTGACTGTTGTATTCAATCCCGATGCATTTTGTGTGTTTCATCAACACTCTGATAGTCCACAGATTACAGAATGCCTTCAGATTTGCATCGAAAACTACTACTGGTCTTCCAGGGATTGATCAAAGCTTAGACTCTTATAGATATTACTCCAATGGAGGAAAGTGCGCATGGTGACTTTTGTATTCAATCCCGAGGCAATTTCTGTGTTACATCAAAACTCTGATAGTCCACCGATTACAGGATGCCTCCAGATGTGCATCGGAAACTACTACTGGTCTTCCAGTTAACGATCAAAGCGTAGACTGTTTGAGACATTACTTGCATGGAGGAAAGTGTGCATGGTGACTGTTGTATTCAATCCCGATGCAATTTCTGTGTTTCATCAATACTCTGATAGTCCACAGGTTACAGAATGCCACCAGATGTGCATCGGAAACTACTACTGGTCTTCCTGGGAACGATCAAATCGTACACAGTTTGAAACATTACTCCCATGGAGGAAAGTGCGCATGGTGACTGTTGTATTCAATCCCGATGCAATTTCTGTGTTTCATCAATACTCTGATAGTCCACAGGTTACAGAATGCCACCAGATGTGCATCGGAAACTACTACTGGTCTTCCAGGGAACGATCAACAAGTAGACTGTTTGAGACATTACTCCCATGGAGGAAAATGCGCATGGTTACTGTCGCATTCAATCCCGATGCAATTTCTGTGTTTCATCAACACTCTGATAGTCCACAGATTAAAAAATGCCTCCAGATGTGCATCGGAAACTACTACTCTTCTTCCAGGGAACGATCAAAGCGTAAACTCTTTGTGACATTACTCCCATGGAGGAAGGTGCGCATGGTGACTGTTGTATTCAATCCCAATGCAATTTCTGTGTTTCATCAACACTCTGATAGTCCACAGATTACAGAATGCCTCCAGATGTGCATCATAAACTACCACTGGTCTTGCAGGGAACAATCAAAACATAGACTGTTTGAGACATTACTCGCATGTAGGAAAGTGCCGATGGTGACCGTTGTATTCAACCCCGATGCAATTTCTGTGTTTCATCAACTGTCTGATAGTCCACAGATTACAGAGTGCCTAGAGATGGGCATCGGAAACTACTACTGGTCTTCCAGGGAACGATCAAAGCGTAGACTGTTTGAGACATTACTCCTATGGAGGAAAGTGCGCATGGTGACTGTTGTATTCAAGCCCGATGCATTTTCTGTGTTTCATCAACAGTCTGATAGTCCACAGATTACAGAAAGCCTCCAGATGTGCATCGGAAACTACTACTCGTCTTCCAGGGAACGATCAAAGCGTAGACTCTTTGAGACATTACTCCCGTGGAGGAATGTGCGCATGATGACTGTTGTATTCAATCCCGATGCAATTTCTGTGTTTTATCAACACTCTGATAGTCCACAGATTACAGAATGGCTCCAGATGTGCATCGGAAACTACTGCTGGTCGTCCAGGGAACGATCAAAGAGTAAACTCTTTGAGACATTACTCCCATGGAGGAAAGTCGCATGGTGACTGTTGTATTCAATCCCGATACAATTTCTGTGTTTCATCAACACTCTGATAGTCCACAGACTACAGAATGCCTCCAGATGTGTATCGGAAACTACTACTGGTCTTCCTGGGAACGATCAAAGCGTAGACTGTTTGAGACATTACTCCCATGGAGGAGAGTGCGCATGGTGACTGTTGTATTCAATCCCGATGCAATTTCTGTGTTTCATGAACACTCTGATAGTCCACAGATTACAGAATGCCTCCAGATGTGCATCGGAAACTACTAATGGTCTTCCAGGGAAAGACCAAAGCGTAGACTGTTTGAGACATTACTCCCATGGGGGAAAGTGCACATGGTGACTGTTGTATTCACTCCCGATGCAATATCTGTGTTTCATCAACACTCTGATAGTTCACAGGTTACAGAATGCCACCAGATGTGCATCGGAAACTACTACTGGTCTTCCAGGGAACGATCAAAGAGTAGACTGTTAGAGATATTACTCCCATGGAGGAAAGTGGGCTTGGTGAATGTTGTATTCAATCCCGAAGCAATTTCTGTGTTTCATCAACACACTGATAGTCGACAGATTACAGAATGCCTCCAGATGTGCATTGGAAACTACTACTGGTCTTCCTGGGAACGATCAAAGCGTAGACTGTTTGAGACATAACTCCTATGGAGGTAGGTGCGCATGGTGACTGTTCTATTCAATCCTGATGCAATTTCTGTGTTTCATCAACACTCTGACAATCAACACATTACAGAATGCCACCAGATGTGCATCTGAAACTACTACTGGTCTTCCAGGGAACGGTCAAAGCCTAGACTGTTTGAGACATTACTCCCATGGAGGAAAGTGCGCATGGTGACTGTTGTATTCAATCTCGATGCAATTTCTGTGTTTCATCAACACTCTGATAGTCCACAGATTACAGAATGCCACCAGATGTGCACCGGAAACTACTGCTGGTCTTCCAGGGAACGATTAAAGCGTAAACTCTTTGAGACATTACTGCCATGGAGGAAAGTCGCATGGTGACTGTTGTATTCAATCCCTATGCAATTTCTGTGTTTCATCAACACTCTGATAGTCCACAGATTACAGAATGCCTCCAGATGTGCATCGGAAACTACTACTGGTCTTCCAGGGAAAGACCAAAGCGTAGACTGTTTGTGACATTACTCCTATGGAGGAAGGTGCGCATGGTGACTGTTGTATTCAATCCTGATGCAATTTCTGTGTTTCATCAACACTCTGACAGTCAACTTATTACAGAATGACACCAGATGTGCATCGCAAACTACTACTGGTCTTCCAGGGAACGGTCAAAGCCTAGATTGTTTGAGACATTACTCCCATGGAGGAAAGTGCGCATGGTGACTGTTGTATTCAATCTCGATGCAATTTCTGTGTTTCATCAACACTCTGATAGTCCACAGATTACAGAATGCCTCCAGATGTGCATCGGAAACTACTACTGGTCTTGCAGGGAACGATCAAAGCGTAGACTGTTTGAGACATTACTCGCATGTAGGGAAGTGCCAATGGTGACTGTTGTATTCAACCCCGATGCAATCTCTGTGTTTCATCAACTGTCTGATAGTCCACAGATTACAGAGTGCCTCCAGATGGGCATCGGAAACTACTACTGGTCTTCCATTGAACGATCAAAGCGTAGACTGTTTGGGACATTACTCCTATGGAGGAAAGTGCGCATGGTGACTGTTGTATTCAATCCCGATGCATTTTCTGTGTTTCATCAACACTCTGATAGTCCACAGATTACAGAATGCCTCCAGCTGTACATCGGAAACTACTACTGGTCTTCCTGGGAAAGATCAAAGCGTAGACTGTTTGACACATTAGTCCCATGGAGGAAGTGCACATGGTGACTGTTGTATTCAATCCCGATGCAATTTCTGTGTTTCATCAACACTCTGATAGTCCACAGATTACAGAATGCCACCAGACGTGCATCGGAAACTACTACTCGTCTTCCAGGGAACGATCAAAGCGTAGACTCTTTGAGACATTACTCCCGTGGAGGAAAGTGCGCATGGTGACTGTTGTATTCAATCCCGATGCAATTTCTGTGTTTCATCAACACTCTGATAGTCCACAGATTACAGAATGCCACCAGATGTGCATCGCAAACTACTACTGGTCTTCCAGGGAACGATCAAAGCGTAGACTGTTTCAGACATTACTTTCATGGAGGAAAGTGCGGATGGTGACTGTTGTATTCAATCATGATGCAATTTCTGTGTTTCATCAACACTCTGATAGTCCACAGATTACAGAGTGCCACCATTGTGCATCCGAAACTACTACTGGTCTTCCAGGGAACGATCAAAGCGTAGACTGTTTGAGACATACCTCCCCTGGAGGAAAGTGCGCATGATGACTGTTGTATTCAATCCCGATGCAATTTCTGTGTTTTATCAACACTCTGATAGTCCACAGATTACAGAATGCCTCCAGATGTGCATCGGAAACTACTGCTGGTCTTCCAGGGAACGATCAAAGAGTAAACTCTTTGAGACATTACTCCCATGGAGGAAAGTCGCATGGTGACTGTTGTATTCAATCCCGATGCAATTTCTGTGTTTCATCAACACTCGGATAGTCCACAGATTACAGAATGCCTCCAGATGTGCATCGGAAACTACTACTGGTCCTCCTGGGAACGATCAAAGCGTAGACTGTTTGAGACATTACTCCCATGGAGGAAAGTGCGCATGGTGACTGTTGTATTCAATCCCGATGCAATTTCTGTGTTTCATGAACACTCTGATAGTCCACAGATTACAGAATGCCTCCAGATGTGCATCGGAAACTACTACTGGTCTTCCAGGGAAAGACCAAAGCGTAGACTGTTTGAGACATTACGCCCATGGGGGAAAGTGCACATGGTGACTGTTGTATTCACTCCCGATGCAATATCTGTGTTTCATCAACACTCTGATAGTTCACAGGTTACAGAATGCCACCAGATGTGCATCGGAAACTACTACTGGTCTTCCAGGGAACGATCAAAGAGTAGACTGTTAGAGATATTACTCCCATGGGGGAAAGTGGGCTTGGTGAAAGTTGTATTCAATCCCGAAGCAGTTTCTGTGTTTCATCAACACACTGATAGTCCACAGATTACAGAATGCCTCCAGATGTGCATCGGAAACTACTACTGGTCTTCCTGGGAACGATCAAAGCGTAGACTGTTTGAGACATTACTCCTATGGAGGTAGGTGCGCATGGTGACTGTTCTATTCAATCCTGATGCAATTTCTGTGTTTCATCAACACTCTGATAGTCCACAGATTACAGAATGCCACCAGATGTGCACCGGAAACTACTGCTGGTCTTCCAGGGAACGATTAAAGCCTAAACTCTTTGAGACATTACTGCCATGGAGGAATGTCGCATGGTGACTGTTGTATTCAATCCCTATGCAATTTCTGTGTTTCATCAACACTCTGATAGTCCACAGATTACAGAATGCCACCAGATGTGCACCGGAAACTACTGCTGGTCTTCCAGGGAACGATTAAAGCGTAAACTCTTTGAGATATTACTCCCATGGAGGAAAATCGCATGGTGACTGTTGTATTCAATCCCTATGTAATTTCTGTGTTTCATCAACACTCTGATAGTCCACAGATTACAGAATGCCACCAGATGTGCATCGGAAACTAGTACTGGTCTTCCAGGGAACGATCAAAGCGTAGACTGTTTGAGACATTACTCCCGCGGAGGGATGTGCGCATGATGACTGTTGTATCCTTTCCTGATGCAATTTCTGTGTTTCATCAACACTCGGATAGTCCACAGATTACAGAATGCCTCCAGATGTGCATCAGAAACTACTACTGGTCTTCCTGGGAACGATCAAAGCGTAGACTCTTTGAGACATTACTCACATGGAGGAAAGTGCGCATGGTAACTGTTGTATTCAATACCGATGCAATTTCTGTGTTTCATCAACACTCTGATAGTCCACAGATTACAGAATGCTACCACATGTGCATAGGAAACAACTACTGGTCTTCCAGGGAACGATCAAAGCGTAGACTGTTTGAGACATTACTCCCGTGGAGGAATGTGCGCATGATGACTGTTGTATTCAATCCCGATGCAATTTCTGTGTTTTATCAACACTCTGATAGTCCACAGATTACAGAATGCCTCCAGATGTGCATCGGAAACTACTGCTGGTCGTCCAGGGAACGATCAAAGAGTAAACTCTTTGAGACATTACTCCCATGGAGGAAACTGCGCATGGTGACTGTTGTATTCAATCCCGATGCAATTTTTGTGTTTCATGAACACTCTGATAGTCCACAGATTACAGAATGCCTCCAGATGTGCATCGGAAACTACTACTGGTCTTCCAGGGAAAGACCAAAGCGTAGACTGTTTGTGACATTACTCCAATGGAGGAAGGTGCGCATGGTGACTGTTGTATTCTATCCTGATGCAATTTCTGTGTTTCATCAACACTCTGACAGTCAACTTATTACAGAATGCCACCAGATGTGCATCGCAAACTACTACTGGTCTTCCAGGGAACGGTCAAAGCCTAGACTGTTTGAGACATTACTCCCATGGAGGAAAGTGCGCATGGTGACTGTTGTATTCAATCTCGATGCAATTTCTGTGTTTCATCAACACTCTGATAGTCCATAGAGTACAGAATGCCTCCAGATGTGCATCGGAAACTACTACTGGTTTTGCAGGGAACGATCAAAGCGTAGACTGTTTGAGACATTAGTCGCATGTAATGAAGTGCCAATGGTGACTGTTGTATTCAACCCCGATGCAATTTCTGTGTTTCATCAACTGTCTGATAGTCCACAGATTACAGAGTGCCTCCAGATGGGCATCGGAAACTACTACTGGTCTTCAATTGAACGATCAAAGCGTAGACTGTTTGGGACATTACTCCAATGGAGGAAAGTGCGCATGGTGACTGTTGTATTCAATCCGGATGCATTTTCTGTGTTTCATCAACACTCTGATAGTCCACAGATTACAGAATGCCTCCAGCTGTACATCGGAAACTACTACTGGTCTTCCTGGGAAAGGTCAAAGCGTAGACTGTTTGAGACATTAGTCCCATGGAGGAAGTGCACATGGTGACTGTTGTATTCAATCCCGATGCAATTTCTGTGTTTCATCAACACTCTGATAGTCCACAGATTACAGAATGCCTCCAGATGTGCATCGGAAACTACTGCTGGTCTTCCAGGGAACGATCAAAGAGTAAACTCTTTGAGACATTACTCCCATGGAGGAAACTGCGCATGGTGACTGTTGTATTCAATCATGATGCAATTTCTGTGTTTCATCAACACTCTGATAGTCCACAGATTACAGAGTGCCACCATTGTGCATCCGAAACTACTACTGGTCTTCCAGGGAACGATCAAAGCGTAGACTGTTTGAGACATACCTCCCCTGGAGGAAAGTGCGCATGATGACTGTTGTATTCAATCCCGATGCAATTTCTGTGTTTTATCAACACTCTGATAGTCCACAGATTACAGAATGCCTCCAGATGTGCATCGGAAACTACTGCTGGTCTTCCAGGGAACGATCAAAGAGTAAACTCTTTGAGACATTACTCCCATGGAGGAAAGTCGCATGGTGACTGTTGTATTCAATCCCGATGCAATTTCTGTGTTTCATCAACACTCGGATAGTCCACAGATTACAGAATGCCTCCAGATGTGCATCGGAAACTACTACTGGTCCTCCTGGGAACGATCAAAGCGTAGACTGTTTGAGACATTACTCCCATGGAGGAAAGTGCGCATGGTGACTGTTGTATTCAATCCCGATGCAATTTCTGTGTTTCATGAACACTCTGATAGTCCACAGATTACAGAATGCCTCCAGATGTGCATCGGAAACTACTACTGGTCTTCCAGGGAAAGACCAAAGCGTAGACTGTTTGAGACATTACGCCCATGGGGGAAAGTGCACATGGTGACTGTTGTATTCACTCCCGATGCAATATCTGTGTTTCATCAACACTCTCATAGTTCACAGGTTACAGAATGCCACCAGATGTGCATCGGAAACTACTACTGGTCTTCCAGGGAACGATCAAAGAGTAGACTGTTAGAGATATTACTCCCATGGAGGAAAGTGGGCTTGGTGAAAGTTGTATTCAATCCCGAAGCAGTTTCTGTGTTTCATCAACACACTGATAGTCCACAGATTACAGAATGCCTCCAGATGTGCATCGGAAACTACTACTGGTCTTCCTGGGAACGATCAAAGCGTAGACTGTTTGAGACATTACTCCTATGGAGGTAGGTGCGCATGGTGACTGTTCTATTCAATCCTGATGCAATTTCTGTGTTTCATCAACACTCTGATAGTCCACAGATTACAGAATGCCACCAGATGTGCACCGGAAACTACTGCTGGTCTTCCAGGGAACGATTAAAGCCTAAACTCTTTGAGACATTACTGCCATGGAGGAATGTCGCATGGTGACTGTTGTATTCAATCCCTATGCAATTTCTGTGTTTCATCAACACTCTGATAGTCCACAGATTACAGAATGCCACCAGATGTGCACCGGAAACTACTGCTGGTCTTCCAGGGAACGATTAAAGCGTAAACTCTTTGAGACATTACTCCCATGGAGGAAAATCGCATGGTGACTGTTGTATTCAATCCCTATGTAATTTCTGTGTTTCATCAACACTCTGATAGTCCACAGATTACAGAATGCCACCAGATGTGCATCGGAAACTAGTACTGGTCTTCCAGGGAACGATCAAAGCGTAGACTGTTTGAGACATTACTCCCGCGGAGGGATGTGCGCATGATGACTGTTGTATCCTTTCCTGATGCAATTTCTGTGTTTCATCAACACTCGGATAGTCCACAGATTACAGAATGCCTCCAGATGTACATCAGAAACTACTACTGGTCTTCCTGGGAACGATCAAAGCGTAGACTCTTTGAGACATTACTCACATGGAGGAAAGTGCGCATGGTAACTGTTGTATTCAATACCGATGCAATTTCTGTGTTTCATCAACACTCTGATAGTCCACAGATTACAGAATGCTACCACATGTGCATAGGAAACAACTACTGGTCTTCCAGGGAACGATCAAAGCGTAGAATGTTTGAGACATTACTCCCGTGGAGGAATGTGCGCATGATGACTGTTGTATTCAATCCCGATGCAATTTCTGTGTTTTATCAACACTCTGATAGTCCACAGATTACAGAATGCCTCCAGATGTGCTTCGGAAACTACTACTGGTCTTCCAGGGAACGATCAAAGCGTAGACTGTTTGAGACATTACTTTTATGGAGGAAAGTGCGTAAGTTAACTGTTGTATTCAATCCCGATGCAATTTCTGTGTTTCATCAACACTCTGATAGTCCACAGATTACAGAATGCCTCCAGATGTGCATCGGAAACTACTGCTGGTCTTCCAGGGAACGATCAAAGAGTAAACTCTTTGAGACATTACTCCCATGGAGGAAACTGCGCATGGTGACTGTTGTATTCAATCCCGATGCAATTTCTGTGTTTCATGAACACTCTGATAGTCCACAGATTACAGAATGCCTCCAGATGTGCATCGGAAACTACTACTGGTCTTCCAGGGAAAGACCAATGCGTAGACTGTTTGTGACATTACTCCAATGGAGGAAGGTGCGCATGGTGACTGTTGTATTCTATCCTGATGCAATTTCTGTGTTTCATCAACACTCTGACAGTCAACTTATTACAGAATGCCACCAGATGTGCATCGCAAACTACTACTGGTCTTCCAGGGAACGGTCAAAGCCTAGACTGTTTGAGACATTACTCCCATGGAGGAAAGTGCGCATGGTGACTGTTGTATTCAATCTCGATGCAATTTCTGTGTTTCATCAACACTCTGATAGTCCATAGACTACAGAATGC
The DNA here is from genome assembly GCF_023897955.1 of Schistocerca gregaria. Taxonomy (NCBI): domain Eukaryota; kingdom Metazoa; phylum Arthropoda; class Insecta; order Orthoptera; family Acrididae; genus Schistocerca; species Schistocerca gregaria. The sequence continues at coordinate 3,275,459 of NW_026061799.1, read as the reverse complement.
CTCCAGATGTGCATCGGAAACTACTACTGGTTTTGCAGGGAACGATCAAAGCGTAGACTGTTTGAGACATTAGTCGCATGTAATGAAGTGCCAATGGTGACTGTTGTATTCAACCCCGATGCAATTTCTGTGTTTCATCAACTGTCTGATAGTCCACAGATTACAGAGTGCCTCCAGATGGGCATCGGAAACTACTACTGGTCTTCAATTGAACGATCAAAGCGTAGACTGTTTGGGACATTACTCCAATGGAGGAAAGTGCGCATGGTGACTGTTGTATTCAATCCGGATGCATTTTCTGTGTTTCATCAACACTCTGATAGTCCACAGATTACAGAATGCCTCCAGCTGTACATCGGAAACTACTACTGGTCTTCCTGGGAAAGGTCAAAGCGTAGACTGTTTGAGACATTAGTCCCATGGAGGAAGTGCACATGGTGACTGTTGTATTCAATCCCGATGCAATTTCTGTGTTTCATCAACACTCTGATAGTCCACAGATTACAGAATGCCACCAGACGTGCATCGGAAACTACTACTCGTCTTCTAGGGAACGATCAAAGCGTAGACTCTTTGAGACATTACTCCCGTGGAGGAAAGTGGGCATGGTGACTGTTGTATTCAATCACGATGCAATTTCTGTGTTTCATCAACACTCTGATAGTCCACAGATTAAAAAATGCCTCCAGATGTGCATCGGAAACTACTACTCTTCTTCCAGGGAACGATCAAAGCGTAAACTCTTTGTGACATTACTCCCATGGAGGAAGGTGCGCATGGTGACTGTTGTATTCACTCCCGATGCAATATCCAATATCTGTGTTTCATCAACACTCTGATAGTTCACAGGTTACAGACTGCCACCAGATGTGCATCGGAAACTACTACTGGTCTTCCAGGGAACGATCAACAAGTAGACTGTTTGAGACATTACTCCCATGGAGGAAAATGCGCATGGTTACTGTCGCATTCAATCCCGATGCAATTTCTGTGTTTCATCAACACTCTGATAGTCCACAGATTAAAAAATGCCTCCAGATGTGCATCGGAAACTACTACTCTTCTTCCAGGGAACGATCAAAGCGTAAACTCTTTGAGACATTACTCCCATGGAGGAAGGTGCGCATGGTGACTTTTGTATTCAATCCCAATGCAATTTCTGTGTTTCATCAACACTCTGATAGTCCACAGATTACAGAATGCCTCCAGATGTGCATCATAAACTACCACTGGTCTTGCAGGGAACAATCAAAACATAGACTGTTTGAGACATTACTCGCATGTAGGAAAGTGCCCATGGTGACTGTTGTATTCAACCCCGATGCAATTTCTGTGTTTCATCAACTGTCTGATAGTCCACAGATTACAGAGTGCCTAGAGATGGGCATCGGAAACTACTACTGGTCTTCCAGGGAACGATCAAAGCGTAGACTGTTTGAGAGATTACTCCTATGGAGGAAAGTGCGCATGGTGACTGTTGTATTCAAGCCCGATGCAATTTCTGTGTTTCATCAACAGTCTGATAGTCCACAGATTACAGAAAGCCTCCAGATGTTCATCGGAAACTACTACTTGTCTTCCAGGGAACGATCAAAGCGTAGACTCTTTGAGACATTACTCCCATGGAGGAAAGTCGCATGGTGACTGTTGTATTCAATCCCGATACAATTTCTGTGTTTCATCAACACTCTGATAGTCCACAGATTACAGAATGCCTCCAGATGTGTATCGGAAACTACTACTGGTCTTCCTGGGAACGATCAAAGCGTAGACTGTTTGAGACATTACTCCCATGGAGGAAAGTGCGCATGGTGACTGTTGTATTCAATCCCGATGCAATTTCTGTGTTTCATGAACACTCTGATAGTCCACAGATTACAGAATGCCTCCAGATGTGCATCGGAAACTACTAATGGTCTTCCAGGGAAAGACCAAAGCGTAGACTGTTTGAGACATTACTCCCATGGGGGAAAGTGCACATGGTGACTGTTGTATTCACTCCCGATGCAATATCTGTGTTTCATCAACACTCTGATAGTTCACAGGTTACAGAATGCCACCAGATGTGCATCGGAAACTACTACTGGTCTTCCAGGGAACGATCAAAGAGTAGACTGTTAGAGATATTACTCCCATGGAGGAAAGTGGGCTTGGTGAATGTTGTATTCAAGCCCGATGCAATTTCTGTGTTTCATCAACAGTCTGATAGTCCACAGATTACAGAAAGCCTCCAGATGTTCATCGGAAACTACTACTTGTCTTCCAGGGAACGATCAAAGCGTAGACTCTTTGAGACATTACTCCCATGGGGGAAAGTCGCATGGTGACTGTTGTATTCAATCCCGATACAATTTCTGTGTTTCATCAACACTCTGATAGTCCACAGATTACAGAATGCCTCCAGATGTGTATCGGAAACTACTACTGGTCTTCCTGGGAACGATCAAAGCGTAGACTGTTTGAGACATTACTCCCATGGAGGAAAGTGCGCATGGTGACTGTTGTATTCAATCCCGATGCAATTTCTGTGTTTCATGAACACTCTGATAGTAAACAGATTACAGAATGCCTCCAGATGTGCATCGGAAACTACTAATGGTCTTCCAGGGAAAGACCAAAGCGTAGACTGTTTGAGACATTACTCCCATGGGGGAAAGTGCACATGGTGACTGTTGTATTCACTCCCGATGCAATATCTGTGTTTCATCAACACTCTGATAGTTCACAGGTTACAGAATGCCACCAGATGTGCATCGGAAACTACTACTGGTCTTCCAGGGAACGATCAAAGAGTAGACTGTTAGAGATATTACTCCCATGGAGGAAAGTGGGCTTGGTGAATGTTGTATTCAATCCCGAAGCAATTTCTGTGTTTCATCAACACACTGATAGTCGACAGATTACAGAATGCCTCCAGATGTGCATCGGAAACTACTACTGGTCTTCCTGGGAACGATCAAAGCGTAGACTGTTTGAGACATTACTCCTATGGAGGTAGGTGCGCATGGTGACTGTTCTATTCAATCCTGATGCAATTTCTGTGTTTCATCAACACTCTGACAATCAACACATTACAGAATGCCACCAGATGTGCATCTGAAACTACTACTGGTCTTCCAGGGAACGGTCAAAGCCTAGACTGTTTGAGACATTACTCCCATGGAGGAAAGTGCGCATGGTGACTGTTGTATTCAATCTCGATGCAATTTCTGTGTTTCATCAACACTCTGATACTCCACAGATTACAGAATGCCACCAGATGTGCACCGGAAACTACTGCTGGTCTTCCAGGGAACGATTAAAGCGTAAACTCTTTGAGACATTACTGCCATGGAGGAAAGTCGCATGGTGACTGTTGTATTCAATCCCTATGCAATTTCTGTGTTTCATCAACACTCTGATAGTCCACAGATTACAGAATGCCTCCAGATGTGCATCGGAAACTACTACTGGTCTTCCAGGGAAAGACCAAAGCGTAGACTGTTTGTGACATTACTCCTATGGAGGAAGGTGCGCATGGTGACTATTGTATTCAATCCTGATGCAATTTCTGTGTTTCATCAACACTCTGACAGTCAACTTATTACAGAATGACACCAGATGTGCATCGCAAACTACTACTGGTCTTCCAGGGAACGGTCAAAGCCTAGACTGTTTGAGACATTACTCCCATGGAGGAAAGTGCGCATGGTGACTGTTGTATTCAATCTCGATGCAATTTCTGTGTTTCATCAACACTCTGATAGTCCACAGATTACAGAATGCCACCAGATGTGCACCGGAAACTACTGCTGGTCTTCCAGGGAACGATTAAAGCGTAAACTCTTTGAGACATTACTGCCATGGAGGAAAGTCGCATGGTGACTGTTGTATTCAATCCCTATGCAATTTCTGTGTTTCATCAACACTCTGATAGTCCACAGATTACAGAATGCCTCCAGATGAGCATCGGAAACTACTACTGGTCTTCCAGGGAAAGACCAAAGCGTAGACTGTTTGTGACATTGCTCCTATGGAGGAAGGTGCGCATGGTGACTGTTGTATTCAATCCTGATGCAATTTCTGTGTTTCATCAACACTCTGACAGTCAACTTATTACAGAATGACACCAGATGTGCATCGCAAACTACTACTGGTCTTCCAGGGAACGGTCAAAGCCTAGACTGTTTGAGACATTATTCCCATGGAGGAAAGTGCGCATGGTGACTGTTGTATTCAATCTCGATGCAATTTCTGTGTTTCATCAACACTCTGATAGTCCACAGATTACAGAATGCCTCCAGATGTGCATCGGAAACTACTACTGGTCTTGCAGGGAACGATCAAAGCGTAGACTGTTTGAGACATTACTCGCATGTAGGGAAGTGCCAATGGTGACTGTTGTATTCAACCCCGATGCAATCTCTGTGTTTCATCAACTGTCTGATAGTCCACAGATTACAGAGTGCCTCCAGATGGGCATCGGAAACTACTACTGGTCTTCCATTGAACGATCAAAGCGTAGACTGTTTGAGACATTACTCCTATGGAAGAAAGTGCGCATGGTGACTGTTGTATTCAATCCCGATGCATTTTCTGTGTTTCATCAACACTCTGATAGTCCACAGATTACAGAATGCCTCCAGCTGTACATCGGAAACTACCACTGGTCTTCCTGGGAAAGATCAAAGCGTAGACTGTTTGACACATTAGTCCCATGGAGGAAGTGCACATGGTGACTGTTGTATTCAATCCCGATGCAATTTCTGTGTTTCATCAACACTCTGATAGTCCACAGATTACAGAATGCCACCAGACGTGCATCGGAAACTACTACTCGTCTTCCAGGGAACGATCAAAGCGTAGACTCTTTGAGACATTACTCCCGTGGAGGAAAGTGCGCATGGTGACTGTTGTATTCAATCCCGATGCAATTTCTGTGTTTCATCAACACTCTGATAGTCCACAGATTACAGAATGCCACCAGATGTGCATCGCAAACTACTACTGGTCTTCCAGGGAACGATCAAAGCGTAGACTGTTTCAGACATTACTTTCATGGAGGAAAGTGCGGATGGTGACTGTTGTATTCAATCATGATGCAATTTCTGTGTTTCATCAACACTCTGATAGTCCACAGATTACAGAGTGCCACCATTGTGCATCCGAAACTACTACTGGTCTTCCAGGGAACGATCAAAGAGTAGACTGTTAGAGATATTACTCCCATGGAGGAAAGTGGGCTTGGTGAATGTTGTATTCAATCCCGAAGCAATTTCTGTGTTTCATCAACACACTGATAGTCCACAGATTACAGAATGCCTCCAGATGTGCATCGGAAACTACTACTGGTCTTCCTGGGAACGATCAAAGCGTAGACTGTTTGAGACATTACTCCTATGGAGGTAGGTGCGCATGGTGACTGTTCTATTCAATCCTGATGCAATTTCTGTGTTTCATCAACACTCTGACAATCAACACATTACAGAATGCCACCAGATGTGCATCTGAAACTACTACTGGTCTTCCAGGGAACGGTCAAAGCCTAGACTGTTTGAGACATTACTCCCATGGAGGAAAGTGCGCATGGTGACTGTTGTATTCAATCTCGATGCAATTTCTGTGTTTCATCAACACTCTGATAGTCCACAGATTACAGAATGCCACCAGATGTGCACCGGAAACTACTGCTGGTCTTCCAGGGAACGATTAAAGCCTAAACTCTTTGAGACATTACTGCCATGGAGGAAGGTCGCATGGTGACTGTTGTATTCAATCCCTATGCAATTTCTGTGTTTCATCAACACTCTGATAGTCCACAGATTACAGAATGCCACCAGATGTGCACCGGAAACTACTGCTGGTCTTCCAGGGAACGATTAAAGCGTAAACTCTTTGAGACATTACTCCCATGGAGGAAAATCGCATGGTGACTGTTGTATTCAATCCCTATGTAATTTCTGTGTTTCATCAACACTCTGATAGTCCACAGATTACAGAATGCCACCAGATGTGCATCGGAAGCTAGTACTGGTCTTCCAGGGAACGATCAAAGCGTAGACTGTTTGAGACATTACTCCCGCGGAGGGATGTGCGCATGATGACTGTTGTATCCTTTCCTGATGCAATTTCTGTGTTTCATCAACACTCGGATAGTCCACAGATTACAGAATGCCTCCAGATGTGCATCAGAAACTACTACTGGTCTTCCTGGGAACGATCAAAGCGTAGACTCTTTGAGACATTACTCACATGGAGGAAAGTGCGCATGGTAACTGTTGTATTCAATACCGATGCAATTTCTGTGTTTCATCAACACTCTGATAGTCCACAGATTACAGAATGCTACCACATGTGCATAGGAAACAACTACTGGTCTTCCAGGGAACGATCAAAGCGTAGACTGTTTGAGACATTACTCCCGTGGAGGAATGTGCGCATGATGACTGTTGTATTCAATCCCGATGCAATTTCTGTGTTTTATAAACACTCTGATAGTCCACAGATTACAGAATGCCTCCAGATGTGCTTCGGAAACTACTACTGGTCTTCCAGGGAACGATCAAAGCGTAGACTGTTTGAGACATTACTTTTATGGAGGAAAGTGCGCAAGTTAACTGTTGTATTCAATCCCGATGCAATTTCTGTGTTTCATCAACACTCTGATTGTCCACAGATTACAGAATGCCTCCAGATGTGCATCGGAAACTACTGCTGGTCTTCCAGGGAACGATCAAAGAGTAAACTCTTTGAGACATTACTCCCATGGAGGAAAGTCGCATGGTGACAGTTGTATTCAATCCCGGTGCAATTTCTGTGTTTCATCAACACTCGGATAGTCCACAGATTAAAGAATGCCTCCAGATCTGCATCGGAAACTACTACTGGTCTTCCTGGGAACGATCAAAGCGTAGACTGTTTGAGACATTACTCCCATGGAGGAAAGTGCGCATGGTGACTGTTGTATTCAATCCCGATGCAATTTCTGTGTTTCATGAACACTCTGATAGTCCACAGATTACAGAATGCCTCCAGCTGTACATCGGAAACTACCACTGGCCTTCCTGGGAAAGATCAAAGCGTAGACTGTTTGACACATTAGTCCCATGGAGGAAGTGCACATGGTGACTGTTGTATTCAATCCCGATGCAATTTCTGTGTTTCATCAACACTCTGATAGTCCACAGATTACAGAATGCCACCAGACGTGCATCGGAAACTACTACTCGTCTTCCAGGGAACGATCAAAGCGTAGACTCTTTGAGACATTACTCCCGTGGAGGAAAGTGCGCATGGTGACTGTTGTATTCAATCCCGATGCAATTTCTGTGTTTCATGAACACTCTGATAGTCCACAGATTACAGAATGCCACCAGATGTGCATCGCAAACTACTACTGGTCTTCCAGGGAACGATCAAAGCGTAGACTGTTTCAGACATTACTTTCATGGAGGAAAGTGCGGATGGTGACTGTTGTATTCAATCATGATGCAATTTCTGTGTTTCATCAACACTCTGATAGTCCACAGATTACAGAGTGCCACCATTGTGCATCCGAAACTACTACTGGTCTTCCAGGGAACGATCAAAGAGTAGACTGTTAGAGATATTACTCCCATGGAGGAAAGTGGGCTTGGTGAATGTTGTATTCAATCCCGAAGCAATTTCTGTGTTTCATCAACACACTGATAGTCCACAGATTACAGAATGCCTCCAGATGTGCATCGGAAACTACTACTGGTCTTCCTGGGAACGATCAAAGCCTAGACTGTTTGAGACATTACTCCCATGGAGGAAAGTGCGCATGGTGACTGTTGTATTCAATCTCGATGCAATTTCTGTGTTTCATCAACACTCTGATAGTCCACAGATTACAGAATGCCACCAGATGTGCACCGGAAACTACTGCTGGTCTTCCAGGGAACGATTAAAGCCTAAACTCTTTGAGACATTACTGCCATGGAGGAAGGTCGCATGGTGACTGTTGTATTCAATCCCTATGCAATTTCTGTGTTTCATCAACACTCTGATAGTCCACAGATTACAGAATGCCACCAGATGTGCACCGGAAACTACTGCTGGTCTTCCAGGGAACGATTAAAGCGTAAACTCTTTGAGACATTACTCCCATGGAGGAAAATCGCATGGTGACTGTTGTATTCAATCCCTATGTAATTTCTGTGTTTCATCAACACTCTGATAGTCCACAGATTACAGAATGCCACCAGATGTGCATCGGAAACTAGTACTGGTCTTCCAGGGAACGATCAAAGCGTAGACTGTTTGAGACATTACTCCCGCGGAGGGATGTGCGCATGATGACTGTTGTATCCTTTCCTGATGCAATTTCTGTGTTTCATCAACACTCGGATAGTCCACAGATTACAGACAGCCTCCAGATGTGCATCAGAAACTACTACTGGTCTTCCTGGGAACGATCAAAGCGTAGACTCTTTGAGACATTACTCACATGGAGGAAAGTGCGCATGGTAACTGTTGTATTCAATACCGATGCAATTTCTGTGTTTCATCAACACTCTGATAGTCCACAGATTACAGAATGCTACCACATGTGCATAGGAAACAACTACTGGTCTTCCAGGGAACGATCAAAGCGTAGACTGTTTGAGACATTACTCCCGTGGAGGAATGTGCGCATGATGACTGTTGTATTCAATCCCGATGCAATTTCTGTGTTTTATAAACACTCTGATAGTCCACAGATTACAGAATGCCTCCAGATGTGCTTCGGAAACTACTACTGGTCTTCCAGGGAACGATCAAAGCGTAGACTGTTTGAGACATTACTTTTATGGAGGAAAGTGCGCAAGTTAACTGTTGTATTCAATCCCGATGCAATTTCTGTGTTTCATCAACACTCTGATAGTCCACAGATTACAGAATGCCTCCAGATGTGCATCGGAAACTACTGCTGGTCTTCCAGGGAACGATCAAAGAGTAAACTCTTTGAGACATTACTCCCATGGAGGAAAGTCGCATGGTGACAGTTGTATTCAATCCCGGTGCAATTTCTGTGTTTCATCAACACTCGGATAGTCCACAGATTAAAGAATGCCTCCAGATCTGCATCGGAAACTACTACTGGTCTTCCTGGGAACGATCAAAGCGTAGACTGTTTGAGACATTACTCCCATGGAGGAAAGTGCGCATGGTGACTGTTGTATTCAATCCCGATGCAATTTCTGTGTTTCATGAACACTCTGATAGTCCACAGATTACAGAATGCCTCCAGATGTACATCGGAAACTACTACTGGTCTTCCAGGGAAAGACCAAAGCGTAGACTGTTTGTGACATTACTCCAATGGAGGAAGGTGCGCATGGTGACTGTTGTATTCTATCCTGATGCAATTTCTGTGTTTCATCAACACTCTGACAGTCAACTTATTACAGAATGCCACCACATGTGCATCGCAAACTACTACTGGTCTTCCAGGGAACGGTCAAAGCCTAGACTGTTTGAGACATTACTCCCATGGAGGAAAGTGCGCATGGTGACTGTTGTATTCAATCTCGATGCAATTTCTGTGTTTCATCAACACTCTGATAGTCCACAGATTACAGAATGCCTCCAGATGTGCATCGGAAACTACTACTGGTCTTGCAGGGAACGATCAAAGCGTAGACTGTTTGAGACATTACTCGCATGTAGGGAAGTGCCAATGGTGACTGTTGTATTCAACCCCGATGCAATCTCTGTGTTTCATCAACTGTCTGATAGTCCACAGATTACAGAGTGCCTCCAGATGGGCATCGGAAACTACTACTGGTCTTCCATTGAACGATCAAAGCGTAGACTGTTTGAGACATTACTCCTATGGAAGAAAGTGCGCATGGTGACTGTTGTATTCAATCCCGATGCATTTTCTGTGTTTCATCAACACTCTGATAGTCCACAGATTACAGAATGCCTCCAGCTGTACATCGGAAACTACCACTGGTCTTCCTGGGAAAGATCAAAGCGTAGACTGTTTCAGACATTACTTTCATGGAGGAAAGTGCGGATGGTGACTGTTGTATTCAATCATGATGCAATTTCTGTGTTTCATCAACACTCTGATAGTCCACAGATTACAGAGTGCCACCATTGTGCATCCGAAACTACTACTGGTCTTCCAGGGAACGATCAAAGAGTAGACTGTTAGAGATATTACTCCCATGGAGGAAAGTGGGCTTGGTGAATGTTGTATTCAATCCCGAAGCAATTTCTGTGTTTCATCAACACACTGATAGTCCACAGATTACAGAATGCCTCCAGATGTGCATCGGAAACTACTACTGGTCTTCCTGGGAACGATCAAAGCGTAGACTGTTTGAGACATTACTCCTATGGAGGTAGGTGCGCATGGTGACTGTTCTATTCAATCCTGATGCAATTTCTGTGTTTCATCAACACTCTGACAATCAACACATTACAGAATGCCACCAGATGTGCATCTGAAACTACTACTGGTCTTCCAGGGAACGGTCAAAGCCTAGACTGTTTGAGACATTACTCCCATGGAGGAAAGTGCGCATGGTGACTGTTGTATTCAATCTCGATGCAATTTCTGTGTTTCATCAACACTCTGATAGTCCACAGATTACAGAATGCCACCAGATGTGCACCGGAAACTACTGCTGGTCTTCCAGGGAACGATTAAAGCCTAAACTCTTTGAGACATTACTGCCATGGAGGAAGGTCGCATGGTGACTGTTGTATTCAATCCCTATGCAATTTCTGTGTTTCATCAACACTCTGATAGTCCACAGATTACAGAATGCCACCAGATGTGCATCGGAAACTAGTACTGGTCTTCCAGGGAACGATCAAAGCGTAGACTGTTTGAGACATTACTCCCGCGGAGGGATGTGCGCATGATGACTGTTGTATCCTTTCCTGATGCAATTTCTGTGTTTCATCAACACTCGGATAGTCCACAGATTACAGAATGCCTCCAGATGTGCATCAGAAACTACTACTGGTCTTCCTGGGAACGATCAAAGCGTAGACTCTTTGAGACATACTCACATGGAGGAAAGTGCGCATGGTAACTGTTGTATTCAATACCGATGCAATTTCTGTGTTTCATCAACACTCTGATAGTCCACAGATTACAGAATGCTACCACATGTGCATAGGAAACAACTACTGGTCTTCCAGGGAACGATCAAAGCGTAGACTGTTTGAGACATTACTCCCGTGGAGGAATGTGCGCATGATGACTGTTGTATTCAATCCCGATGCAATTTCTGTGTTTTATAAACACTCTGATAGTCCACAGATTACAGAATGCCTCCAGATGTGCTTCGGAAACTACTACTGGTCTTCCAGGGAACGATCAAAGAGTAAACTCTTTGAGACATTACTCCCATGGAGGAAAGTCGCATGGTGACAGTTGTATTCAATCCCGGTGCAATTTCTGTGTTTCATCAACACTCGGATAGTCCACAGATTAAAGAATGCCTCCAGATCTGCATCGGAAACTACTACTGGTCTTCCTGGGAACGATCAAAGCGTAGACTGTTTGAGACATTACTCCCATGGAGGAAAGTGCGCATGGTGACTGTTGTATTCAATCCCGATGCAATATCTGTGTTTCATGAACACTCTGATAGTCCACAGATTACAGAATGCCTCCAGATGTACATCGGAAACTACTACTGGTCTTCCAGGGAAAGACCAAAGCGTAGACTGTTTGTGACATTACTCCAATGGAGGAAGGTGCGCATGGTGACTGTTGTATTCTATCATGATGCAATTTCTGTGTTTCATCAACACTCTGACAGTCAACTTATTACAGAATGCCACCACATGTGCATCGCAAACTACTACTGGTCTTCCAGGGAACGGTCAAAGCCTAGACTGTTTGAGACATTACTCCCATGGAGGAAAGTGCGCATGGTGACTGTTGTATTCAATCTCGATGCAATTTCTGTGTTTCATCAACACTCTGATAGTCCACAGATTACAGAATGCCACCAGATGTGCAGCGCAAACTACTACTGGTCTTCCAGGGAACGATCAAAGCGTAGACTGTTTCAGACATTACTCCCATGGAGGAAAGTGCGGATGGTGACTGTTGTATTCAATCATGATGCAATTTCTGTGTTTCATCAACACTCTGATAGTCCACAGATTACAGAGTGCCACCATTGTGCATCCGAAACTACTACTGGTCTTCCAGGGAACGATCAAAGCGTAGACTGTTTGAGACATACCTCCCCTGGAGGAAAGTGCGCATGGTGACTGTAGAGTTCAATCCCGATGCAATTTCTGTGTTTCATCAACACTCTGATGGTCGACATATTACAGAAAGCCTCCAGATGTACATCGGAAACTACTACTGGTCTTCCATGGAACGATCAAAGCGTAGACTGTTAGATACATTATTCCCATGGAGGAAAATGCGCATGGTGACTGTTGTATTCAATCCCGATGCAATTTCTGTGTTTCATCAACACTCTGATGGTCCACAGATTACAGAATGCCTCCAGATGTGCATCGGAAACTACCACTGGTCTTCCAGGGAAAGATCACAACGTAGACTGTTTGAGACATTACTAACATGGAGGAAAATGCGCATGGTGTCTGTTGTATTCAATCCCGATGCAATTACTGTGTTTCATGAACACTCTGATAGTCCACAGATTACAGAATGCCAACAGATGTGCATCGGAAACTTCTACTGGTATTCCTTGGAACGATCAAAGGGTAGACTGTTTGAGTCTTTACTTCTGTGGAGGAAAGTGCGAATGGTGACTGTTGTATTCAATCCCGATGCAATTTCTATGTTTCATCAACATTCTGATAGTCCACAGATTACAGAATACCACCAGATGTGCATTGGAAACTACTACTGGTCTTCCAGGGAACGATCAAACTGTAGACTGTTTCAGACATTACTCACAAGGAGAAGAGTGCTGATGGTGACTGTTGTATTCGATCCCGATGCAATTTCTGTGTTTCATCAACACTCTGATACTCCACAGATTACAGAATGTCCCCAGATGTGCATCGGAAACTACTACTGGTCTTCCAGGGAACGATCAAAGCGTAGACTGTTTGAGACATTACTCCCATGGAGGAAAGTGCGCATGGTGACTGTTGTATTCAATCCCGATGTAATTTCTGTGTTTCATGAACACTCTGATAGTAAACAGATTACAGAATGCCTCCAGATGTGCATCGGAAACTACTACTGGTCTTCCAGGGAACGATCAAAGCCTAAACTGTTTGAGACATTACTCCCATGGAGGAAAGTGCGCATGGTGACTGTTGTATTCAATCTCGATGCAATTTCTGTGTTTCATCAACACTCTGATAGTCCACAGATTACAGAATGCCTCCAGATGTGCATCGGAAACTACTACTGGTTTTGCAGGGAACGATCAAAGCGTAGACTGTTTGAGACATTAGTCGCATGTAGGGAAGTGCCAATGGTGACTGTTGTATTCAACCCCGATGCAATTTCTGTGTTTCATCAACTGTCTGATAGTCCACAGATTACAGAGTGCCTCCAGATGGGCATCGGAAACTACTACTGGTCTTCCATTGAACGATCAAAGCGTAGACTGTTTGGGACATAACTCCAATGGAGGAAAGTGCGCATGGTGAATGTTGTATTCAATCCGGATGCATTTTCTGTGTTTCATCAACACTCTGATAGTCCACAGATTACAGAATGCCTCCAGCTGTACATCGGAAACTACTACTGGTCTTCCTGGGAAAGATCAAAGCGTAGACTGTTTGAGACATTAGTCCCATGGAGGAAAGTGGGCATGGTGACTGTTGTATTCAATCACGATGCAATTTCTGTGTTTCATCAACACTCTGATACTCCACAGATTACAGAATGCCACCAGATGTGCAGCGCAAACTACTACTGGTCTTCCAGGGAACGATCAAAGCGTAGACTGTTTCAGACATTACTCCCATGGAGGAAAGTGCGGATGGTGACTGTTGTATTCAATCATGATGCAATTTCTGTGTTTCATCAACACTCTGATAGTCCACAGATTACAGAGTGCCACCATTGTGCATCCGAAACTACTACTGGTCTTCCAGGGAACGATCAAAGCGTAGACTGTTTGAGACATACCTCCCCTGGAGGAAAGTGCGCATGGTGACTGTAGAGTTCAATCCCGATGCAATTTCTGTGTTTCATCAACACTCTGATGGTCGACATATTACAGAAAGCCTCCAGATGTACATCGGAAACTACTACTGGTCTTCCATGGAACGATCAAAGCGTAGACTGTTAGATACATTATTCCCATGGAGGAAAATGCGCATGGTGACTGTTGTATTCAATCCCGATGCAATTTCTGTGTTTCATCAACACTCTGATAGTCCACAGATTACAGAATGCCTCCAGATGTGCATCGGAAACTACCACTGGTCTTCCAGGGAAAGATCACAACGTAGACTGTTTGAGACATTACTAACATGGAGGAAAATGCGCATGGTGTCTGTTGTATTCAATCCCGATGCAATTACTGTGTTTCATGAACACTCTGATAGTCCACAGATAACAGAATGCCAACAGATGTGCATCGGAAACTTCTACTGGTATTCCTTGGAACGATCAAAGGGTAGACTGTTTGAGTCTTTACTCCTGTGGAGGAAAGTGCGAATGGTGACTGTTGTATTCAATCCCGATGCAATTGCTATGTTTCATCAACATTCTGATAGTCCACAGATTACAGAATACCACCAGATGTGCATTGGAAACTACTACTGGTCTTCCAGAGAACGATCAAACCGTAGACTGTTTCAGACATTACTCACAAGGAGAAGAGTGCTGATGGTGACTGTTGTATTCGATCCCGATGCAATTTCTGTGTTTCATCAACACTCTGATACTCCACAGATTACAGAATGCCCCCAGATGTGCATCGGAAACTACTACTGGTCTTCCAGGGAACGATCAAAGCGTTGGCTGTTTGAGACATTACTCTCATGCAGGAAAGTGCGCATGGTGAATGTTGTATTCAATCCCGATGCAATTTCTGTGTTTCATCAACATTCTGATAGACCACAGATTACAGAATGCCTCCAGATGTGAATCGGAAACTACTACTGGTCTTCCAGGGAACGATCAAAGCGTAAACTCTTTAAGACATTACTCCCATGGAGGAAAGTGCACATGGTGTCTGCTGTATTCAATCCTGATGCAATTTCTGTGTTTCATCAACACTCTGACAGCCAACTTATTACAGAATGCCACCAGATGTGCATCGCAAACTACTACTGGTCTTCCTGGGAACGATCAAAGCGTAGACTGTCTGAGACATTACTCCCATGAAGGAACGTGCTCATGGTGACTGTTGTATTCAATCCCGAAGCAATTTCTGTGTTTCATCAACAGTCTGATAGTCCACAGATTACAGAATGCCTCCAGATGTGCATCGGAAACTACTACTGGTCTTCCAGGGAACGATCAAAGCGTAGACAGTTTGAGACATTACTCCCATAGAGGAAAGTGCGCATGTTAACTGTTGTATTCAATCCCGATGCAATTTCTGTGTTTCATCAACTGTCTGATAGTCCACAGATTACAGAGTGCCTCCAGATGGGCATCGGAAACTACTACTGGTCTTCCATTGAACGATCAAAGCGTAGACTGTTTGGGACATTACTCCCATGGAGGAAAGTGCGCATGGTGACTTTTGTATTCAATCCCTATGCAATTTCTGTGTTTCATCAACACTCTGATAGTCCACAGATTACAGAATGCCACCAGATGTGTATCGCAAACTACTACTGGTCTTCCAGGGAACGATCAAAGCGTAGACTGTTTCAGACATTACTCCCATGGAGGAAAGTGCGGATGGTGACTGTTGTATTCAATCATGATGCAATTTCTGTGTTTCATCAACACTCTGATAGTCCACAGATTACAGAGTGCCACCATTGTGCATCCGAAACTACTACTGGTCTTCCAGGGAACGATCAAAGCGTAGACTGTTTGAGACATACCTCCCCTGGAGGAAAGTGCGCATGGTGACTGTAGAGTTCAATCCCGATGCAATTTCTGTGTTTCATCAACACTCTGATGGTCGACAGATTACAGAAAGCCTCCAGATGTACATCGGAAACTACTACTGGTCTTCCATGGAACGATCAAATCGTAGACTGTTAGATACATTATTCCTATGGAGGAAAATGCGCATGGTGACTGTTGTATTCAATCCCGATGCAATTTCTGTGTTTCATCAACACTCTGATAGTCCACAGATTACAGAATGCCTCCAGATGTGCATCGGAAACTACCACTGGTCTTCCAGGGAAAGATCACAACGTAGACTGTTTGAGACATTACTAACATGGAGGAAAATGCGCATGGTGTCTGTTGTATTCAATCCCGATGCAATTACTGTGTTTCATGAACACTCTGATAGTCCACAGATTACAGAATGCCAACAGATGTGCATCGGAAACTTCTACTGGTATTCCAGGGAACGATCATAGAGTAGACTGTTTGAGTCTTTACTCCTGTGGAGGAAAGTGCGAATGGTGACTGTTGTATTCAATCCCGATGCAATTTCTATGTTTCATCAACACTCTGATAGTCCACAGATTACAGAATACCACCAGATGTGCATCGGAAACTACTACTGGTCTTCCAGGGAACGATCAAACCGTAGACTGTTTCAGACATTACTCACAAGGAGAAGAGTGCTGATGGTGACTGTTGTATTCGATCCCGATGCAATTTCTGTGTTTCATCAACACTCTGATACTCCACAGTTTACAGAATGCCACCAGATGTGCATCGGAAACTACTACTGGTCTTCCAGGGAACGATCAAAGGGTAGCCTATTTGAGACATTAGTCCCGTGGAGGATAGAGCGAATGATGAGTGTTGTATTCAATCCCGATGCAGTTTCTGTGTTTCATCAACACACTGATAGTCCACAGATTACAGAATGCCACCAGATGTGCATCGGAAGCTACTATTGGACTTGTATTCAATCCCGATGCACTTTTTTTGTTTAATCAACACTCTGATAGTCCACAGATTGCAGAATGCCTCCAGATATGCATCGGAAACTACTACTGGTCTTCCAGGGAACGATCAAAGTGTAGACTGTTTGAGACATTACTCCCATGGAGGAAAGTGCTCCTGGTGACTGTTGTAATCTATCCCGTTGCAATTTCTATGTTTCATCAACACTCAGTTAGTCCACAGATTTCAGAATGCCTCCAGACGTGCATCGGAAACTACTACTGGTCTTCCAGGGAACGATCAAAGCGTAGACTGTTTGAGACATTCCTCCCATGGAGGAAAGTGCACATGGTGACTGTTGTATTCAATCCCGATGCAATTTGTGTGTTTCAACAACACTCTTATAGTCCACAGATTACAAAATGCCTCCAGATGTGCATCGGAAACTAATTATGGTCATCCAGGGAACGATCAAAGCGTAGACTGTTTGAGACTCTACTCCCATGGATGAAAGTGCTCATGGTGACTGTTGTATTCAATCCCGATGCAATTTCTGTGTTTCATCAACACTCTGATACTCCACAGATTACAGAATGCCACCAGATGTGCATCGGAAACTACTACTGGTCTTCCTGGGAACGATCAAAGCGTAGACTGTCTGAAACATTACTCCCATGGAGGAAAGTGCGCATGGTGACTGTTTTATTCAATCCCAATGCAATTTCTCTGTTTCATCAACACTCTGATAGTCCACAGATTACAGAATGCCTCCAGATGTGCATCAGAAATTACTACTGGTCATCCAGGGAGCGATCAAAGCGTAGACTGTTTGCGACACTACTCCCATGGAGGAAAGTGCGCATGGTGACTGTTGTATTCAATGCCGATGCAATAGTCCACTGATTACAGAATGCTTCCAGATGTGCTAAAGAAACTACTACTGGTCCTCCTGGGAACGATCAAAGCGTAGACTGTCTGAGACATTACTCCCATGGAGGAAAGGGCGCATGGTGACTGTTGTATTCAATCCAGATGCAATTTCTGTGTTTGATCAACAGTCTGCAGTCCACAGATTACAGAATGCCTCCAGATGTGCATCGGAAACTACTGCTGGTCTTGCAGGGAACGATCAAAGGGTAGACTGTTTCAGACATTACTCCCATGGAGGAAACTGCGCATGGTGACTGTTTTATTCAATCCCAATGCAATTTCTCTGTTTCATCAACACTCTGATAGTCCACAGATTACAGAATGCCTCCAGATGTGCATCGGAAACTACTACTGATCTTCAAGGGAACGATCAAAGGGTAAACTGTTTCAGACATTACACCCATAGAGGAAAGTGCGCATGGTGACTGTTGTATTCAATCCCTATGTAATTTCTGTGTTTCATCAACACTCTGATAGTCCACAGATTACAGAATGCCACCAGATGTGCATCGGAAACTAGTACTGGTCTTCCAGGGAACGATCAAAGCGTAGACTGTTTGAGACATTACTCCCGCGGAGGGATGTGCGCATGATGACTGTTGTATCCTTTCCTGATGCAATTTCTGTGTTTCATCAACACTCGGATAGTCCACAGATTACAGAATGCCTCCAGATGTGCATCAGAAACTACTACTGGTCTTCCTGGGAACGATCAAAGCGTAGACTCTTTGAGACATTACTCACATGGAGGAAAGTGCGCATGGTAACTGTTGTATTCAATACCGATGCAATTTCTGTGTTTCATCAACACTCTGATAGTCCACAGATTACAGAATGCTACCACATGTGCATAGGAAACAACTACTGGTCTTCCAGGGAACGATCAAAGCGTAGACTGTTTGAGACATTACTCCCGTGGAGGAATGTGCGCATGATGACTGTTGTATTCAATCCCGATGCAATTTCTGTGTTTTATAAACACTCTGATAGTCCACAGATTACAGAATGCCTCCAGATGTGCTTCGGAAACTACTACTGGTCTTCCAGGGAACGATCAAAGCGTAGACTGTTTGAGACATTACTTTTATGGAGGAAAGTGCGCAAGTTAACTGTTGTATTCAATCCCGATGCAATTTCTGTGTTTCATCAACACTCTGATAGTCCACAGATTACAGAATGCCTCCAGATGTGCATCGGAAACTACTGCTGGTCTTCCAGGGAACGATCAAAGAGTAAACTCTTTGAGACATTACTCCCATGGAGGAAAGTCGCATGGTGACAGTTGTATTCAATCCCGGTGCAATTTCTGTGTTTCATCAACACTCGGATAGTCCACAGATTAAAGAATGCCTCCAGATCTGCATCGGAAACTACTACTGGTCTTCCTGGGAACGATCAAAGCGTAGACTGTTTGAGACATTACTCCCATGGAGGAAAGTGCGCATGGTGACTGTTGTATTCAATCCCGATGCAATTTCTGTGTTTCATGAACACTCTGATAGTCCACAGATTACAGAATGCCTCCAGATGTACATCGGAAACTACTACTGGTCTTCCAGGGAAAGACCAAAGCGTAGACTGTTTGTGACATTACTCCAATGGAGGAAGGTGCGCATGGTGACTGTTGTATTCAATCTCGATGCAATTTCTGTGTTTCATCAACACTCTGATAGTCCACAGATTACAGAGTGCCACCATTGTGCATCCGAAACTACTACTGGTCTTCCAGGGAACGATCAAAGCGTAGACTGTTTGAGACATACCTCCCCTGGAGGAAAGTGCGCATGGTGACTGTAGAGTTCAATCCCGATGCAATTTCTGTGTTTCATCAACACTCTGATGGTCGACATATTACAGAAAGCCTCCAGATGTACATCGGAAACTACTACTGGTCTTCCATGGAACGATCAAAGCGTAGACTGTTAGATACATTATTCCCATGGAGGAAAATGCGCATGGTGACTGTTGTATTCAATCCCGATGCAATTTCTGTGTTTCATCAACACTCTGATGGTCCACAGATTACAGAATGCCTCCAGATGTGCATCGGAAACTACCACTGGTCTTCCAGGGAAAGATCACAACGTAGACTGTTTGAGACATTACTAACATGGAGGAAAATGCGCATGGTGTCTGTTGTATTCAATCCCGATGCAATTACTGTGTTTCATGAACACTCTGATAGTCCACAGATTACAGAATGCCAACAGATGTGCATCGGAAACTTCTACTGGTATTCCTTGGAACGATCAAAGGGTAGACTGTTTGAGTCTTTACTTCTGTGGAGGAAAGTGCGAATGGTGACTGTTGTATTCAATCCCGATGCAATTTCTATGTTTCATCAACATTCTGATAGTCCACAGATTACAGAATACCACCAGATGTGCATTGGAAACTACTACTGGTCTTCCAGGGAACGATCAAACCGTAGACTGTTTCAGACATTACTCACAAGGAGAAGAGTGCTGATGGTGACTGTTGTATTCGATCCCGATGCAATTTCTGTGTTTCATCAACACTCTGATACTCCACAGATTACAGAATGTCCCCAGATGTGCATCGGAAACTACTACTGGTCTTCCAGGGAACGATCAAAGCGTAGACTGTTTGAGACATTACTCCCATGGAGGAAAGTGCGCATGGTGACTGTTGTATTCAATCCCGATGTAATTTCTGTGTTTCATGAACACTCTGATAGTCCACAGATTACAGAATGCCTCCAGATGTGCATCGGAAACTACTACTGTTCTTCCAGGGAAAGACCAAAGCGTAGACTGTTTGTGACATTACTCCAATGGAGGAAGGTGCGCATGGTGACTGTTGTATTCAATCCTGATGCAATTTCTGTGTTTCATCAACACTCTGACAGTCAACTTATTACACAATGCCACCAGATGTGCATCGCAAACTACTACTGGTCTTCCAGGGAACGGTCAAAGCCTAGACTGTTTGAGACATTACTCCCATGGAGGAAAGTGCGCATGGTGACTGTTGTATTCAATCTCGATGCAATTTCTGTGTTTCATCAACACTCTGATAGTCCACAGATTACAGAGTGCCACCATTGTGCATCCGAAACTACTACTGGTCTTCCAGGGAACGATCAAAGCGTAGACTGTTTGAGACATACCTCCCCTGGAGGAAAGTGCGCATGGTGACTGTAGAGTTCAATCCCGATGCAATTTCTGTGTTTCATCAACACTCTGATGGTCGACATATTACAGAAAGCCTCCAGATGTACATCGGAAACTACTACTGGTCTTCCATGGAACGATCAAAGCGTAGACTGTTAGATACATTATTCCCATGGAGGAAAATGCGCATGGTGACTGTTGTATTCAATCCCGATGCAATTTCTGTGTTTCATCAACACTCTGATAGTCCACAGATTACAGAATGCCTCCAGATGTGCATCGGAAACTACCACTGGTCTTCCAGGGAAAGATCACAACGTAGACTGTTTGAGACATTACTAACATGGAGGAAAATGCGCATGGTGTCTGTTGTATTCAATCCCGATGCAATTACTGTGTTTCATGAACACTCTGATAGTCCACAGATTACAGAATGCCAACAGATGTGCATCGGAAACTTCTACTGGTATTCCTTGGAACGATCAAAGGGTAGACTGTTTGAGTCTTTACTCCTGTGGAGGAAAGTGCGAATGGTGACTGTTGTATTCAATCCCGATGCAATTGCTATGTTTCATCAACATTCTGATAGTCCACAGATTACAGAATACCACCAGATGTGCATTGGAAACTACTACTGGTCTTCCAGAGAACGATCAAACCGTAGACTGTTTCAGACATTACTCACAAGGAGAAGAGTGCTGATGGTGACTGTTGTATTCGATCCCGATGCAATTTCTGTGTTTCATCAACACTCTGATACTCCACAGATTACAGAATGCCCCCAGATGTGCATCGGAAACTACTACTGGTCTTCCAGGGAACGATCAAAGCGTTGGCTGTTTGAGACATTACTCTCATGCAGGAAAGTGCGCATGGTGAATGTTGTATTCAATCCCGATGCAATTTCTGTGTTTCATCAACATTCTGATAGACCACAGATTACAGAATGCCTCCAGATGTGAATCGGAAACTACTACTGGTCTTCCAGGGAACGATCAAAGCGTAAACTCTTTAAGACATTACTCCCATGGAGGAAAGTGCACATGGTGTCTGCTGTATTCAATCCTGATGCAATTTCTGTGTTTCATCAACACTCTGACAGCCAACTTATTACAGAATGCCACCAGATGTGCATCGCAAACTACTACTGGTCTTCCTGGGAACGATCAAAGCGTAGACTGTCTGAGACATTACTCCCATGGAGGAACGTGCTCATGGTGACTGTTGTATTCAATCCCGAAGCAATTTCTGTGTTTCATCAACAGTCTGATAGTCCACAGATTACAGAATGCCTCCAGATGTGCATCGGAAACTACTACTGGTCTTCCAGGGAACGATCAAAGCGTAGACAGTTTGAGACATTACTCCCATAGAGGAAAGTGCGCATGTTAACTGTTGTATTCAATCCCGATGCAATTTCTGTGTTTCATCAACAGTCTGATAGTCCACAGATTACAGAATGCCTCCAGATGTATATCGGAAACTACTACTGGTCTTCCAGGGAACGATCAAAGCGTAGACTATTTGAGACATTACTCATATGGAGGAAAGTGCGCATGGTGACTGTTGTATTCAATCCCGATGCAATTTCTGTGTTTCATCAACACTCTGATAGTCCACAGATTACAGAATGCCAACAGATGTGCATCGGAAACTTCTACTGGTATTCCTTGGAACGATCAAAGGGTAGACTGTTTGAGTCTTTACTTCTGTGGAGGAAAGTGCGAATGGTGACTGTTGTATTCAATCCCGATGCAATTTCTATGTTTCATCAACATTCTGATAGTCCACAGATTACAGAATACCACCAGATGTGCATTGGAAACTACTACTGGTCTTCCAGGGAACGATCAAACCGTAGACTGTTTCAGACATTACTCACAAGGAGAAGAGTGCTGATGGTGACTGTTGTATTCGATCCCGATGCAATTTCTGTGTTTCATCAACACTCTGATACTCCACAGATTACAGAATGTCCCCAGATGTGCATCGGAAACTACTACTGGTCTTCCAGGGAACGATCAAAGCGTAGACTGTTTGATACATTACTCCCATGGAGGAAAGTGCGCATGGTGACTGTTGTATTCAATCCCGATGTAATTTCTGTGTTTCATGAACACTCTGATAGTCCACAGATTACAGAATGCCTCCAGATGTGCATCGGAAACTACTACTGTTCTTCCAGGGAAAGACCAAAGCGTAGACTGTTTGTGACATTACTCCAATGGAGGAAGGTGCGCATGGTGACTGTTGTATTCAATCCTGATGCAATTTCTGTGTTTCATCAACACTCTGACAGTCAACTTATTACACAATGCCACCAGATGTGCATCGCAAACTACTACTGGTCTTCCAGGGAACGGTCAAAGCCTAGACTGTTTGAGACATTACTCCCATGGAGGAAAGTGCGCATGGTGACTGTTGTATTCAATCTCGATGCAATTTCTGTGTTTCATCAACACTCTGATAGTCCACAGATTACAGAGTGCCACCATTGTGCATCCGAAACTACTACTGGTCTTCCAGGGAACGATCAAAGCGTAGACTGTTTGAGACATACCTCCCCTGGAGGAAAGTGCGCATGGTGACTGTAGAGTTCAATCCCGATGCAATTTCTGTGTTTCATCAACACTCTGATGGTCGACATATTACAGAAAGCCTCCAGATGTACATCGGAAACTACTACTGGTCTTCCATGGAACGATCAAAGCGTAGACTGTTAGATACATTATTCCCATGGAGGAAAATGCGCATGGTGACTGTTGTATTCAATCCCGATGCAATTTCTGTGTTTCATCAACACTCTGATAGTCCACAGATTACAGAATGCCTCCAGATGTGCATCGGAAACTACCACTGGTCTTCCAGGGAAAGATCACAACGTAGACTGTTTGAGACATTACTAACATGGAGGAAAATGCGCATGGTGTCTGTTGTATTCAATCCCGATGCAATTACTGTGTTTCATGAACACTCTGATAGTCCACAGATTACAGAATGCCAACAGATGTGCATCGGAAACTTCTACTGGTATTCCTTGGAACGATCAAAGGGTAGACTGTTTGAGTCTTTACTCCTGTGGAGGAAAGTGCGAATGGTGACTGTTGTATTCAATCCCGATGCAATTGCTATGTTTCATCAACATTCTGATAGTCCACAGATTACAGAATACCACCAGATGTGCATTGGAAACTACTACTGGTCTTCCAGAGAACGATCAAACCGTAGACTGTTTCAGACATTACTCACAAGGAGAAGAGTGCTGATGGTGACTGTTGTATTCGATCCCGATGCAATTTCTGTGTTTCATCAACACTCTGATACTCCACAGATTACAGAATGCCCCCAGATGTGCATCGGAAACTACTACTGGTCTTCCAGGGAACGATCAAAGCGTTGGCTGTTTGAGACATTACTCTCATGCAGGAAAGTGCGCATGGTGAATGTTGTATTCAATCCCGATGCAATTTCTGTGTTTCATCAACATTCTGATAGACCACAGATTACAGAATGCCTCCAGATGTGAATCGGAAACTACTACTGGTCTTCCAGGGAACGATCAAAGCGTAAACTCTTTAAGACATTACTCCCATGGAGGAAAGTGCACATGGTGTCTGCTGTATTCAATCCTGATGCAATTTCTGTGTTTCATCAACACTCTGACAGCCAA
Organism: Schistocerca gregaria; assembly: GCF_023897955.1. Classification (NCBI taxonomy): domain Eukaryota; kingdom Metazoa; phylum Arthropoda; class Insecta; order Orthoptera; family Acrididae; genus Schistocerca; species Schistocerca gregaria. The sequence continues at coordinate 3,250,795 of NW_026061799.1, read as the reverse complement.
CTTATTACAGAATGCCACCAGATGTGCATCGCAAACTACTACTGGTCTTCCTGGGAACGATCAAAGCGTAGACTGTCTGAGACATTACTCCCATGGAGGAACGTGCTCATGGTGACTGTTGTATTCAATCCCGAAGCAATTTCTGTGTTTCATCAACAGTCTGATAGTCCACAGATTACAGAATGCCTCCAGATGTGCATCGGAAACTACTACTGGTCTTCCAGGGAACGATCAAAGCGTAGACAGTTTGAGACATTACTCCCATAGAGGAAAGTGCGCATGTTAACTGTTGTATTCAATCCCGATGCAATTTCTGTGTTTCATCAACAGTCTGATAGTCCACAGATTACAGAATGCCTCCAGATGTATATCGGAAACTACTACTGGTCTTCCAGGGAACGATCAAAGCGTAGACTATTTGAGACATTACTCATATGGAGGAAAGTGCGCATGGTGACTGTTGTATTCAATCCCGATGCAATTTCTGTGTTTCATCAACACTCTGATACTCCACAGATTACAGGATGCCTCCAGATGTGCATCGGAAACTACTGCTGGTCTTTCTGGGAACGATCAAAGCGTAAACTGTCTGAGACATTACTCCCATGGTAGAAAGTGCACATGGTGACTGTTGCATTCAATCCCGATGCAATTTCTGTGTTTCGTCAACAGTCTGATTGTCCGCAGACTACAGAATGCCTCCAGATATGCATCGGAAACTACTACTGGTCTTCCAGGGAACGATCAAAGCGTAGACTGTTTGAGACATTACTCAAATGGAGGAAAGTGCGCATGGTGACTGTTGTATTCAATCCCGATGTAATTTCTGTGTTTCATGAACACTCTGATAGTCCACAGATTACAGAATGCCTCCAGATGTGCATCAGAAATTACTACTGGTCATCCAGGGAGCGATCAAAGCGTAGACTGTTTGCGACACTACTCCCATGGAGGAAAGTGCGCATGGTGACTGTTGTATTCAATGCCGATGCAATAGTCCACTGATTACAGAATGCTTCCAGATGTGCTAAAGAAACTACTACTGGTCCTCCTGGGAACGATCAAAGCGTAGACTGTCTGAGACATTACTCCCATGGAGGAAAGGGCGCATGGTGACTGTTGTATTCAATCCAGATGCAATTTCTGTGTTTGATCAACAGTCTGCAGTCCACAGATTACAGAATGCCTCCAGATGTGCATCGGAAACTACTGCTGGTCTTGCAGGGAACGATCAAAGGGTAGACTGTTTCAGACATTACTCCCATGGAGGAAACTGCGCATGGTGACTGTTTTATTCAATCCCAATGCAATTTCTCTGTTTCATCAACACTCTGATAGTCCACAGATTACAGAATGCCTCCAGATGTGCATCGGAAACTACTACTGATCTTCAAGGGAACGATCAAAGGGTAAACTGTTTCAGACATTACACCCATAGAGGAAAGTGCGCATGGTGACTGTTGTATTCAATCCCTATGTAATTTCTGTGTTTCATCAACACTCTGATAGTCCACAGATTACAGAATGCCACCAGATGTGCATCGGAAACTAGTACTGGTCTTCCAGGGAACGATCAAAGCGTAGACTGTTTGAGACATTACTCCCGCGGAGGGATGTGCGCATGATGACTGTTGTATCCTTTCCTGATGCAATTTCTGTGTTTCATCAACACTCGGATAGTCCACAGATTACAGAATGCCTCCAGATGTGCATCAGAAACTACTACTGGTCTTCCTGGGAACGATCAAAGCGTAGACTCTTTGAGACATTACTCACATGGAGGAAAGTGCGCATGGTAACTGTTGTATTCAATACCGATGCAATTTCTGTGTTTCATCAACACTCTGATAGTCCACAGATTACAGAATGCTACCACATGTGCATAGGAAACAACTACTGGTCTTCCAGGGAACGATCAAAGCGTAGACTGTTTGAGACATTACTCCCGTGGAGGAATGTGCGCATGATGACTGTTGTATTCAATCCCGATGCAATTTCTGTGTTTTATAAACACTCTGATAGTCCACAGATTACAGAATGCCTCCAGATGTGCTTCGGAAACTACTACTGGTCTTCCAGGGAACGATCAAAGCGTAGACTGTTTGAGACATTACTTTTATGGAGGAAAGTGCGCAAGTTAACTGTTGTATTCAATCCCGATGCAATTTCTGTGTTTCATCAACACTCTGATAGTCCACAGATTACAGAATGCCTCCAGATGTGCATCGGAAACTACTGCTGGTCTTCCAGGGAACGATCAAAGAGTAAACTCTTTGAGACATTACTCCCATGGAGGAAAGTCGCATGGTGACAGTTGTATTCAATCCCGGTGCAATTTCTGTGTTTCATCAACACTCGGATAGTCCACAGATTAAAGAATGCCTCCAGATCTGCATCGGAAACTACTACTGGTCTTCCTGGGAACGATCAAAGCGTAGACTGTTTGAGACATTACTCCCATGGAGGAAAGTGCGCATGGTGACTGTTGTATTCAATCCCGATGCAATTTCTGTGTTTCATGAACACTCTGATAGTCCACAGATTACAGAATGCCTCCAGATGTACATCGGAAACTACTACTGGTCTTCCAGGGAAAGACCAAAGCGTAGACTGTTTGTGACATTACTCCAATGGAGGAAGGTGCGCATGGTGACTGTTGTATTCAATCTCGATGCAATTTCTGTGTTTCATCAACACTCTGATAGTCCACAGATTACAGAGTGCCACCATTGTGCATCCGAAACTACTACTGGTCTTCCAGGGAACGATCAAAGCGTAGACTGTTTGAGACATACCTCCCCTGGAGGAAAGTGCGCATGGTGACTGTAGAGTTCAATCCCGATGCAATTTCTGTGTTTCATCAACACTCTGATGGTCGACATATTACAGAAAGCCTCCAGATGTACATCGGAAACTACTACTGGTCTTCCATGGAACGATCAAAGCGTAGACTGTTAGATACATTATTCCCATGGAGGAAAATGCGCATGGTGACTGTTGTATTCAATCCCGATGCAATTTCTGTGTTTCATCAACACTCTGATGGTCCACAGATTACAGAATGCCTCCAGATGTGCATCGGAAACTACCACTGGTCTTCCAGGGAAAGATCACAACGTAGACTGTTTGAGACATTACTAACATGGAGGAAAATGCGCATGGTGTCTGTTGTATTCAATCCCGATGCAATTACTGTGTTTCATGAACACTCTGATAGTCCACAGATTACAGAATGCCAACAGATGTGCATCGGAAACTTCTACTGGTATTCCTTGGAACGATCAAAGGGTAGACTGTTTGAGTCTTTACTTCTGTGGAGGAAAGTGCGAATGGTGACTGTTGTATTCAATCCCGATGCAATTTCTATGTTTCATCAACATTCTGATAGTCCACAGATTACAGAATACCACCAGATGTGCATTGGAAACTACTACTGGTCTTCCAGGGAACGATCAAACCGTAGACTGTTTCAGACATTACTCACAAGGAGAAGAGTGCTGATGGTGACTGTTGTATTCGATCCCGATGCAATTTCTGTGTTTCATCAACACTCTGATACTCCACAGATTACAGAATGTCCCCAGATGTGCATCGGAAACTACTACTGGTCTTCCAGGGAACGATCAAAGCGTAGACTGTTTGAGACATTACTCCCATGGAGGAAAGTGCGCATGGTGACTGTTGTATTCAATCCCGATGTAATTTCTGTGTTTCATGAACACTCTGATAGTCCACAGATTACAGAATGCCTCCAGATGTGCATCGGAAACTACTACTGTTCTTCCAGGGAAAGACCAAAGCGTAGACTGTTTGTGACATTACTCCAATGGAGGAAGGTGCGCATGGTGACTGTTGTATTCAATCCTGATGCAATTTCTGTGTTTCATCAACACTCTGACAGTCAACTTATTACACAATGCCACCAGATGTGCATCGCAAACTACTACTGGTCTTCCAGGGAACGGTCAAAGCCTAGACTGTTTGAGACATTACTCCCATGGAGGAAAGTGCGCATGGTGACTGTTGTATTCAATCTCGATGCAATTTCTGTGTTTCATCAACACTCTGATAGTCCACAGATTACAGAGTGCCACCATTGTGCATCCGAAACTACTACTGGTCTTCCAGGGAACGATCAAAGCGTAGACTGTTTGAGACATACCTCCCCTGGAGGAAAGTGCGCATGGTGACTGTAGAGTTCAATCCCGATGCAATTTCTGTGTTTCATCAACACTCTGATGGTCGACATATTACAGAAAGCCTCCAGATGTACATCGGAAACTACTACTGGTCTTCCATGGAACGATCAAAGCGTAGACTGTTAGATACATTATTCCCATGGAGGAAAATGCGCATGGTGACTGTTGTATTCAATCCCGATGCAATTTCTGTGTTTCATCAACACTCTGATAGTCCACAGATTACAGAATGCCTCCAGATGTGCATCGGAAACTACCACTGGTCTTCCAGGGAAAGATCACAACGTAGACTGTTTGAGACATTACTAACATGGAGGAAAATGCGCATGGTGTCTGTTGTATTCAATCCCGATGCAATTACTGTGTTTCATGAACACTCTGATAGTCCACAGATTACAGAATGCCAACAGATGTGCATCGGAAACTTCTACTGGTATTCCTTGGAACGATCAAAGGGTAGACTGTTTGAGTCTTTACTCCTGTGGAGGAAAGTGCGAATGGTGACTGTTGTATTCAATCCCGATGCAATTGCTATGTTTCATCAACATTCTGATAGTCCACAGATTACAGAATACCACCAGATGTGCATTGGAAACTACTACTGGTCTTCCAGAGAACGATCAAACCGTAGACTGTTTCAGACATTACTCACAAGGAGAAGAGTGCTGATGGTGACTGTTGTATTCGATCCCGATGCAATTTCTGTGTTTCATCAACACTCTGATACTCCACAGATTACAGAATGCCCCCAGATGTGCATCGGAAACTACTACTGGTCTTCCAGGGAACGATCAAAGCGTTGGCTGTTTGAGACATTACTCTCATGCAGGAAAGTGCGCATGGTGAATGTTGTATTCAATCCCGATGCAATTTCTGTGTTTCATCAACATTCTGATAGACCACAGATTACAGAATGCCTCCAGATGTGAATCGGAAACTACTACTGGTCTTCCAGGGAACGATCAAAGCGTAAACTCTTTAAGACATTACTCCCATGGAGGAAAGTGCACATGGTGTCTGCTGTATTCAATCCTGATGCAATTTCTGTGTTTCATCAACACTCTGACAGCCAACTTATTACAGAATGCCACCAGATGTGCATCGCAAACTACTACTGGTCTTCCTGGGAACGATCAAAGCGTAGACTGTCTGAGACATTACTCCCATGGAGGAACGTGCTCATGGTGACTGTTGTATTCAATCCCGAAGCAATTTCTGTGTTTCATCAACAGTCTGATAGTCCACAGATTACAGAATGCCTCCAGATGTGCATCGGAAACTACTACTGGTCTTCCAGGGAACGATCAAAGCGTAGACACTTTGAGACATTACTCCCATAGAGGAAAGTGCGCATGTTAACTGTTGTATTCAATCCCGATGCAATTTCTGTGTTTCATCAACAGTCTGATAGTCCACAGATTACAGAATGCCTCCAGATGTATATCGGAAACTACTACTGGTCTTCCAGGGAACGATCAAAGCGTAGACTATTTGAGACATTACTCATATGGAGGAAAGTGCGCATGGTGACTGTTGTATTCAATCCCGATGCAATTTCTGTGTTTCATCAACACTCTGATACTCCACAGATTACAGGATGCCTCCAGATGTGCATCGGAAACTACTGCTGGTCTTTCTGGGAACGATCAAAGCGTAAACTGTCTGAGACATTACTCCCATGGTAGAAAGTGCACATGGTGACTGTTGCATTCAATCCCGATGCAATTTCTGTGTTTCGTCAACAGTCTGATTGTCCGCAGACTACAGAATGCCTCCAGATATGCATCGGAAACTACTACTGGTCTTCCAGGGAACGATCAAAGCGTAGACTGTTTGAGACATTACTCAAATGGAGGAAAGTGCGCATGGTGACTGTTGTATTCAATCCCGATGTAATTTCTGTGTTTCATGAACACTCTGATAGTCCACAGATTACAGAATGCCTCCAGATGTGCATCGGAAACTACTACTGTTCTTCCAGGGAAAGACCAAAGCGTAGACTGTTTGTGACATTACTCCAATGGAGGAAGGTGCGCATGGTGACTGTTGTATTCAATCCTGATGCAATTTCTGTGTTTCATCAACACTCTGACAGCCAACTTATTACAGAATGCCACCAGATGTGCATCGCAAACTACTACTGGTCTTCCAGGGAACGGTCAAAGCCTAGACTGTTTGAGACATTACTCCCATGGAGGAAAGTGCGCATGGTGACTGTTGTATTCAATCTCGATGCAATTTCTGTGTTTCATCAACACTCTGATAGTCCACAGATTACAGAATGCCTCCAGATGTGCATCGGAAACTACTACTGGTTTTGCAGGGAACGATCAAAGCGTAGGTTGTTTGAGACATTACTCGCATGTAGGGAAGTGCCAATGGTGACTGTTGTATTCAACCCCGATGCAATTTCTGTGTTTCATCAACTGTCTGATAGTCCACAGATTACAGAGTGCCTCCAGATGGGCATCGGAAACTACTACTGGTCTTCCATTGAACGATCAAAGCGTAGACTGTTTGGGACATTACTCCCATGGAGGAAAGTGCGCATGGTGACTTTTGTATTCAATCCCTATGCAATTTCTGTGTTTCATCAACACTCTGATAGTCCACAGATTACAGAATGCCACCAGATGTGTATCGCAAACTACTACTGGTCTTCCAGGGAACGATCAAAGCGTAGACTGTTTCAGACATTACTCCCATGGAGGAAAGTGCGGATGGTGACTGTTGTATTCAATCATGATGCAATTTCTGTGTTTCATCAACACTCTGATAGTCCACAGATTACAGAGTGCCACCATTGTGCATCCGAAACTACTACTGGTCTTCCAGGGAACGATCAAAGCGTAGACTGTTTGAGACATACCTCCCCTGGAGGAAAGTGCGCATGGTGACTGTAGAGTTCAATCCCGATGCAATTTCTGTGTTTCATCAACACTCTGATGGTCGACAGATTACAGAAAGCCTCCAGATGTACATCGGAAACTACTACTGGTCTTCCATGGAACGATCAAATCGTAGACTGTTAGATACATTATTCCTATGGAGGAAAATGCGCATGGTGACTGTTGTATTCAATCCCGATGCAATTTCTGTGTTTCATCAACACTCTGATAGTCCACAGATTACAGAATGCCTCCAGATGTGCATCGGAAACTACCACTGGTCTTCCAGGGAAAGATCACAACGTAGACTGTTTGAGACATTACTAACATGGAGGAAAATGCGCATGGTGTCTGTTGTATTCAATCCCGATGCAATTACTGTGTTTCATGAACACTCTGATAGTCCACAGATTCCAGAATGCCAACAGATGTGCATCGGAAACTTCTACTGGTATTCCAGGGAACGATCATAGAGTAGACTGTTTGAGTCTTTACTCCTGTGGAGGAAAGTGCGAATGGTGACTGTTGTATTCAATCCCGATGCAATTTCTATGTTTCATCAACACTCTGATAGTCCACAGATTACAGAATACCACCAGATGTGCATCGGAAACTACTACTGGTCTTCCAGGGAACGATCAAACCGTAGACTGTTTCAGACATTACTCACAAGGAGAAGAGTGCTGATGGTGACTGTTGTATTCGATCCCGATGCAATTTCTGTGTTTCATCAACACTCTGAGACTCCACAGTTTACAGAATGCCACCAGATGTGCATCGGAAACTACTACTGGTCTTCCAGGGAACGATCAAAGCGTAGCCTATTTGAGACATTAGTCCCGTGGAGGAAAGAGCGAATGATGAGTGTTGTATTCAATCCCGATGCAGTTTCTGTGTTTCATCAACACACTGATAGTCCACAGATTACAGAATGCCACCAGATGTGCATCGGAAGCTACTATTGGACTTCCAGGAGCAATCAAAGCGTAGACTGTTTGAGAATTACTCACATGGAGGAAAGTGCGCATGGTGACTGTTGTATTCAATCCCGATGCACTTTTTTTGTTTAATCAACACTCTGATAGTCCACAGATTGCAGAATGCCTCCAGATATGCATCGGAAACTACTACTGGTCTTCCAGGGAACGATCAAAGTGTAGACTGTTTGAGACATTACTCCCATGGAGGAAAGTGCTCCTGGTGACTGTTGTAATCTATCCCGTTGCAATTTCTATGTTTCATCAACACTCAGTTAGTCCACAGATTTCAGAATGCCTCCAGACGTGCATCGGAAACTACTACTGGTCTTCCAGGGAACGATCAAAGCGTAGACTGTTTGAGACATTCCTCCCATGGAGGAAAGTGCACATGGTGACTGTTGTATTCAATCCCGATGCAATTTGTGTGTTTCAACAACACTCTTATAGTCCACAGATTACAAAATGCCTCCAGATGTGCATCGGAAACTAATTATGGTCATCCAGGGAACGATCAAAGCGTAGACTGTTTGAGACTCTACTCCCATGGATGAAAGTGCTCATGGTGACTGTTGTATTCAATCCCGATGCAATTTCTGTGTTTCATCAACACTCTGATACTCCACAGATTACAGAATGCCACCAGATGTGCATCGGAAACTACTACTGGTCTTCCTGGGAACGATCAAAGCGTAGACTGTCTGAAACATTACTCCCATGGAGGAAAGTGCGCATGGTGACTGTTTTATTCAATCCCAATGCAATTTCTCTGTTTCATCAACACTCTGATAGTCCACAGATTACAGAATGCCTCCAGATGTGCATCAGAAATTACTACTGGTCATCCAGGGAGCGATCAAAGCGTAGACTGTTTGCGACACTACTCCCATGGAGGAAAGTGCGCATGGTGACTGTTGTATTCAATCCCGATGCAATAGTCCACTGATTACAGAATGCTTCCAGATGTGCTAAAGAAACTACTACTGGTCCTCCTGGGAACGATCAAAGCGTAGACTGTCTGAGACATTACTCCCATGGAGGAAAGGGCGCATGGTGACTGTTGTATTCAATCCAGATGCAATTTCTGTGTTTGATCAACAGTCTGCAGTCCACAGATTACAGAATGCCTCCAGATGTGCATCGGAAACTACTACTGATCTTCAAGGGAACGATCAAAGGGTAAACTGTTTCAGACATTACACCATTAGAGGAAAGTGCGCATGGTGACTGTTGTATTCAATCCCTATGTAATTTCTGTGTTTCATCAACACTCTGATAGTCCACAGATTACAGAATGCCACCAGATGTGCATCGGAAACTAGTACTGGTCTTCCAGGGAACGATCAAAGCGTAGACTGTTTGAGACATTACTCCCGCGGAGGGATGTGCGCATGATGACTGTTGTATCCTTTCCTGATGCAATTTCTGTGTTTCATCAACACTCGGATAGTCCACAGATTACAGAATGCCTCCAGATGTGCATCAGAAACTACTACTGGTCTTCCTGGGAACGATCAAAGCGTAGACTCTTTGAGACATTACTCACATGGAGGAAAGTGCGCATGGTAACTGTTGTATTCAATACCGATGCAATTTCTGTGTTTCATCAACACTCTGATAGTCCACAGATTACAGAATGCTACCACATGTGCATAGGAAACAACTACTGGTCTTCCAGGGAACGATCAAAGCGTAGACTGTTTGAGACATTACTCCCGTGGAGGAATGTGCGCATGATGACTGTTGTATTCAATCCCGATGCAATTTCTGTGTTTTATAAACACTCTGATAGTCCACAGATTACAGAATGCCTCCAGATGTGCTTCGGAAACTACTACTGGTCTTCCAGGGAACGATCAAAGCGTAGACTGTTTGAGACATTACTTTTATGGAGGAAAGTGCGCAAGTTAACTGTTGTATTCAATCCCGATGCAATTTCTGTGTTTCATCAACACTCTGATAGTCCACAGATTACAGAATGCCTCCAGATGTGCATCGGAAACTACTGCTGGTCTTCCAGGGAACGATCAAAGAGTAAACTCTTTGAGACATTACTCCCATGGAGGAAAGTCGCATGGTGACAGTTGTATTCAATCCCGGTGCAATTTCTGTGTTTCATCAACACTCGGATAGTCCACAGATTAAAGAATGCCTCCAGATCTGCATCGGAAACTACTACTGGTCTTCCTGGGAAAGACCAAAGCGTAGACTGTTTGTGACATTACTCCAATGGAGGAAGGTGCGCATGGTGACTGTTGTATTCTATCCTGATGCAATTTCTGTGTTTCATCAACACTCTGACAGTCAACTTATTACAGAATGCCACCACATGTGCATCGCAAACTACTACTGGTCTTCCAGGGAACGGTCAAAGCCTAGACTGTTTGAGACATTACTCCCATGGAGGAAAGTGCGCATGGTGACTGTTGTATTCAATCTCGATGCAATTTCTGTGTTTCATCAACACTCTGATAGTCCACAGATTACAGAGTGACACCATTGTGCATCCGAAACTACTACTGGTCTTCCAGGGAACGATCAAAGCGTAGACTGTTTGAGACATACCTCCCCTGGAGGAAAGTGCGCATGGTGACTGTAGAGTTCAATCCCGATGCAATTTCTGTGTTTCATCAACACTCTGATGGTCGACATATTACAGAAAGCCTCCAGATGTACATCGGAAACTACTACTGGTCTTCCATGGAACGATCAAAGCGTAGACTGTTAGATACATTATTCCCATGGAGGAAAATGCGCATGGTGACTGTTGTATTCAATCCCGATGCAATTTCTATGTTTCATCAACACTCTGATGGTCCACAGATTACAGAATGCCTGCAGATGTGCATCGGAAACTACCACTGGTCTTCCAGGGAAAGATCACAACGTAGACTGTTTGAGACATTACTAACATGGAGGAAAATGCGCATGGTGTCTGTTGTATTCAATCCCGATGCAATTACTGTGTTTCATGAACACTCTGATAGTCCACAGATTACAGAATGCCAACAGATGTGCATCGGAAACTTCTACTGGTATTCCTTGGAACGATCAAAGGGTACACTGTTTGAGTCTTTACTTCTGTGGAGGAAAGTGCGAATGGTGACTGTTGTATTCAATCCCGATGCAATTTCTATGTTTCATCAACATTCTGATAGTCCACAGATTACAGAATACCACCAGATGTGCATTGGAAACTACTACTGGTCTTCCAGGGAACGATCAAACCGTAGACTGTTTCAGACATTACTCACAAGGAGAAGAGTGCTGATGGTGACTGTTGTATTCGATCCCGATGCAATTTCTGTGTTTCATCAACACTCTGATACTCCACAGATTACAGAATGTCCCCAGATGTGCATCGGAAACTACTACTGGTCTTCCAGGGAACGATCAAAGCGTAGACTGTTTGAGACATTACTCCCATGGAGGAAAGTGCGCATGGTGACTGTTGTATTCAATCCCGATGTAATTTCTGTGTTTCATGAACACTCTGATAGTCCACAGATTACAGAATGCCTCCAGATGTGCATCGGAAACTACTACTGTTCTTCCAGGGAAAGACCAAAGCGTAGACTGTTTGTGACATTACTCCAATGGAGGAAGGTGCGCATGGTGACTGTTGTATTCAATCCTGATGCAATTTCTGTGTTTCATCAACACTCTGACAGTCAACTTATTACAGAATGCCACCAGATGTGCATCGCAAACTACTACTGGTCTTCCAGGGAACGGTCAAAGCCTAGACTGTTTGAGACATTACTCCCATGGAGGAAAGTGCGCATGGTGACTGTTGTATTCAATCTCGATGCAATTTCTGTGTTTCATCAACACTCTGATAGTCCACAGATTACAGAATGCCTCCAGATGTGCATCGGAAACTACTACTGGTTTTGCAGGGAACGATCAAAGCGTAGACTGTTTGAGACATTAGTCGCATGTAGGGAAGTGCCAATGGTGACTGTTGTATTCAACCCCGATGCAATTTCTGTGTTTCATCAACTGTCTGATAGTCCACAGATTACAGAGTGCCTCCAGATGGGCATCGGAAACTACTACTGGTCTTCCATTGAACGATCAAAGCGTAGACTGTTTGGGACATAACTCCAATGGAGGAAAGTGCGCATCTTGAATGTTGTATTCAATCCGGATGCATTTTCTGTGTTTCATCAACACTCTGATAGTCCACAGATTACAGAATGCCTCCAGCTGTACATCGGAAACTACTACTGGTCTTCCTGGGAAAGATCAAAGCGTAGACTGTTTGAGACATTAGTCCCATGGAGGAAAGTGGGCATGGTGACTGTTGTATTCAATCACGATGCAATTTCTGTGTTTCATCAACACTCTGATACTCCACAGATTACAGAATGCCACCAGATGTGCAGCGCAAACTACTACTGGTCTTCCAGGGAACGATCAAAGCGTAGGTTGTTTGAGACATTACTCGCATGTAGGGAAGTGCCAATGGTGACTGTTGTATTCAACCCCGATGCAATTTCTGTGTTTCATCAACTGTCTGATAGTCCACAGATTACAGAGTGCCTCCAGATGGGCATCGGAAACTACTACTGGTCTTCCATTGAACGATCAAAGCGTAGACTGTTTGGGACATTACTCCTATGGAGGAAAGTGCGCATGGTGACTTTTGTATTCAATCCCTATGCAATTTCTGTGTTTCATCAACACTCTGATAGTCCACAGATTACAGAATGCCACCAGATGTGTATCGCAAACTACTACTGGTCTTCCAGGGAACGATCAAAGCGTAGACTGTTTCAGACATTACTCCCATGGAGGAAAGTGCGGATGGTGACTGTTGTATTCAATCATGATGCAATTTCTGTGTTTCATCAACACTCTGATAGTCCACAGATTACAGAGTGCCACCATTGTGCATCCGAAACTACTACTGGTCTTCCAGGGAACGATCAAAGCGTAGACTGTTTGAGACATACCTCCCCTGGAGGAAAGTGCGCATGGTGACTGTAGAGTTCAATCCCGATGCAATTTCTGTGTTTCATCAACACTCTGATGGTCGACAGATTACAGAAAGCCTCCAGATGTACATCGGAAACTACTACTGGTCTTCCATGGAACGATCAAATCGTAGACTGTTAGATACATTATTCCTATGGAGGAAAATGCGCATGGTGACTGTTGTATTCAATCCCGATGCAATTTCTGTGTTTCATCAACACTCTGATAGTCCACAGATTACAGAATGCCTCCAGATGTGCATCGGAAACTACCACTGGTCTTCCAGGGAAAGATCACAACGTAGACTGTTTGAGACATTACTAACATGGAGGAAAATGCGCATGGTGTCTGTTGTATTCAATCCCGATGCAATTACTGTGTTTCATGAACACTCTGATAGTCCACAGATTACAGAATGCCAACAGATGTGCATCGGAAACTTCTACTGGTATTCCAGGGAACGATCATAGAGTAGACTGTTTGAGTCTTTACTCCTGTGGAGGAAAGTGCGAATGGTGACTGTTGTATTCAATCCCGATGCAATTTCTATGTTTCATCAACACTCTGATAGTCCACAGATTACAGAATACCACCAGATGTGCATCGGAAACTACTACTGGTCTTCCAGGGAACGATCAAACCGTAGACTGTTTCAGACATTACTCACAAGGAGAAGAGTGCTGATGGTGACTGTTGTATTCGATCCCGATGCAATTTCTGTGTTTCATCAACACTCTGATACTCCACAGTTTACAGAATGCCACCAGATGTGCATCGGAAACTACTACTGGTCTTCCAGGGAACGATCAAAGCGTAGCCTATTTGAGACATTAGTCCCGTGGAGGAAAGAGCGAATGATGAGTGTTGTATTCAATCCCGATGCAGTTTCTGTGTTTCATCAACACACTGATAGTCCACAGATTACAGAATGCCACCAGATGTGCATCGGAAGCTACTATTGGACTTCCAGGAGCAATCAAAGCGTAGACTGTTTGAGAATTACTCACATGGAGGAAAGTGCGCATGGTGACTGTTGTATTCAATCCCGATGCACTTTTTTTGTTTAATCAACACTCTGATAGTCCACAGATTGCAGAATGCCTCCAGATATGCATCGGAAACTACTACTGGTCTTCCAGGGAACGATCAAAGTGTAGACTGTTTGAGACATTACTCCCATGGAGGAAAGTGCTCCTGGTGACTGTTGTAATCTATCCCGTTGCAATTTCTATGTTTCATCAACACTCAGTTAGTCCACAGATTTCAGAATGCCTCCAGACGTGCATCGGAAACTACTACTGGTCTTCCAGGGAACGATCAAAGCGTAGACTGTTTGAGACATTCCTCCCATGGAGGAAAGTGCACATGGTGACTGTTGTATTCAATCCCGATGCAATTTGTGTGTTTCAACAACACTCTTATAGTCCACAGATTACAAAATGCCTCCAGATGTGCATCGGAAACTAATTATGGTCATCCAGGGAACGATCAAAGCGTAGACTGTTTGAGACTCTACTCCCATGGATGAAAGTGCTCATGGTGACTGTTGTATTCAATCCCGATGCAATTTCTGTGTTTCATCAACACTCTGATACTCCACAGATTACAGAATGCCACCAGATGTGCATCGGAAACTACTACTGGTCTTCCTGGGAACGATCAAAGCGTAGACTGTCTGAAACATTACTCCCATGGAGGAAAGTGCGCATGGTGACTGTTTTATTCAATCCCAATGCAATTTCTCTGTTTCATCAACACTCTGATAGTCCACAGATTACAGAATGCCTCCAGATGTGCATCAGAAATTACTACTGGTCATCCAGGGAGCGATCAAAGCGTAGACTGTTTGCGACACTACTCCCATGGAGGAAAGTGCGCATGGTGACTGTTGTATTCAATCCCGATGCAATAGTCCACTGATTACAGAATGCTTCCAGATGTGCTAAAGAAACTACTACTGGTCCTCCTGGGAACGATCAAAGCGTAGACTGTCTGAGACATTACTCCCATGGAGGAAAGGGCGCATGGTGACTGTTGTATTCAATCCAGATGCAATTTCTGTGTTTGATCAACAGTCTGCAGTCCACAGATTACAGAATGCCTCCAGATGTGCATCGGAAACTACTACTGATCTTCAAGGGAACGATCAAAGGGTAAACTGTTTCAGACATTACACCCATAGAGGAAAGTGCGCATGGTGACTGTTGTATTCAATCCCTATGTAATTTCTGTGTTTCATCAACACTCTGATAGTCCACAGATTACAGAATGCCACCAGATGTGCATCGGAAACTAGTACTGGTCTTCCAGGGAACGATCAAAGCGTAGACTGTTTGAGACATTACTCCCGCGGAGGGATGTGCGCATGATGACTGTTGTATCCTTTCCTGATGCAATTTCTGTGTTTCATCAACACTCGGATAGTCCACAGATTACAGAATGCCTCCAGATGTGCATCAGAAACTACTACTGGTCTTCCTGGGAGCGATCAAAGCGTAGACTCTTTAAGACATTACTCACATGGAGGAAAGTGCGCATGGTAACTGTTGTATTCAATACCGATGCAATTTCTGTGTTTCATCAACACTCTGATAGTCCACAGATTACAGAATGCTACCACATGTGCATAGGAAACAACTACTGGTCTTCCAGGGAACGATCAAAGCGTAGACTGTTTGAGACATTACTCCCGTGGAGGAATGTGCGCATGATGACTGTTGTATTCAATCCCGATGCAATTTCTGTGTTTTATAAACACTCTGATAGTCCACAGATTACAGAATGCCTCCAGATGTGCTTCGGAAACTACTACTGGTCTTCCAGGGAACGATCAAAGCGTAGACTGTTTGAGACATTACTTTTATGGAGGAAAGTGCGCAAGTTAACTGTTGTATTCAATCCCGATGCAATTTCTGTGTTTCATCAACACTCTGATAGTCCACAGATTACAGAATGCCTCCAGATGTGCATCGGAAACTACTGCTGGTCTTCCAGGGAACGATCAAAGAGTAAACTCTTTGAGACATTACTCCCATGGAGGAAAGTCGCATGGTGACAGTTGTATTCAATCCCGGTGCAATTTCTGTGTTTCATCAACACTCGGATAGTCCACAGATTAAAGAATGCCTCCAGATCTGCATCGGAAACTACTACTGGTCTTCCTGGGAACGATCAAAGCGTAGACTGTTTGAGACATTACTCCCATGGAGGAAAGTGCGCATGGTGACTGTTGTATTCAATCCCGATGCAATTTCTGTGTTTCATGAACACTCTGATAGTCCACAGATTACAGAATGCCTCCAGATGTACATCGGAAACTACTACTGGTCTTCCAGGGAAAGACCAAAGCGTAGACTGTTTGTGACATTACTCCAATGGAGGAAGGTGCGCATGGTGACTGTTGTATTCGATCCCGATGCAATTTCTGTGTTTCATCAACACTCTGATACTCCACAGTTTACAGAATGCCACCAGATGTGCATCGGAAACTACTACTGGTCTTCCAGGGAACGATCAAAGCGTAGCCTATTTGAGACATTAGTCCCGTGGAGGAAAGAGCGAATGATGAGTGTTGTATTCAATCCCGATGCAGTTTCTGTGTTTCATCAACACACTGATAGTCCACAGATTACAGAATGCCACCAGATGTGCATCGGAAGCTACTATTGGACTTCCAGGAGCAATCAAAGCGTAGACTGTTTGAGAATTACTCACATGGAGGAAAGTGCGCATGGTGACTGTTGTATTCAATCCCGATGCACTTTTTTTGTTTAATCAACACTCTGATAGTCCACAGATTGCAGAATGCCTCCAGATATGCATCGGAAACTACTACTGGTCTTCCAGGGAACGATCAAAGTGTAGACTGTTTGAGACATTACTCCCATGGAGGAAAGTGCTCCTGGTGACTGTTGTAATCTATCCCGTTGCAATTTCTATGTTTCATCAACACTCAGTTAGTCCACAGATTTCAGAATGCCTCCAGACGTGCATCGGAAACTACTACTGGTCTTCCAGGGAACGATCAAAGCGTAGACTGTTTGAGACATTCCTCCCATGGAGGAAAGTGCACATGGTGACTGTTGTATTCAATCCCGATGCAATTTGTGTGTTTCAACAACACTCTTATAGTCCACAGATTACAAAATGCCTCCAGATGTGCATCGGAAACTAATTATGGTCATCCAGGGAACGATCAAAGCGTAGACTGTTTGAGACTCTACTCCCATGGATGAAAGTGCTCATGGTGACTGTTGTATTCAATCCCGATGCAATTTCTGTGTTTCATCAACACTCTGATACTCCACAGATTACAGAATGCCACCAGATGTGCATCGGAAACTACTACTGGTCTTCCTGGGAACGATCAAAGCGTAGACTGTCTGAAACATTACTCCCATGGAGGAAAGTGCGCATGGTGACTGTTTTATTCAATCCCAATGCAATTTCTCTGATTCATCAACACTCTGATAGTCCACAGATTACAGAATGCCTCCAGATGTGCATCAGAAATTACTACTGGTCATCCAGGGAGCGATCAAAGCGTAGACTGTTTGCGACACTACTCCCATGGAGGAAAGTGCGCATGGTGACTGTTGTATTCAATCCCGATGCAATAGTCCACTGATTACAGAATGCTTCCAGATGTGCTAAAGAAACTACTACTGGTCCTCCTGGGAACGATCAAAGCGTAGACTGTCTGAGACATTACTCCCATGGAGGAAAGGGCGCATGGTGACTGTTGTATTCAATCCAGATGCAATTTCTGTGTTTGATCAACAGTCTGCAGTCCACAGATTACAGAATGCCTCCAGATGTGCATCGGAAACTACTACTGATCTTCAAGGGAACGATCAAAGGGTAAACTGTTTCAGACATTACACCCATAGAGGAAAGTGCGCATGGTGACTGTTGTATTCAATCCCTATGTAATTTCTGTGTTTCATCAACACTCTGATAGTCCACAGATTACAGAATGCCACCAGATGTGCATCGGAAACTAGTACTGGTCTTCCAGGGAACGATCAAAGCGTAGACTGTTTGAGACATTACTCCCGCGGAGGGATGTGCGCATGATGACTGTTGTATCCTTTCCTGATGCAATTTCTGTGTTTCATCAACACTCGGATAGTCCACAGATTACAGAATGCCTCCAGATGTGCATCAGAAACTACTACTGGTCTTCCTGGGAACGATCAAAGCGTAGACTCTTTGAGACATTACTCACATGGAGGAAAGTGCGCATGGTAACTGTTGTATTCAATACCGATGCAATTTCTGTGTTTCATCAACACTCTGATAGTCCACAGATTACAGAATGCTACCACATGTGCATAGGAAACAACTACTGGTCTTCCAGGGAACGATCAAAGCGTAGACTGTTTGAGACATTACTCCCGTGGAGGAATGTGCGCATGATGACTGTTGTATTCAATCCCGATGCAATTTCTGTGTTTTATAAACACTCTGATAGTCCACAGATTACAGAATGCCTCCAGATGTGCTTCGGAAACTACTACTGGTCTTCCAGGGAACGATCAAAGCGTAGACTGTTTGAGACATTACTTTTATGGAGGAAAGTGCGCAAGTTAACTGTTGTATTCAATCCCGATGCAATTTCTGTGTTTCATCAACACTCTGATAGTCCACAGATTACAGAATGCCTCCAGATGTGCATCGGAAACTACTGCTGGTCTTCCAGGGAACGATCAAAGAGTAAACTCTTTGAGACATTACTCCCATGGAGGAAAGTCGCATGGTGACAGTTGTATTCAATCCCGGTGCAATTTCTGTGTTTCATCAACACTCGGATAGTCCACAGATTAAAGAATGCCTCCAGATCTGCATCGGAAACTACCACTGGTCTTCCAGGGAAAGATCACAACGTAGACTGTTTGAGACATTACTAACATGGAGGAAAATGCGCATGGTGTCTGTTGTATTCAATCCCGATGCAATTACTGTGTTTCATGAACACTCTGATAGTCCACAGATTACAGAATGCCTCCAGATGTACATCGGAAACTACTACTGGTCTTCCAGGGAAAGACCAAAGCGTAGACTGTTTGTGACATTACTCCAATGGAGGAAGGTGCGCATGGTGACTGTTGTATTCTATCCTGATGCAATTTCTGTGTTTCATCAACACTCTGACAGTCAACTTATTACAGAATGCCACCACATGTGCATCGCAAACTACTACTGGTCTTCCAGGGAACGGTCAAAGCCTAGACTGTTTGAGACATTACTCCCATGGAGGAAAGTGCGCATGGTGACTGTTGTATTCAATCTCGATGCAATTTCTGTGTTTCATCAACACTCTGATAGTCCACAGATTACAGAGTGCCACCATTGTGCATCCGAAACTACTACTGGTCTTCCAGGGAACGATCAAAGCGTAGACTGTTTGAGACATACCTCCCCTGGAGGAAAGTGCGCATGGTGACTGTAGAGTTCAATCCCGATGCAATTTCTGTGTTTCATCAACACTCTGATGGTCGACATATTACAGAAAGCCTCCAGATGTACATCGGAAACTACTACTGGTCTTCCATGGAACGATCAAAGCGTAGACTGTTAGATACATTATTCCCATGGAGGAAAATGCGCATGGTGACTGTTGTATTCAATCCCGATGCAATTTCTGTGTTTCATCAACACTCTGATGGTCCACAGATTACAGAATGCCTCCAGATGTGCATCGGAAACTACCACTGGTCTTCCAGGGAAAGATCACAACGTAGACTGTTTGAGACATTACTAACATGGAGGAAAATGCGCATGGTGTCTGTTGTATTCAATCCCGATGCAATTACTGTGTTTCATGAACACTCTGATAGTCCACAGATTACAGAATGCCAACAGATGTGCATCGGAAACTTCTACTGGTATTCCTTGGAACGATCAAAGGGTACACTGTTTGAGTCTTTACTTCTGTGGAGGAAAGTGCGAATGGTGACTGTTGTATTCAATCCCGATGCAATTTCTATGTTTCATCAACATTCTGATAGTCCACAGATTACAGAATACCACCAGATGTGCATTGGAAACTACTACTGGTCTTCCAGGGAACGATCAAACCGTAGACTGTTTCAGACATTACTCACAAGGAGAAGAGTGCTGATGGTGACTGTTGTATTCGATCCCGATGCAATTTCTGTGTTTCATCAACACTCTGATACTCCACAGATTACAGAATGTCCCCAGATGTGCATCGGAAACTACTACTGGTCTTCCAGGGAACGATCAAAGCGTAGACTGTTTGAGACATTACTCCCATGGAGGAAAGTGCGCATGGTGACTGTTGTATTCAATCCCGATGTAATTTCTGTGTTTCATGAACACTCTGATAGTCCACAGATTACAGAATGCCTCCAGATGTGCATCGGAAACTACTACTGTTCTTCCAGGGAAAGACCAAAGCGTAGACTGTTTGTGACATTACTCCAATGGAGGAAGGTGCGCATGGTGACTGTTGTATTCAATCCTGATGCAATTTCTGTGTTTCATCAACACTCTGACAGTCAACTTATTACAGAATGCCACCAGATGTGCATCGCAAACTACTACTGGTCTTCCAGGGAACGGTCAAAGCCTAGACTGTTTGAGACATTACTCCCATGGAGGAAAGTGCGCATGGTGACTGTTGTATTCAATCTCGATGCAATTTCTGTGTTTCATCAACACTCTGATAGTCCACAGATTACAGAATGCCTCCAGATGTGCATCGGAAACTACTACTGGTTTTGCAGGGAACGATCAAAGCGTAGACTGTTTGAGACATTAGTCGCATGTAGGGAAGTGCCAATGGTGACTGTTGTATTCAACCCCGATGCAATTTCTGTGTTTCATCAACTGTCTGATAGTCCACAGATTACAGAGTGCCTCCAGATGGGCATCGGAAACTACTACTGGTCTTCCATTGAACGATCAAAGCGTAGACTGTTTGGGACATAACTCCAATGGAGGAAAGTGCGCATCTTGAATGTTGTATTCAATCCGGATGCATTTTCTGTGTTTCATCAACACTCTGATAGTCCACAGATTACAGAATGCCTCCAGCTGTACATCGGAAACTACTACTGGTCTTCCTGGGAAAGATCAAAGCGTAGACTGTTTGAGACATTAGTCCCATGGAGGAAAGTGGGCATGGTGACTGTTGTATTCAATCACGATGCAATTTCTGTGTTTCATCAACACTCTGATACTCCACAGATTACAGAATGCCACCAGATGTGCATCGCAAACTACTACTGGTCTTCCTGGGAACGATCAAAGCGTAGACTGTCTGAGACATTACTCCCATGGAGGAACGTGCTCATGGTGACTGTTGTATTCAATCCCGAAGCAATTTCTGTGTTTCATCAACAGTCTGATAGTCCACAGATTACAGAATGCCTCCAGATGTGCATCGGAAACTACTACTGGTCTTCCAGGGAACGATCAAAGCGTAGACAGTTTGAGACATTACTCCCATAGAGGAAAGTGCGCATGTTAACTGTTGTAATCAATCCCGATGCAATTTCTGTGTTTCATCAACAGTCTGATAGTCCACAGATTACAGAATGCCTCCAGATGTATATCGGAAACTACTACTGGTCTTCCAGGGAACGATCAAAGCGTAGACTATTTGAGACATTACTCATATGGAGGAAAGTGCGCATGGTGACTGTTGTATTCAATCCCGATGCAATTTCTGTGTTTCATCAACACTCTGATACCCCACAGATTACAGGATGCCTCCAGATGTGCATCGGAAACTACTGCTGGTCTTTCTGGGAACGATCAAAGCGTAAACTGTCTGAGACATTACTCCCATGGTAGAAAGTGCACATGGTGACTGTTGCATTCAATCCCGATGCAATTTCTGTGTTTCGTCAACAGTCTGATTGTCCGCAGACTACAGAATGCCTCCAGATATGCATCGGAAACTACTACTGGTCTTCCAGGGAACGATCAAAGCGTAGACTGTTTGAGACATTACTCAAATGGAGGAAAGTGCGCATGGTGACTGTTGTATTCAATCCCGATGTAATTTCTGTGTTTCATGAACACTCTGATAGTCCACAGATTACAGAATGCCTCCAGATGTGCATCGGAAACTACTACTGTTCTTCCAGGGAAAGACCAAAGCGTAGACTGTTTGTGACATTACTCCAATGGAGGAAGGTGCGCATGGTGACTGTTGTATTCAATCCTGATGCAATTTCTGTGTTTCATCAACACTCTGACAGCCAACTTATTACAGAATGCCACCAGATGTGCATCGCAAACTACTACTGGTCTTCCAGGGAACGGTCAAAGCCTAGACTGTTTGAGACATTACTCCCATGGAGGAAAGTGCGCATGGTGACTGTTGTATTCAATCTCGATGCAATTTCTGTGTTTCATCAACACTCTGATAGTCCACAGATTACAGAATGCCTCCAGATGTGCATCGGAAACTACTACTGGTTTTGCAGGGAACGATCAAAGCGTAGGTTGTTTGAGACATTACTCGCATGTAGGGAAGTGCCAATGGTGACTGTTGTATTCAACCCCGATGCAATTTCTGTGTTTCATCAACTGTCTGATAGTCCACAGATTACAGAGTGCCTCCAGATGGGCATCGGAAACTACTACTGGTCTTCCATTGAACGATCAAAGCGTAGACTGTTTGGGACATTACTCCTATGGAGGAAAGTGCGCATGGTGACTTTTGTATTCAATCCCGATGCAATTTCTGTGTTTCATCAACACTCTGATAGTCCACAGATTACAGAATGCCACCAGATGTGCATCGCAAACTACTACTGGTCTTCCAGGGAACGATCAGAGCGTAGACTGTTTCAGACATTACTCCCATGGAGGAAAGTGCGGATGGTGACTGTTGTATTCAATCATGATGCAATTTCTGTGTTTCATCAACACTCTGATAGTCCACAGATTACAGAGTGCCACCATTGTGCATCCGAAACTACTACTGGTCTTCCAGGGAACGATCAAAGCGTAGACTGTTTGAGACATACCTCCCCTGGAGGAAAGTGCGCATGGTGACTGTAGAGTTCAATCCCGATGCAATTTCTGTGTTTCATCAACACTGTGATGGTCGACAGATTACAGAAAGCCTCCAGATGTACATCGGAAACTACTACTGGTCTTCCATGGAACGATCAAATCGTAGACTGTTAGATACATTATTCCTATGGAGGAAAATGCGCATGGTGACTGTTGTATTCAATCCCGATGCAATTTCTGTGTTTCATCAACACTCTGATAGTCCACAGATTACAGAATGCCTCCAGATGTGCATCGGAAACTACCACTGGTCTTCCAGGGAAAGATCACAACGTAGACTGTTTGAGACATTACTAACATGGAGGAAAATGCGCATGGTGTCTGTTGTATTCAATCCCGATGCAATTACTGTGTTTCATGAACACTCTGATAGTCCACAGATTACAGAATGCCAACAGATGTGCATCGGAAACTTCTACTGGTATTCCAGGGAACGATCATAGAGTAGACTGTTTGAGTCTTTACTCCTGTGGAGGAAAGTGCGAATGGTGACTGTTGTATTCAATCCCGATGCAATTTCTATGTTTCATCAACACTCTGATAGTCCACAGATTACAGAATACCACCAGATGTGCATCGGAAACTACTACTGGTCTTCCAGGGAACGATCAAACTGTAGACTGTTTCAGACATTACTCACAAGGAGAAGAGTGCTGATGGTGACTGTTGTATTCGATCCCGATGCAATTTCTGTGTTTCATCAACACTCTGATACTCCACAGTTTACAGAATGCCACCAGATGTGCATCGGAAACTACTACTGGTCTTCCAGGGAACGATCAAAGCGTAGCCTATTTGAGACATTAGTCCCGTGGAGGAAAGAGCGAATGATGAGTGTTGTATTCAATCCCGATGCAGTTTCTGTGTTTCATCAACACACTGATAGTCCACAGATTACAGAATGCCACCAGATGTGCATCGGAAGCTACTATTGGACTTCCAGGAGCAATCAAAGCGTAGACTGTTTGAGAATTACTAACATAAAGGAAAGTGCGCATGGTGATTGTTGTATTCAATCCCGATGCAATTTCTGTGTTTCATCAACAGTCTGATAGTCCACAGATTACAGAATGCCACAATTTGTGCATTGGAAGCTACTAATGGACTTCCAGGGAACAATCAAAGCGTAGACTGTTTGAGAATTACTCACATGGAGGAAAGTGCGCATGGTGACTGTTGTATTCAATCCCGATGCACTTTTTTTGTTTAATCAACACTCTGATAGTCCACAGATTGCAGAATGCCTCCAGATATGCATCGGAAACTACTACTGGTCTTCCAGGGAACGATCAAAGTGTAGACTGTTTGAGACATTACTCCCATGGAGGAAAGTGCTCCTGGTGACTGTTGTAATCTATCCCGTTGCAATTTCTATTTTTCATCAACACTCAGTTAGTCCACAGATTTCAGAATGCCTCCAGACGTGCATCGGAAACTACTACTGGTCTTCCAGGGAACGATCAAAGCGTAGACTGTTTGAGACATTCCTCCCATGGAGGAAAGTGCACATGGTGACTGTTGTATTCAATCCCGATGCAATTTGTGTGTTTCAACAACACTCTTATAGTCCACAGATTACAAAATGCCTCCAGATGTGCATCGGAAACTAATTATGGTCATCCAGGGAACGATCAAAGCGTAGACTGTTTGAGACTCTACTCCCATGGATGAAAGTGCTCATGGTGACTGTTGTATTCAATCCCGATGCAATTTCTGTGTTTCATCAACACTCTGATACTCCACAGATTACAGAATGCCACCAGATGTGCATCGGAAACTACTACTGGTCTTCCTGGGAACGATCAAAGCGTAGACTGTCTGAAACATTACTCCCATGGAGGAAAGTGCGCATGGTGACTGTTTTATTCAATCCCAATGCAATTTCTCTGTTTCATCAACACTCTGATAGTCCACAGATTACAGAATGCCTCCAGATGTGCATCAGAAATTACTACTGGTCATCCAGGGAGCGATCAAAGCGTAGACTGTTTGCGACACTACTCCCATGGAGGAAAGTGCGCATGGTGACTGTTGTATTCAATCCCGATGCAATAGTCCACTGATTACAGAATGCTTCCAGATGTGCTATAGAAACTACTACTGGTCCTCCTGGGAACGATCAAAGCGTAGACTGTCTGAGACATTACTCCCATGGAGGAAAGGGCGCATGGTGACTGTTGTATTCAATCCAGATGCAATTTCTGTGTTTGATCAACAATCTGCAGTCCACAGATTACAGAATGCCTCCAGATGTGCATCGGAAACTACTGCTGGTCTTCCAGGGAACGATCAAAGGGTAGACTGTTTCAGACATTACTCCCATGGAGGAAACTGCGCATGGTGACTGTTTTATTCAATCCCAATGCAATTTCTCTGTTTCATCAACACTCTGATAGTCCACAGATTACAGAATGCCTCCAGATGTGCATCGGAAACTACTACTGATCTTCAAGGGAACGATCAAAGTGTAAACTGTTTCAGACATTACACCCATAGAGGAAAGTGCGCATGGTGCCTGTTGTATTCAATCCCTATGCAATTTCTGTGTTTCATCAACACTCTGATAGTCCCCAGATTACAGAATGCCTCCAGATGTGCATCAGAAACTACTACTGGTCATCCAGGGAACGATCAAAGAGTAGACTGCTTGAGACACTTCTCCCATGGAGCAAAGTGCGCATGGTGACTGTTGTATTTAATCCCGATGCAATATCTCTGTTTCATCAACATTCTGATAGTCCACTGATTACAGAATGCCTCCAGATGTGCATCGGAAACTACTACTGGTCTCCAAGGGAATGATCAAAGCGTAGTCTGTTTGAGACATTAGTTTTATGGAGGAAAGTGCGCATCGTGACTGGTGTATTCAATCCCGATGCAATTTCTGTGTTTCATCAACACTCTGATAGTCCACAGATTACAGTATGCCTCCAGATGTGTATCGGAAACTACTACTGGACTTCCTGGGAACGATCAAAGCGTAGACTGTCTGGGACATTACACCCATGGAGGAAAGTGCGCATGGTGACTGTTGTATTCAATCCTGATGCAAATTTCTGTGTTTCATCAACAGTCTGATAGACCACAGATTACAGAATGCCTCCAGATGTGCATCAGAAACTACTACTGGTCATCCAGGCAACGATCAAAGCGTAGACTGTTTGAGACACTACTCCCATGGAGGAAAGTGCGCATGGTGACTGTTGTATTCAATCCCGATGCAATTTCTGTGTTTCATCAACACTCTGATAGTCCACTGATTACCGAATGCCTCCAGATGTGCATCGGAAATTACTACTGGTCTTCAAGGGAATGATCAAAGCGTAGTCTGTTTGAGACATTACTTTTATGGAGGAAAGTGCGCATGGTGACTGATGTATTCAATCCCGATGCAATTTATGTGTTTCATCAACACTCTGATAGTCCACAGATTACAGAATGCCTCCAGATGTGCATCGGAAAGTACTACTGGTCTTCCAGGGAACGTTCAAATCGTAGACTGTTTGAGACATAACTTCCTGGGAGGAAAGTGCGCATGATGACTGTTGTATTCAATCATGATACAATTTCTGTGTTTCATCAGCACTCTGATAGTCCCCAGATTACAGAATGCCTCCAGATGTGCATCGTAAACTACTACTGGTCTTCCAGGGAACGATTAAAGCGTAGACTGTTTGAGACATTACTTCCATGGAGGAAAGTGCTCATGGTGAATGTTGTATTCATTCCCGATGCAATATCTGTGTTTCATCAACACTCTGATAGTCCACAGATTACAGATTGTCTCCAGATGTGCATCTGGAACTACTACCGGTCTTCCAGGGAACGATTAAAGCGTAGACTGTTTGAGACATAACTCCCATGGAGGAAAGTGCGCATGGTGACTGTTGTATTCAATCATGATGCAATTTCTATGTTTCATCAACACTCTGATAGTCCACAGATTACAGAATGCCTCCAGATGTGCATCGGAAACTACTACTGGTCTTCCAGGGAACGATCAAAGCGTAGACTGTTTGAGACATTACTCCCATGGAGGAAGCTGCGCATGTTGACTGTTGTATTCAATCCCAATGCAATTTCTCCGTTTCATCAACACTGTGATAGTCCACAGATTACAGAATGCCTCCAGATGTGCATCCGAAACTACTACTGGTCTTCCATTTAACGATAAAAAGAAGACTGTTTGTGACATTACTCCCATGGAGGAAAGTGGGCATTGTGACTTTGTATTCTATCCTGATGCAATTTCTGTGTTTCATCGACACTCTGATTCTCCACAGATTACAGAATGCCTCCAGATGTGCATCGTAAACTACTTCTGGTCTTCCAGGGTAGATCAAAGAATAGACTGTTTGAGACATTACTCCCATGGAGGAAAGTCCGCATGGTGCCTGTTGTATTCAATCCCGATGAAATTTCTGTGTTTCATCAACACTCTGATAGTCCCCAGATTACAGAATGCCTCCAGATGTGCATCGGAAACTACTTCTGGTCTTCCAGGGTAGGTCAAAGAATAGACTGTTTGAGACATTACTCCCATGGAGGAATGTGCGCATGGTGCGTGTTGTATTCAATCCCGATGCAATTTCTGTGTTTAATCAACAGTCTGATAGTCCACAGATTACAGAATGCCTCCAGATGTGCATCGGAGACTACTACTGGTCTTCCAGGGACGTTCAAAGCGTAGACTATTTGAGACATTACTCCCATGGAGGAAAGTGCTCATGGTGACTGTTGTATTCAATCCCGATGCAATTTCTGTGTTTCATCAGCACTCTGATAGTCCACAGATTACAGATTGCCTCCAGATGTGCATCGGAAACTACTACTGGTCTTCCTGGGAACGATCAAAGCGTAGACTGTATGAGACATTACTCCCATGGGGGAAAGTGCGAATGGTGACTGTTGTATTCAATCCCGATGCAATTTCTGTGTTTCATCAACAGTCTGATAGTCCACAGATTACAGAATGCCTCCAGATGTGCATCGTAAACTACTACTGGTCTTCCAGGGAACGATCAAAGCGTAGTCAGTTTGAGACATTACTCCCATGGAGGAAAGTGCGCATGGTGACTGTTGTATTCAATCCCGATGCAATTTCTGTGTTTCATCAACACTCTGATAGTCCACAGATTACAGAATGCCTCCAGATGTGCATCGGAAACTACCACTGGTCATCCAGGGACGATCAATGCGTAGACTATTTGAGACATTATTCCCATGGAGGAAAGTGCTCATTTTGACAGTTATATTCAATCCCGATGCAATTTCTGTGTTTCATCAGCACTCTGATAGTCCACAGACAACAGAATGCCTCCAGAGGTCCATCGGAAACTACTACTGGTCTTCCTGGGAACGATCAAAGTGTAGACTGTCTGAGACATTACTGCCATGGAGGAAAGTGCGCATGGTGACTGTTGTATTCAATCCCGATGCAATTTCTGTGTTTCATCAACACTCTGATTGTCCACAGATTACAAAATGCCTCCAGATGTGCATCGGAAACTACTTCTGGTCTTCCAGGGTAGATCAAAGAATAGACTGTTTGAGACATAATCCCCATGGAGGAATGTGCGCATGGCGCCTGTTGTATTCAATCCCGATGCAATTTCTGTGTTTCATCAACAGTCTGATAGTCCACAGATTACAGAATGCCTCCAGATGTGCATCGTAAACTACTACTGGTCTTCCAGGGAACGATCAAAGCGTAGACTGTTTGAGACATTACTCCCATGGAGGAAAGTGCGCATGGTGCCTGCTGTATTCAATAACGAAGCAATTTCTGTGTTTCATAAACACTCTGACAGTCCACAGATTGCAGAATGCCTCCAGATGTGCATCGGAAACTACTACTGGTCTTCCAGGGTACGATCAAAGCATACACTGTTAGAGACATTACTCCCATGGAGGAAAGTGCGCATGGTGACTGCTGTATTCAATCACGAAGCAATTTCTGTGTTTCATAAACACTCTGACTGTCCACAGATTACAGAATGCCTCCTGATGTGCATCGGAAACTCACACTCGTCTTCCAGGGACAATCAAAGCGTAGACTATTTGAGACATTACTCCAATGGAGGAAAGTGCGCATGGTGACTCTTGTATTCAATCCCGATGCAATTTCTGTGTTTCATCAACAGTCTGATGATCCACAGACTATAGAATGCCTCCAGATGTGCATCGGAATGTACTACTGGTCTTCCAGGGACGATCAAAGCGTAGACTGTTTGAGACATTACTCCCATGGAGGTAAGTGCGAATTGAGACTGTTGTATTCAATCCCGACGCAATGTCAGTGTTTCATCAACAGTCTGATATTCCACAGATCACAGAATGCCTCCAGATGTGCATCGGAAACTACTACTGGTCTTGCAGGGAACGATCAAATCGTAGACTGTTAGAGACATTACTCATATGGAGGAAAGTGCGCATGGTGACTGCTGTATATAATCCCGATGCAGATTCTGTGTTTCATCAACACTCTAATAGTCCACAGATTACAGATTGTCTCCAGATGTGCATCTGGAACTACTACTGGTCTTCCAGGGAACGATCAAAGCGTAGACTGCTAGAGACATTACTCCCATGGAGGAAAGTGCGCATGGTGACTGCCGTACTCAATCCCGAAGCAATTTCTGTGTTTCATAAACTCTCTGACAGTCCACAGATTACAGAATGCCTCCAGATGTGCATCGGAAACTACTACTGGTCTTCCTGGGAACGATCAATACGTAGACTGTCTGAGACATTACTCCCATGGAGGAATGTGCGCATGGTGACTGTTGTATTCAATCCCGATGCAATTACTGTGTTTCATCAACACTCTGATTGTCCACAGATTACAGAATGCCTCCAGATGTGCATCGGAAACTACTTCTGGTCTTCCAGGGTAGGTCAAAGAATAGTCTGTTTGAGACATTACTCCCATGGATTAATGTGCGCATAATGCCTGTTGTATTCAATCCCGATGCAATTTCTGTGTTTCATCTACAGTCTGATAGTCCACAGATTACAGAATGCCTCCAGATGTGCATCGGAAACTACTACTGGTCTTCCAGGGAACGATCAAAGCATAGACAATTTGAGACATTACTCCCATGGAGGAAAGTGTTCATGGTGACTGTTGTATTCAATCCCAATGCAATTTCTGTGTTTCATCAGCACTCTGATAGTCCACAGACAACAGAATGCCTCCAGAGGTATATCGGAAACTACTACTGGTCTTCCTGGGAACGATCAAAGTGTAGACTGTCTGAGACATTACTGCCATGGAGGAAAGTGCGCATGGTGACTGTTGTATTCAATTCCGATGCAATTTCTGTGTTTCATCAACACTCTGATTGTCCACAGATTACAAAATGCCTCCAGATGTGCATCGGAAACTACTTCTGGTCTTCCAGGGTAGATCAAAGAATAGACTGTTTGAGACATTACTCCCATGGAGGAAAGTGCGCATGGCGCCTGTTGTATTCAATCCCGATGCAATTTCTGTGTTTCATCAACAGTCTGATAGTCCACAGATTACAGAATGCCTCCAGATGTGCATCGTAAACTACTACTGGTCTTCCAGGGAACGATAAAAGCGTAGACTGTTTGAGACATTACTCCCATGGAGGAAAGTGCGCATGGTGTCTGCTGTATTCAATCCCGAAGCAATTTCTGTGTTTCATAAACACTCTGACAGTCCACAGATTGCAGAATGCCTCCAGATGTGCATCGGAAACTACTACTGGTCTTCCAGGGTACGATCAAAGCATACACTGTTAGAGACATTACTCCCATGGAGGAAAGTGCGCATGGTGACTGCTGTATTCAATCACGAAGCAATTTCTGTGTTTCATAAACACTATGACTGTCCACAGATTACAGAATGCCTCCAGATGTGCATCGGAAACTCACACTCGTCTTCCAGGGACAATCAATGCGTAGACTATTTGAGACATTACTCCAATGGAGGAAAGTGCGCATGGTGACTGTTGTATTCAATCCCGATGCAATTTCTGTGTTTCATCAACAGTCTGATGGTCCACAGACTATAGAATGCCTCCAGATGTGCATCGGAATGTACTACTGGTCTTCCAGGGACGATCAAAGCGTAGACTGTTTGAGACATTACTCCCATGGAGGTAAGTGCGAATTGAGACTGTTGTATTCAATCCCGACGCAATTTCTGTGTTTCATCAACAGTCTGATATTCCACAGATCACAGAATGCCTCCAGATGTGCATCGGAAACTACTACTGGTCTTGCAGGGAACGATCAAATCGTAGACTGTTAGAGACATTACTCATATGGAGGAAAGTGCGCATGGTGACTGCTGTATATAATCCCGATGCAGATTCTGTGTTTCATCAACACTCTAATAGTCCACAGATTACAGATTGTCTCCAGATGTGCATCTGGAACTACTACTGGTCTTCCAGGGAACGATCAAAGCGTAGACTGTTAGAGACATTACTCCCCTGGAGGAAAGTGCGCATGGTGACTGCCGTACTCAATCCCGAAGCAATTTCTGTGTTTCATAAACTCTCTGACAGTCCACAGATTACAGAATGCCTCCAGATGTGCATCGGAAACTACTACTGGTCTTCCTGGGAACGATCAATACGTAGACTGTCTGAGACATTACTCCCATGGAGGAAAGTGCGCATGGTGACTGTTGTATTCAATCCCGATGCAATTACTGTGTTTCATCAACACTCTGATTGTCCACAGATTACAGAATGCCTCCAGATGTGCATCGGAAACTACTTCTGGTCTTCCAGGGTAGGTCAAAGAATAGTCTGTTTGAGACATTACTCCCATGGATTAATGTACGCATAATGCCTGTTGTATTCAATCCCGATGCAATTTCTGAGTTTCATCAACAGTCTGATAGTCCACAGATTACAGAATGCCTCCAGATGTGCATCGGAAACTACTACTGGTCTTCCAGGGAACGATCAAAGCATAGACAATTTGAGACATTACTCCCATGGAGGAAAGTGTTCATGGTGACTGTTGTATTCAATCCCAATGCAATTTCTGTGTTTCATCAGCACTCTGATAGTCCACAGATTACAGAATGCCTCCAGATGTGTATCGGAAACTACTACTGGTCTTCCAGGGAACGATCAAAGCCTAGACAGTTAGAGACATTACTCCCATGGTGGAAAGTGCGCATGGTGACTGCTGTATTCAATCCCGAAGCAATTTCTGTATTTCAAAACACTCTGACAGTCCACAGATTACAGATTGAATCCAGATGTGCATCGGAGACTACTACTGGTCTTCCAGGGACGTTCAAAGCGTAGACTATTTGAGACATTACTCCCATGGAGGTAAGTGCTCATGGTGACTGTTGTATTCAATCCCGATGCAATTTCTGTGTTTCATCAGCACTCTGATAGTCCACAGATTACAGAATGCTTCCAGATGTGCATCGGAAACTACTACTGGTCTTCCTGGGAACGATCAAAGCGTAGACTGTATGAGACATTACTCCCATGGGGGGAAGTGCGCATGGTGACTGTTGTATTCAATCCCGATGCAATTTCTGTGTTTCATCAACTTTCTAATGTACACAGGTTGCAGAATGCCTCCAGATGTGCATCGGAAACTACTACTGGTCTTCAAGGGAATGATCAAAATGTAGTCTGTTTGAAACATTACTTTTATGGAGGAAAGTGCGCATGGTGACTGGGGTATTCAATCCAGATGCAATTTCTGTGTTTCATCAACACTCTGATAGTCCACAGAATACAGAATGCCTCCAGATGTGCATCGGAAACTACTACTGGTCTTCCAGGGAACGATCAAAACCTAACCTCTTTAAGACATTACTCACATGGAGGAAAGTGCGCATGGTGACTGTTGTATTCAATCCCGATGCAATTTCTGTGTTTCATCAACACTCTGATAGGCCACAGATTTCAGATTGTCTCCAGATGTGCATCTGGAACCACTACTGGTCTTCCAGGGAACGATCAAAGCGTAGACCGTTTGAGACATTACTCCCATGGTGGAAAGTGCTTATGGTGACTGTTATATTAAATCCCGATGCAATTTCTGTGTTTCATCAGCAATCTGATAGTCCACAGATTACAGAATGCCTCCAGATGTGCATCGAAACTACTACTGGTCTTCCTGGGAACGATCAATACGTAGACTGTCTGAGACATTACTCCCATGGAGGAAAGTGCGCATCGTGACTGTTGTATTCAATCCCAATGCAATTTCTGTGTTTCATCAACACTCTGATTGTCCACAGATTACAGAATGCCTCCAGATGTGCATCGGAAACTACTTCTGGTCTTCCAGGGTAGGTCATAGAATAGACTGTTTGAGACATTACTCCCATGGAGGAAAGTGCGCATGGTGCCTGTTGTATTCAATCCCGATGCAATTTCAGTGTTTCATCAACAGTCTGATAGTCCACAGATTACAGAATGCCTCCTGATGTGCATCGGAACTACTACTGGTCTTCCAGGGAACGATTAAAGCGTAGACAGTTTGAGACATTACTCCCATGGAGGAAAGTGTTCATGGTGACTGTAGTATTCAATCCCAATGCAGTTTCTGTGTTTCATCAGCACTCTGATAGTCCACAGATTACAGAATGCCCCCAGATGTGCATCGGAAACTACTACTGGTCTTCCTGGGAACGATCAAACCGTAGACTGTATGAGACATTACTCCCATGGGGGAATGTGCGCATGGTGACTGTTGTATTCAATCCCGATGCAATTTCTGTGTTTCATCAACACTCTGATTGTCCACAGATTGCAGAATGCCTCCAGATGTGCATCGGAAACTCCTACTGGTCTTCCTGGGAACGATCAAAGCGTAGACTGTTAGAGACATTACTCCATGTAGCAAAGTGCGCATGGTGACTGTTGTATTCAATCCCGATGCATTTTCTGTGTTTGATCAACAATCTGATAGTCCACAGGTTGCAGAATGCCTCCAGATGTGCATCGGAAACTACTACTGGTCTTCCTGGGAACGTTCAAAGCGTAGACTGTTAGAGACATTACTCCCATGTAGCTAAGTGCGCATGGTGACTGTTGTATTCAATCCCGATTCAATGTCTGTGTTTCATCAACACTCTCATTGTCCACAGATTACAGAATGCCTCCAGATGTGCATCGGAAACTACTTCTGGTCTTCCAGGGTAGATCAATGAATAGACTGTTTGAGACATTACTCCCATGGAGGAAAGTGCGCATGGCGCCTGTTGTATTCAATCCGGATGCAATTTCTGAGTTTCATCAACAGTCTGATAGTCCACAGATTACAGAATGCCTCCAGATGTGCATCGTAAACTACTACTGGTCTTCCAGGGAACGATCAAAGCGTAGACTGTTTGAGACATTACTCCCACGGAGGAAAGTGCGCATGGTGACTGCTGTATTCAATCCCGAAGCAATTGCTGTGTTTCACAAACACTCTGACAGTCCACAGATTACAGAATGCCTCCAGATGTGCATCTGGAACTACTACTGGTCTTCCAGGGAACTATCAAAGCGTAGACTGTCTGAGGCATTACTCCCATGGAGGAAAGTGCTCATGCTGACTGTTGTATTCAATCCCGATGCAATTTCTGTGTTTCATCAGCACTCTGATAGTCCACAGATTACAGAATGCCTCCAGATGTGCATCGTAAACTACTACTGGTCTTCCAGGGACCGATCAAATCGTAGACTGTTAGAGACATTACTCCCATGGAGGAAAGTGCGCATGGTGACTGCTGTATTCAATCCCGAAGCAATTTCTGTGTTTCATAAACACTCTGACAGTCCACAGATTACAGAATGCCTCCAGATGTGCATCGGAAACAACCACTGGTCTTCCAGGGACGATCAATGCGTAGACTATTTGAGACATTACTCCCATGGAGGAAAGTGCTCATTTTGACTGTTGTATTCAATCCCGATGCAATTTCTGTGTTTCATAAGCACTCCGATAGTCCACAGACTACAGAATGCCTCCAGAGGTGCATCGGAAACTACTACTGGTCTTCCTGGGAACTATCAAAGCGTAGACTGTCTGAGACATTACTCCCATGGAGTAAAGTGCGCATGGTGACTGTTGTATTCAATCCCGATGCAATTTCTGTGTTTCATCAACACTCTCATTGTCCACAGATTACAGAATGCCTCCAGATGTGCATCGGAAACTACTTCTGGTCTTCCAGGGTAGATCAATGAATAGACTGTTTGAGACATTACTCCCATGGAGGAAAGTGCGCATGGCGCCTGTTGTATTCAATCCGGATGCAATTTCTGCGTTTCGTCAACAGTCTGATAGTCCACAGATTACAGAATGCCTCCAGATGTGCATCGTAAACTACTACTGGTCTTCCAGGGAACGATCAAAGCGTAGACTGTTTGAGACATTACTCCCACGGAGGAAAGTGCGCATGGTAACTGCTGTATTCAATCCCGAAGCAATTGCTGTGTTTCACAAACACTCTGACAGTCCACAGATTACAGAATGCCTCCAGATGTGCATCGGAAACTACTACTGGTCTTCCAGGGAACGATCAAAGCGTACACTGTTAGAGACATTACTCCCATGGAGGAAAGTGCGCATGGTGACTGCTGTATTCAATCACGAAGCAATTTCTGTGTTTCATTAACACTCTGACAGTCCACAGATTACAGAATGCCTATAGATGTGCATCGGAAACTAACACTGGTCTTCCAGGGACGATCAAAGCGTAGACTATTTGAGACATTACTCCCATGGAGGAAAGTGCGCATGGTGACTGTTGTATTCAATCCCGATGCAATTTCTGTGTTTCATCATCTCTCTGATAGTCCACAGATTACAGTTTGTCTCCAGATGTGCATCGGAAACTACTACTGGTCTTCCTGGGAACGATCAAAGAGTAGACTGTTTCAGACGTTACTCCCATGGAGGAAAGTGCGCATGGTGACTGTTGTATTCAATCCCGATGCAATTTCTGTGTTTCATCAACGGTCAGATGGTCCACAGACTACAGAAAGCCTCCAGATGTGCATCGGAATCTACTACTGGTCTTCCAGGGAACGATCAAAGTTTAGACTGTTTGAGACATTACTCCCATGGAGGTAAGTGCGCGTTGAGACTGTTGTCTTCAATCCCGATGCAATTTCTGTGTTTCATCAACAGTCTGATATTCCACAGATTACAGAATGCCTCCAGATGTTCATCGGAAACTACTACTGGTCTTCCAGGGAACGATAAAAAATGTCTGAGACATTATCCCCATGGAGGAAAGTGCTCATGGTGACTGTTGTATTTAATCCCGATGTAATTTCTGTGTCCCATCAACACTCTGATAGTCCACAGATTACAGAATGCCTCCAGATGTGCATCGAAAACCACTACTGGTCTTCCAGGGAACGATCAAAGCATACACTGTTAGAGACATTACTCCCATGGAGGAAAGTGCGCATGGTGACTGCTGTATTCAATCACGAAGCAATTTCTGTGTTTCATAAACACTCTGACAGGCCACAGATTTCAGAATGCCTATAGATGTGCATCGGAAACTAACACTGGTCTTCCAGGGACGATCAAAGCGAAGACTATTTGAGACATTACTCCCATGGAGGAAAGTGCGCATGGTGACTGTTGTATTCAATGCCGATGCAATTTCTGTGTTTCATCATCTCTCTGATAGTCCACAGATTACAGATTGTCTCCAGATGTGCATCGTAAACTACTACTGGTCTTCCCGTGAACGATCAAAGCGTAGATTGTTTCAGACGTTACTCCCATGGAGGAAAGTGCGCATGGTGACTGTTGTATTCAATCCCGATGCAATTTCTGTGTTTCATCAACGGTCTGATGGTCCACAGACTACAGAATGCCTCCAGATGTGCATCGGAATCTACTACTGGTCTTCCAGGGAACGATCAAAGCTTAGACTGTTTGAGACATTACTCCCATGGAGGTAAGTGCGCAATGAGACTGTTGTATTCAATCCCGATGCAATTTCTGTGTTTCATCAACAGTCTGATAGTCCACAGATTACAGAATGCCTCCAGATGTTCATCGGAAACTACTACTGGTCTTCCAGGGAACGATCAAAGCGTAGACTGTTTGAGACATTACTCCCACGGAGGAAAGTGCGCATGGTGACTGCTGTATTCAATCCCGAAGCAATTGCTGTGTTTCACAAACACTCTGACAGTCCACAGATTACAGAATGCCTCCAGATGTACATCTGGAACTACTACTGGTCTTCCAGGGAACTATCAAAG
The DNA here is from genome assembly GCF_023897955.1 of Schistocerca gregaria. NCBI lineage: Eukaryota > Metazoa > Arthropoda > Insecta > Orthoptera > Acrididae > Schistocerca > Schistocerca gregaria. The sequence continues at coordinate 3,213,461 of NW_026061799.1, read as the reverse complement.
CGTAGACTGTCTGAGGCATTACTCCCATGGAGGAAAGTGCTCATGCTGACTGTTGTATTCAATCCCGATGCAATTTCTGTGTTTCATCATCTCTCTGATAGTCCACAGATTACAGTTTGTCTCCAGATGTGCATCGGAAACTACTACTGGTCTTCCTGGGAACGATCAAAGAGTAGACTGTTTCAGACGTTACTCCCATGGAGGAAAGTGCGCATGGTGACTGTTGTCTTCAATCCCAATGCAATTTCTGTGTTTCATCAACAGTCTGATATTCCACAGATTACAGAATACCTCCAGATGTTCATCGGAAACTACTACTGGTCTTCCAGGGAACGATAAAAAATGTCTGAGACATTATCCCCATGGAGGAAAGTGCTCATGGTGACTGTTGTATTCAATCCCGATGTAATTTCTGTGTCCCATCAACACTCTGATAGTCCACAGATTACAGAATGCCTCCAGATGTGCATCGAAAACTACTACTGGTCTTGCAGGGAATGATCAAAGCGTAGACTGTTAGAGACATTACTCATATGGAGGAAAGTGCGCATGGTGACTGCTGTATTCAATCCCGATGCAATTTCTGTGTTTCACAAACAGTCTGACAGTCCACAGATTACAGAATGCCTCCAGACGTGCATCAGAAACCACTACTGGTCTTCCAGGGAACGATCAAAGCATACACTGTTAGAGACATTACTCCCATGGAGGAAAGTGCGCATGGTGACTGCTGTATTCAATCACGAAGCAATTTCTGTGTTTCATAAACACTCTGACAGGCCACAGATTACAGAATGCCTATAGATGTGCATCGGAAACTAACACTGGTCTTCCAGGGACGATCAAAGCGAAGACTATTTGAGACATTACTCCCATGGAGGAAAGTGCGCATGGTGACTGTTGTATTCAATCCCGATGCAATTTCTGTGTTTCATCAACGGTCTGATGGTCCACAGACTACTGAATGCCTCCAGATGTGCATCGGAATCTACTACTGGTCTTCCAGGGAACGATCAAAGCTTAGACTGTTTGAGACATTACTCCCATGGAGGTAAGTGCGCATTGAGACTGTTGTTTTCAATCCCAATGCAATTTCTGTGTTTCATCAACAGTCTGATATTCCACAGATTACAGAATGCCTCCAGATGTTCATCGGAAACTACTACTGGTCTTCCAGGGAACGATAAAAAAATGTCTGAGACGTTATTCCCATGGAGGAAAGAGCTCATGGTGACAGTTGTATTCAATCCCGATGTGATTTCTGTGTCTCATCAACACTGTGATAGTCCACAGATTACAGAATTCCTCCAGATGTGCATCGGAAACTACTACTGGTCTTGCAGGGAACGATCAAAGCGTATACTGTTAGAGACATTACTCATATGGAGGAAAGTGCACATGGTGACTGCTGTATATAATCCCGATGCGGATTCTGTGTTTCATCAACACTCTGATAGTCCACAGATTACAGAATGCCTCCAGATGTGCATCGGAAACTACTACTGGTCTTCCTGGGAACGATCAAAGGGTAGACTGTTTCAGACGTTACTCCCATGGAGGAAAGTGGGCATGGGGACTGTTATATTCAATCCCGATGCAATTTCTGTGATTCATCAACACTTTGAAGGTCCACAGATTACAGAATGCCACCAGATGTGCATCGGAAACTAATACTGGTCTTCCTGGGAACGATCAAACCGTAGACTGTATGAGACATTACTCCCATGGGGGAATGTGCGCATGGTGACTGTTGTATTCAATCCCGATGCAATTTCTGTGTTTCATCAACACTCTGATTGTCCACAGATTGCAGAATGCCTCCAGATGTGCATCGGAAACTCCTACTGGTCTTCCTGGGAACGATCAAAGCGTAGACTGTTAGAGACATTACTCCATGTAGCAAAGTGCGCATGGTGACTGTTGTATTCAATCCCGATGCATTTTCTGTGTTTGATCAACAATCTGATAGTCCACAGGTTGCAGAATGCCTATAGATGTGCATCGGAAACTACTACTGGTCTTCCTGGGAACGTTCAAAGCGTAGACTGTTAGAGACATTACTCCCATGTAGCTAAGTGCGCATGGTGACTGTTGTATTCAATCCCGATTCAATGTCTGTGTTTCATCAACACTCTCATTGTCCACAGATTACAGAATGCCTCTAGATGTGCATCGGAAACTACTTCTGGTCTTCCAGGGTAGATCAATGAATAGACTGTTTGAGACATTACTCCCATGGAGGAAAGTGCGCATGGCGCCTGTTGTATTCAATCCGGATGCAATTTCTGCGTTTCATCAACAGTCTGATAGTCCACTGATTACAGAATGCCTCCAGATGTGCATCTGGAACTACTACTGGTCTTCCAGGGAACTATCAAAGCGTAGACTGTCTGAGGCATTACTCCCATGGAGGAAAGTGCTCATGCTGACTGTTGTATTCAATCCCGATGCAATTTCTGTGTTTCATCAGCACTCTGATAGTCCACAGATTACAGAATGCCTCCAGATGTGCATCGTAAACTACTACTGGACTTCCAGGGACCGATCAAATCGTAGACTGTTAGAGACATTACTCCCATGGAGGAAAGTGCGCATGGTGACTGCTGTATTCAATCCCGAAGCAATTTCTGTGTTTCATAAACACTCTGACAGTCCACAGATTACAGATAGCCTCCAGATGTGCATCGGAAACAACCACTGGTCTTCCAGGGACGATCAATGCGTAGACTATATGAGACATTACTCCCATGGAGGAAAGTGCTCATTTTGACTGTTGTATTCAATCCCGATGCAATTTCTGTGTTTCATAAGCACTCCGATAGTCCACAGACTACAGAATGCCTCCAGAGGTGCATCGGAAACTACTACTGGTCTTCCTGGGAACTATCAAAGCGTAGACTGTCTGAGACATTACTCCCATGGAGTAAAGTGCGCTTGGTGACTGTTGTATTCAATCCTGATGCAATTTCTGTGTTTCATCAACACTCTCATTGTCCACAGATTACAGAATGCCTCCAGATGTGCATCGGAAACTACTTCTGGTCTTCCAGGGTAGATCAATGAATAGACTGTTTGAGACATTACTCCCATGGAGGAAAGTGCGCATGGCGCCTGTTGTATTCAATCCGGATGCAATTTCTGCGTTTCGTCAACAGTCTGATAGTCCACAGATTACAGAATGCCTCCAGATGTGCATCGTAAACTACTACTGGTCTTCCAGGGAACGATCAAAGCATACACTGTTAGAGACATTACTCCCATGGAGGAAAGTGCGCATGGTGAATGCTGTATTCAATCACGAAGCAATTTCTGTGTTTCATCATCTCTCTGATAGTCCACAGATTACAGTTTGTCTCCAGATGTGCATCGGAAACTACTACTGGTCTTCCTGGGAACGATCAAAGAGTAGACTGTTTCAGACGTTACTCCCATGGAGGAAAGTGCGCATGGTGACTGTTGTATTCAATCCCGATGCAATTTCTGTGTTTCATCAACGGTCTGATGGTCCACAGACTACAGAAAGCCTCCAGATGTGCATCGGAATCTACTACTGGTCTTCCAGGGAACGATCAAAGCTTAGACTGTTTGAGACGTTACTCCCATGGAGGTAAGTGCGCGTTGAGACTGTTGTCTTCAATCCCGATGCAATTTCTGTGTTTCATCAACAGTCTGATATTCCACAGATTACAGAATGCCTCCAGATGTTCATCGGAAACTACTACTGGTCTTCCAGGTAACGATAAAAAATGTCTGAGACATTATCCCCATGGAGGAAAGTGCTCATGGTGACTGTTGTATTCAATCCCGATGTAATTTCTGTGTCCCATCAACACTCTGATAGTCCACAGATTACAGAATGCCTCCAGATGTGCATCGAAAACTACTACTGGTCTTGCAGGGAATGATCAAAGCGTAGACTGTTAGAGACATTACTCATATGGAGGGAAGTGCGCATGGTGACTGCTGTATTCAATCCCGATGCAATATCTGTGTTTCACAAACAGTCTGACAGTCCACAGATTACAGAATGCCTCCAGACGTGCATCGGAAACTACTACTGGTCTTCGAAGGAACGATCAAAACATACACTGTTAGAGACGCTACTCCCATGGAGGAAAGTGCGCATGGTGACTGCTGTATTCAATCACGAAGCAATTTCTGTGTTTCATAAACACTCTGACAGGCCACAGATTACAGAATGCCTATAGATGTGCATCGGAAACTAACACTGGTCTTCCAGGGACGATCAAAGCGAAGACTATTTGAGACATTACTCCCATGGAGGAAAGTGCGCATGGTGACTGTTGTATTCAATGCCGATGCAATTTCTGTGTTTCATCATCTCTCTGATAGTCCACAGATTAATGATTGTCTCCAGATGTGCATCGTAAACTACTACTGGTCTTCCTGGGAACGATCAAAGCGTAGATTGTTTCAGACGTTACTCCCATGGAGGAAAGTGCGCATGGTGACTGTTGTATTCAATCCCGATGCAATTTCTGTGTTTCATCAACGGTCTGATGGTCCACAGACTACAGAATGCCTCCAGATGTGCATCGGAAACTACTACTGGTCTTGCAGGGAACGATCAAAGCGTAGACTGTTAGAGACATTACTCATATGGAGGAAAGTGCACATGGTGACTGCTGTATATAATCCCGATGCGGATTCTGTGTTTCATCAACACTCTGATAGTCCACAGATTACAGAATGCCTCCAGATGTGCATCGGAAACTACTACTGGTCTTCCTGGGAACGATCAAAGGGTAGACTGTTTCAGACGTTACTCCCATGGAGGGAAGTGGGCATGGGGACTGTTATATTCAATCCCGATGCAATTTCTGTGATTCATCAACACTTTGAAGGTCCACAGATTACAGAATGCCACCAGATGTGCATCGGAAACTACTACTGGTCTTCCAGGGAACGATCAAAGCGTAGCCTGTTTGAGAATAACCCTCTTGGAGGAAAGTGCGGATTGTTTACTTGTATTCACTCCAAATGCAATATCTGTGTTTCAGCAATACTTTGAAGTTCCACAGATTACAGAATGCCTCCAGATGTGCATCGGAAACTACTACTGGTCTTCCAGGGAAAGATTAAATCGTAGACTGTTTCAGACATTACTCCCATGGAGGAAAGTGCGCATGGTGACTGTTGTATTTAATCCCGAGGCAATTTCTGTGATTCATCAACACTTTGAAGGTCCACAGATTACAGAATGCCTCCAGATGTGCATCGGATACTTCTACTGGTCTTCCAGGAAACGATCAAAGCGTAGACTGTTTGAGAATTACTCCCATGGAGGAAAGGGCGAGTGGTGACTGTTGTATTCCATCCCGATGCAATTTTGGTGTTTCATCAACACTCTGATAGTCTACAGATACAGAATGCCTCCAGATGTGCTTTGGAAACTACTATTGGTCTTCCAGTTAACGATCAAAGCGTGGACTGTTAGAAACATTACTCCCATGTAGGAAAGTGCGCATGTTGACTGTTGTATTCAATCCCGATGCAATTTCTGTGTTTCATCAACACTCTGATAGTCCACAGGTTACAGAATGCCTCCAGATGTGCATCGGAAACTACTTTTGGTCTTCCAGGGTAGATCAAAGAATAGACTGTTTGAGACATTACTCCCATGGAGGAAAGTGCGGATGGAGACTGTTGTATTCACTCCATATGCAATTTCTGTGTTTCATCAACACTTTGTAGGACCACAGATTACAGAATGACTCCAGATGTGCATCGGAAACTACTACTGGTCTTCCAGGCAACAATCAAAGCGTAGACTGTTTGAGACATTACTCCCATTGAGGAAAGTGTGCATGGTGGCAGTTGTACTCAATCCCGATGCATTTTCTGTGTTTCATCAACACTCTCATAGTCCACAGATTACAGAGTATTTCCAGATGTGCATCGGAAACTACTACAGGTCTTCCTGGGAACGATCAAAGCGTAGACTGTCTGAGACATTACTCCCATGGAGGAAAGTGCGCATGGTGACTGGTGTATTCAATCCCGATGCAATTTCTGTGTTTCATCAACAGTCTGATAGTCCACAGATTATGGAATGCCTGCAGATGTGCATCGGAAACTACTACTGGTCTTCCAGGGATCAATCAAAGTGTAGACAGTTTGAGACATTACGCCCATAGAGGAAAGAGCGCATGGTAACTGTTGTATTCAATCCCGATGCCATTTCTGTGTTTCATGAACAGTCTGATAGTCCAGAGATTACAGGATGCCTCCAGATGTATATCGGAAACTACTACTGGTCTTCCAGAGAAAGATCAAAGCGTAGACTGTTTGAGACATTACTCATATGGAGGAAAGTGCGCATGGTGACTGTTGTATTCAATCCCGATGCATTTTCTGTGTTTCGTCAACACTCTGATACTTCACAGATTACAGGATGCCTCCAGATGTGCATCGGAAACTACTGCTGGTCTTCCTGGGAACGATCAAAGCGTAAAGTGTCTGAGACATTACTCCCATGGTTGAAAGTGCACATGGTGACTGTTGCATTTAATCCCGATGCAATTTCTGTGTTTCATCAACAGTCTGATTGTCCACAGACTACAGAATGCCTCCAGATAAGCATCGGAAACTACTACTGGTCTTCCAGGGAACGATCAAAGCGTTGGCTGTTTGAGACATTACTCTCATGCAGGAAAGTGCGCATGGTGAATGTTGTATTCAATCCCGATGCAATTTCTGTGTTTCATCAACATTCTGATAGACCACAGATTACAGAATGCCTCCAGATGTGAATCGGAAACTACTACTGGTCTTCCAGGGAACGATCAAAGCGTAAACTCTTTAAGACATTACTCCCATGGAGGAAAGTGCACATGGTGTCTGCTGTATTCAATCCCGATGCATTTTCTGTGTTTCATCAACACTCTGATAGTCCACAGATTACAGGATGAGTCCAGATGTGCATCGGAAACTACTACTGGTCTTCCTGGGAACGATCAAAGCGTAGACTGTCTGAGACATTACTCCCATGGAGGAACGTGCTCATGGTGACTGTTGTATTCAATCCCGAAGCAATTTCTGTGTTTCATCAACAGTCTGATAGTCCACAGATTACAGAATGCCTCCAGATGTGCATCGGAAACTACTACTGGTCTTCCAGGGAACGATCAAAGCGTAGACAGTTTGAGACATTACTCCCATAGAGGAAAGTGCGCATGTTAACTGTTGTATTCAATCCCGATGCAATTTCTGTGTTTCATCAACAGTCTGATAGTCCACAGATTACAGAATGCCTCCAGATGTATATCGGAAACTACTACTGGTCTTCCAGGGAACGATCAAAGCGTAGACTATTTGAGACATTACTCATATGGAGGAAAGTGCGCATGGTGACTGTTGTATTCAATCCCGATGCAATTTCTGTGTTTCATCAACACTCTGATACTCCACAGATTACAGGATGCCTCCAGATGTGCATCGGAAACTACTGCTGGTCTTTCTGGGAACGATCAAAGCGTAAACTGTCTGAGACATTACTCCCATGGTAGAAAGTGCACACGGTGACTGTTGCATTCAATCCCGATGCAATTTCTGTGTTTCGTCAACAGTCTGATTGTCCGCAGACTACAGAATGCCTCCAGATATGCATCGGAAACTACTACTGGTCTTCCAGGGAACGATCAAAGCGTAGACTGTTTGAGACATTACTCAAATGGAGGAAAGTGCGCATGGTGACTGCTGTATTCAATCCCGAAGCAATTGCTGTGTTTCACAAACACTCTGACAGTCCACAGATTACAGAATGCCTCCAGATGTGCATCGGAAACTACTACTGGTCTTCCAGGGAACGATCAAAGCGTACACTGTTAGAGACATTACTCCCATGGAGGAAAGTGCGCATAGTGACTGCTGTATTCAATCACGAAGCAATTTTTGTGTTTCATAAACACTCTGACAGTCCACAGATTACAGAATGCCTATAGATGTTCATCGGAAACTAACACTGGTCTTCCAGGGACGATCAAAGCGTAGACTATTTGAGACATTACTCCCATGGAGGAAAGTGCGCATGGTGACTGTTGTATTCAATCCCGATGCAATTTCTGTGTTTCATCATCTCTCTGATAGTCCACAGATTACAGTTTGTCTCCAGATGTGCATCGGAAACTACTACTGGTCTTCCTGGGAACGATCAAAGAGTAGACTGTTTCAGACGTTACTCCCATGGAGGAAAGTGCGCATGGTGACTGTTGTCTTCAATCCCAATGCAATTTCTGTGTTTCATCAACAGTCTGATATTCCACAGATTACAGAATACCTCCAGATGTTCATCGGAAACTACTACTGGTCTTCCAGGGAACGATAAAAAATGTCTGAGACATTATCCCCATGGAGGAAAGTGCTCATGGTGACTGTTGTATTCAATCCCGATGTAATTTCTGTGTCCCATCAACACTCTGATAGTCCACAGATTACAGAATGCCTCCAGATGTGCATCGAAAACTACTACTGGTCTTGCAGGGAATGATCAAAGCGTAGACTGTTAGAGACATTACTCATATGGAGGAAAGTGCGCATGGTGACTGCTGTATTCAATCCCGATGCAATTTCTGTGTTTCACAAACAGTCTGACAGTCCACAGATTACAGAATGCCTCCAGACGTGCATCAGAAACCACTACTGGTCTTCCAGGGAACGATCAAAGCATACACTGTTAGAGACATTACTCCCATGGAGGAAAGTGCGCATGGTGACTGCTGTATTCAATCACGAAGCAATTTCTGTGTTTCATAAACACTCTGACAGGCCACAGATTACAGAATGCCTATAGATGTGCATCGGAAACTAACACTGGTCTTCCAGGGACGATCAAAGCGAAGACTATTTGAGACATTACTCCCATGGAGGAAAGTGCGCATGGTGACTGTTGTATTCAATCCCGATGCAATTTCTGTGTTTCATCAACGGTCTGATGGTCCACAGACTACTGAATGCCTCCAGATGTGCATCGGAATCTACTACTGGTCTTCCAGGGAACGATCAAAGCTTAGACTGTTTGAGACATTACTCCCATGGAGGTAAGTGCGCATTGAGACTGTTGTTTTCAATCCCAATGCAATTTCTGTGTTTCATCAACAGTCTGATATTCCACAGATTACAGAATGCCTCCAGATGTTCATCGGAAACTACTACTGGTCTTCCAGGGAACGATAAAAAAATGTCTGAGACGTTATTCCCATGGAGGAAAGAGCTCATGGTGACAGTTGTATTCAATCCCGATGTGATTTCTGTGTCTCATCAACACTGTGATAGTCCACAGATTACAGAATTCCTCCAGATGTGCATCGGAAACTACTACTGGTCTTGCAGGGAACGATCAAAGCGTATACTGTTAGAGACATTACTCATATGGAGGAAAGTGCACATGATGACTGCTGTATATAATCCCGATGCGGATTCTGTGTTTCATCAACACTCTGATAGTCCACAGATTACAGAATGCCTCCAGATGTGCATCGGAAACTACTACTGGTCTTCCTGGGAACGATCAAAGGGTAGACTGTTTCAGACGTTACTCCCATGGAGGAAAGTGGGCATGGGGACTGTTATATTCAATCCCGATGCAATTTCTGTGATTCATCAACACTTTGAAGGTCCACAGATTACAGAATGCCACCAGATGTGCATCGGAAACTAATACTGGTCTTCCTGGGAACGATCAAACCGTAGACTGTATGAGACATTACTCCCATGGGGGAATGTGCGCATGGTGACTGTTGTATTCAATCCCGATGCAATTTCTGTGTTTCATCAACACTCTGATTGTCCACAGATTGCAGAATGCCTCCAGATGTGCATCGGAAACTCCTACTGGTCTTCCTGGGAACGATCAAAGCGTAGACTGTTAGAGACATTACTCCATGTAGCAAAGTGCGCATGGTGACTGTTGTATTCAATCCCGATGCATTTTCTGTGTTTGATCAACAATCTGATAGTCCACAGGTTGCAGAATGCCTATAGATGTGCATCGGAAACTACTACTGGTCTTCCTGGGAACGTTCAAAGCGTAGACTGTTAGAGACATTACTCCCATGTAGCTAAGTGCGCATGGTGACTGTTGTATTCAATCCCGATTCAATGTCTGTGTTTCATCAACACTCTCATTGTCCACAGATTACAGAATGCCTCTAGATGTGCATCGGAAACTACTTCTGGTCTTCCAGGGTAGATCAATGAATAGACTGTTTGAGACATTACTCCCATGGAGGAAAGTGCGCATGGCGCCTGTTGTATTCAATCCGGATGCAATTTCTGCGTTTCATCAACAGTCTGATAGTCCACTGATTACAGAATGCCTCCAGATGTGCATCTGGAACTACTACTGGTCTTCCAGGGAACTATCAAAGCGTAGACTGTCTGAGGCATTACTCCCATGGAGGAAAGTGCTCATGCTGACTGTTGTATTCAATCCCGATGCAATTTCTGTGTTTCATCAGCACTCTGATAGTCCACAGATTACAGAATGCCTCCAGATGTGCATCGTAAACTACTACTGGACTTCCAGGGACCGATCAAATCGTAGACTGTTAGAGACATTACTCCCATGGAGGAAAGTGCGCATGGTGACTGCTGTATTCAATCCCGAAGCAATTTCTGTGTTTCATAAACACTCTGACAGTCCACAGATTACAGATAGCCTCCAGATGTGCATCGGAAACAACCACTGGTCTTCCAGGGACGATCAATGCGTAGACTATATGAGACATTACTCCCATGGAGGAAAGTGCTCATTTTGACTGTTGTATTCAATCCCGATGCAATTTCTGTGTTTCATAAGCACTCCGATAGTCCACAGACTACAGAATGCCTCCAGAGGTGCATCGGAAACTACTACTGGTCTTCCTGGGAACTATCAAAGCGTAGACTGTCTGAGACATTACTCCCATGGAGTAAAGTGCGCTTGGTGACTGTTGTATTCAATCCTGATGCAATTTCTGTGTTTCATCAACACTCTCATTGTCCACAGATTACAGAATGCCTCCAGATGTGCATCGGAAACTACTTCTGGTCTTCCAGGGTAGATCAATGAATAGACTGTTTGAGACATTACTCCCATGGAGGAAAGTGCGCATGGCGCCTGTTGTATTCAATCCGGATGCAATTTCTGCGTTTCGTCAACAGTCTGATAGTCCACAGATTACAGAATGCCTCCAGATGTGCATCGTAAACTACTACTGGTCTTCCAGGGAACGATCAAAGCATACACTGTTAGAGACATTACTCCCATGGAGGAAAGTGCGCATGGTGAATGCTGTATTCAATCACGAAGCAATTTCTGTGTTTCATCATCTCTCTGATAGTCCACAGATTACAGTTTGTCTCCAGATGTGCATCGGAAACTACTACTGGTCTTCCTGGGAACGATCAAAGAGTAGACTGTTTCAGACGTTACTCCCATGGAGGAAAGTGCGCATGGTGACTGTTGTATTCAATCCCGATGCAATTTCTGTGTTTCATCAACGGTCTGATGGTCCACAGACTACAGAAAGCCTCCAGATGTGCATCGGAATCTACTACTGGTCTTCCAGGGAACGATCAAAGCTTAGACTGTTTGAGACGTTACTCCCATGGAGGTAAGTGCGCGTTGAGACTGTTGTCTTCAATCCCGATGCAATTTCTGTGTTTCATCAACAGTCTGATATTCCACAGATTACAGAATGCCTCCAGATGTTCATCGGAAACTACTACTGGTCTTCCAGGTAACGATAAAAAATGTCTGAGACATTATCCCCATGGAGGAAAGTGCTCATGGTGACTGTTGTATTCAATCCCGATGTAATTTCTGTGTCCCATCAACACTCTGATAGTCCACAGATTACAGAATGCCTCCAGATGTGCATCGAAAACTACTACTGGTCTTGCAGGGAATGATCAAAGCGTAGACTGTTAGAGACATTACTCATATGGAGGAAAGTGCGCATGGTGACTGCTGTATTCAATCCCGATGCAATATCTGTGTTTCACAAACAGTCTGACAGTCCACAGATTACAGAATGCCTCCAGACGTGCATCGGAAACTACTACTGGTCTTCGAAGGAACGATCAAAACATACACTGTTAGAGACATTACTCCCATGGAGGAAAGTGCGCATGGTGACTGCTGTATTCAATCACGAAGCAATTTCTGTGTTTCATAAACACTCTGACAGGCCACAGATTACAGAATGCCTATAGATGTGCATCGGAAACTAACACTGGTCTTCCAGGGACGATCAAAGCGAAGACTATTTGAGACATTACTCCCATGGAGGAAAGTGCGCATGGTGACTGTTGTATTCAATGCCGATGCAATTTCTGTGTTTCATCATCTCTCTGATAGTCCACAGATTAATGATTGTCTCCAGATGTGCATCGTAAACTACTACTGGTCTTCCTGGGAACGATCAAAGCGTAGATTGTTTCAGACGTTACTCCCATGGAGGAAAGTGCGCATGGTGACTGTTGTATTCAATCCCGATGCAATTTCTGTGTTTCATCAACGGTCTGATGGTCCACAGACTACAGAATGCCTCCAGATGTGCATCGGAAACTACTACTGGTCTTGCAGGGAACGATCAAAGCGTAGACTGTTAGAGACATTACTCATATGGAGGAAAGTGCACATGGTGACTGCTGTATATAATCCCGATGCGGATTCTGTGTTTCATCAACACTCTGATAGTCCACAGATTACAGAATGCCTCCAGATGTGCATCGGAAACTACTACTGGTCTTCCTGGGAACGATCAAAGGGTAGACTGTTTCAGACGTTACTCCCATGGAGGAAAGTGGGCATGGGGACTGTTATATTCAATCCCGATGCAATTTCTGTGATTCATCAACACTTTGAAGGTCCACAGATTACAGAATGCCACCAGATGTGCATCGGAAACTACTACTGGTCTTCCAGGGAACGATCAAAGCGTAGCCTGTTTGAGAATAACCCTCTTGGAGGAAAGTGCGGATTGTTTACTTGTATTCACTCCAAATGCAATATCTGTGTTTCAGCAATACTTTGAAGTTCCACAGATTACAGAATGCCTCCAGATGTGCATCGGAAACTACTACTGGTCTTCCAGGGAAAGATTAAATCGTAGACTGTTTCAGACATTACTCCCATGGAGGAAAGTGCGCATGGTGACTGTTGTATTTAATCCCGAGGCAATTTCTGTGATTCATCAACACTTTGAAGGTCCACAGATTACAGAATGCCTCCAGATGTGCATCGGATACTTCTACTGGTCTTCCAGGAAACGATCAAAGCGTAGACTGTTTGAGAATTACTCCCATGGAGGAAAGGGCGAGTGGTGACTGTTGTATTCCATCCCGATGCAATTTTGGTGTTTCATCAACACTCTGATAGTCTACAGATACAGAATGCCTCCAGATGTGCTTTGGAAACTACTATTGGTCTTCCAGTTAACGATCAAAGCGTGGACTGTTAGAAACATTACTCCCATGTAGGAAAGTGCGCATGTTGACTGTTGTATTCAATCCCGATGCAATTTCTGTGTTTCATCAACACTCTGATAGTCCACAGGTTACAGAATGCCTCCAGATGTGCATCGGAAACTACTTTTGGTCTTCCAGGGTAGATCAAAGAATAGACTGTTTGAGACATTACTCCCATGGAGGAAAGTGCGGATGGAGACTGTTGTATTCACTCCATATGCAATTTCTGTGTTTCATCAACACTTTGTAGGACCACAGATTACAGAATGACTCCAGATGTGCATCGGAAACTACTACTGGTCTTCCAGGCAACAATCAAAGCGTAGACTGTTTGAGACATTACTCCCATTGAGGAAAGTGTGCATGGTGGCAGTTGTACTCAATCCCGATGCATTTTCTGTGTTTCATCAACACTCTCATAGTCCACAGATTACAGAGTATTTCCAGATGTGCATCGGAAACTACTACAGGTCTTCCTGGGAACGATCAAAGCGTAGACTGTCTGAGACATTACTCCCATGGAGGAAAGTGCGCATGGTGACTGGTGTATTCAATCCCGATGCAATTTCTGTGTTTCATCAACAGTCTGATAGTCCACAGATTATGGAATGCCTGCAGATGTGCATCGGAAACTACTACTGGTCTTCCAGGGATCAATCAAAGTGTAGACAGTTTGAGACATTACGCCCATAGAGGAAAGAGCGCATGGTAACTGTTGTATTCAATCCCGATGCCATTTCTGTGTTTCATGAACAGTCTGATAGTCCAGAGATTACAGGATGCCTCCAGATGTATATCGGAAACTACTACTGGTCTTCCAGAGAAAGATCAAAGCGTAGACTGTTTGAGACATTACTCATATGGAGGAAAGTGCGCATGGTGACTGTTGTATTCAATCCCGATGCATTTTCTGTGTTTCATCAACACTCTGATACTTCACAGATTACAGGATGCCTCCAGATGTGCATCGGAAACTACTGCTGGTCTTCCTGGGAACGATCAAAGCGTAAAGTGTCTGAGACATTACTCCCATGGTTGAAAGTGCACATGGTGACTGTTGCATTTAATCCCGATGCAATTTCTGTGTTTCATCAACAGTCTGATTGTCCACAGACTACAGAATGCCTCCAGATAAGCATCGGAAACTACTACTGGTCTTCCAGGGAACGATCAAAGCGTTGGCTGTTTGAGACATTACTCTCATGCAGGAAAGTGCGCATGGTGAATGTTGTATTCAATCCCGATGCAATTTCTGTGTTTCATCAACATTCTGATAGACCACAGATTACAGAATGCCTCCAGATGTGAATCGGAAACTACTACTGGTCTTCCAGGGAACGATCAAAGCGTAAACTCTTTAAGACATTACTCCCATGGAGGAAAGTGCACATGGTGTCTGCTGTATTCAATCCCGATGCATTTTCTGTGTTTCATCAACACCCTGATAGTCCACAGATTACAGGATGAGTCCAGATGTGCATCGGAAACTACTACTGGTCTTCCTGGGAACGATCAAAGCGTAGACTGTCTGAGACATTACTCCCATGGAGGAACGTGCTCATGGTGACTGTTGTATTCAATCCCGAAGCAATTTCTGTGTTTCATCAACAGTCTGATAGTCCACAGATTACAGAATGCCTCCAGATGTGCATCGGAAACTACTACTGGTCTTCCAGGGAACGATCAAAGCGTAGACAGTTTGAGACATTACTCCCATAGAGGAAAGTGCGCATGTTAACTGTTGTATTCAATCCCGATGCAATTTCTGTGTTTCATCAACAGTCTGATAGTCCACAGATTACAGAATGCCTCCAGATGTATATCGGAAACTACTACTGGTCTTCCAGGGAACGATCAAAGCGTAGACTATTTGAGACATTACTCATATGGAGGAAAGTGCGCATGGTGACTGTTGTATTCAATCCCGATGCAATTTCTGTGTTTCATCAACACTCTGATACTCCACAGATTACAGGATGCCTCCAGATGTGCATCGGAAACTACTGCTGGTCTTTCTGGGAACGATCAAAGCGTAAACTGTCTGAGACATTACTCCCATGGTAGAAAGTGCACACGGTGACTGTTGCATTCAATCCCGATGCAATTTCTGTGTTTCGTCAACAGTCTGATTGTCCGCAGACTACAGAATGCCTCCAGATATGCATCGGAAACTACTACTGGTCTTCCAGGGAACGATCAAAGCGTAGACTGTTTGAGACATTACTCAAATGGAGGAAAGTGCGCATGGTGACTGTTGTATTCAATCCCGATGCAAATTCTGTGTTTCATCAACAGTCTGATATTCCACACACTACAGAATGCCTCCAGATGTGCATCGGAAACTACTACTGGTCTTTCAGGGAACGATCAAAGCGTAGGCTGTTTGAGACATTACTCTCATGCAGGAAAGTGCGCATGGTGACTGTTGTATTCAATCATGATGCTATTACTGTGTTTCATCAACACTCTGATAGTCCACAGATTACAGAATGCCTCCAGATGTGCATCGGAAACTACTACTGGTCCTCCAGGGAACGATAAAAAAATGTTTGAGAAATTACTCCCATGAAGGAAAGTGCTCATTGTGACTGTTGTATTGATTTCCGATGCAATTTTAGTGTTTCATCAACACTCTGATAGTCCACAGATTACATAATGGCTCCAGATGTGCATCGGAAACTAACACTGGTCTTCCAGTGAACGATCAAAGCGTAGTCCGTTTGAGACATTACTAACATGGAGGGAAGTTCGCATGGTGACTGTTGTATTCAATCCCGATGCAATTTCTGTGATTCATCAACACTTTGAAGGTCCACAGGTTACAGAATGCCACCAGATGTGCATCGGAAACTACTACTGGTCTTGCAGGGAACGATCAAAGCGTAGACTGTTAGAGACATTACTCATATGGAGGAAAGTGCACATGGTGACTGCTGTATATAATCCCGATGCGGATTCTGTGTTTCATCAACACTCTGATAGTCCACAGATTACAGAATGCCTCCAGATGTGCATCGGAAACTACTACTGGTCTTCCTGGGAACGATCAAAGGGTAGACTGTTTCAGACGTTACTCCCATGGAGGAAAGTGGGCATGGGGACTGTTATATTCAATCCCGATGCAATTTCTGTGATTCATCAACACTTTGAAGGTCCACAGATTACAGAATGCCACCAGATGTGCATCGGAAACTACTACTGGTCTTCCAGGGAACGATCAAAGCGTAGCCTGTTTGAGAATTACCCTCTTGGAGGAAAGTGCGGATTGTTTACTTGTATTCACTCCAAATGCAATATCTGTGTTTCAGCAATATTTTGAAGTTCCACAGATTACAGAATGCCTCCAGATGTGCATCGGAAACTACTACTGGTCTTCCAGGGAAAGATTAAATCGTAGACTGTTTCAGACATTACTCCCATGGAGGAAAGTGCGCATGGTGACTGTTGTATTTAATCCCGAGGCAATTTCTGTGATTCATCAACACTTTGAAGGTCCACAGATTACAGAATGCCTCCAGATGTGCATCGGATACTTCTACTGGTCTTCCAGGGAACGATCAAAGCGTAGACTGTTTGAGAATTACTCCCATGGAGGAAAGGGCGAGTGGTGACTGTTGTATTCCATCCCGATGCAATTTTGGTGTTTCATCAACACTCTGATAGTCTACAGATACAGAATGCCTCCAGATGTGCTTTGGAAACTACTATTGGTCTTCCAGTTAACGATCAAAGCGTGGACTGTTAGAAACATTACTCCCATGTAGGAAAGTGCGCATGTTGACTGTTGTATTCAATCCCGATGCAATTTCTGTGTTTCATCAACACTCTGATAGTCCACAGGTTACAGAATGCCTCCAGATGTGCATCGGAAACTACTTTTGGTCTTCCAGGGTAGATCAAAGAATAGACTGTTTGAGACATTACTCCCATGGAGGAAAGTGCGGATGGAGACTGTTGTATTCACTCCATATGCAATTTCTGTGTTTCATCAACACTTTGTAGGACCACAGATTACAGAATGACTCCAGATGTGCATCGGAAACTACTACTGGTCTTCCAGGCAACAATCAAAGCGTAGACTGTTTGAGACATTACTCCCATTGAGGAAAGTGTGCATGGTGGCAGTTGTACTCAATCCCGATGCATTTTCTGTGTTTCATCAACACTCTCATAGTCCACAGATTACAGAGTATTTCCAGATGTGCATCGGAAACTACTACAGGTCTTCCTGGGAACGATCAAAGCGTAGACTGTCTGAGACATTACTCCCATGGAGGAAAGTGCGCATGGTGACTGTTGTATTCAATCCCGATGCAATTTCTGTGTTTCATCAACAGTCTGATAGTCCACAGATTATGGAATGCCTGCAGATGTGCATCGGAAACTACTACTGGTCTTCCAGGGAACAATCAAAGCGTAGACAGTTTGAGACATTACGCCCATAGTGGAAAGAGCGCATGGTAACTGTTGTATTCAATCCCGATGCCATTTCTGTGTTTCATGAACAGTCTGATAGTCCAGAGATTACAGGATGCCTCCAGATGTATATCGGAAACTACTACTGGTCTTCCAGAGAAAGATCAAAGCGTAGACTGTTTGAGACATTACTCATATGGAGGAAAGTGCGCATGGTGACTGTTGTATTCAATCCCGATGCATTTTCTGTGTTTCATCAACACTCTGATACTTCACAGATTACAGGATGCCTCCAGATGTGCATCGGAAACTACTGCTGGTCTTCCTGGGAACGATCAAAGCGTAAAGTGTCTGAGACATTACTCCCATGGTTGAAAGTGCACATGGTGACTGTTGCATTTAATCCCGATGCAATTTCTGTGTTTCATCAACAGTCTGATTGTCCACAGACTACAGAATGCCTCCAGATAAGCATCGGAAACCACTACTGGTCTTCCAGGGAACGATCAAAGCGTTGGCTGTTTGAGACATTACTCTCATGCAGGAAAGTGCGCATGGTGAATGTTGTATTCAATCCCGATGCAATTTCTGTGTTTCATCAACATTCTGATAGACCACAGATTACAGAATGCCTCCAGATGTGAATCGTAAACTACTACTGGTCTTCCAGGGAACGATCAAAGCGTAAACTCTTTAAGACATTACTCCCATGGAGGAACGTGCTCATGGTGACTGTTGTATTCAATCCCGAAGCAATTTCTGTGTTTCATCAACAGTCTGATAGTCCACAGATTACAGAATGCCTCCAGATGTGCATCGGAAACTACTACTGGTCTTCCAGGGAACGATCAAAGCGTAGACAGTTTGAGACATTACTCCCATAGAGGAAAGTGCGCATGGTAACTGTTGTATTCAATCCTGATGCAATTTCTGTGTTTCATCAACAGTCTGATAGTCCACAGATTACAGAATGCCTCCAGATGTATATCGGAAACTACTACTGGTCTTCCAGGGAACGATCAAAGCGTAGACTGTTTGAGACATTACTCATATGGAGGAAAGTGCGCATGGTGACTGTTGTATTCAATCCCGATGCAATTTCTGTGTTTCATCAACACTCTGATACTCCACAGATTACAGGATGCCTCCAGATGTGCATCGGAAACTACTGCTGGTCTTTCTGGGAACGATCAAAGCGTAAACTGTCTGAGACATTACTCCCATGGTAGAAAGTGCCCATGGTGACTGTTGCATTCAATCCCGATGCAATTTCTGTGTTTCGTCAACAGTCTGATTGTCCGCAGACTACAGAATGCCTCCAGATATGCATCGGAAACTACTACTGGTCTTCCAGGGAACGATCAAAGCGTAGACTGTTTGGGACATTACTCAAATGGAGGAAAGTGCGCATGGTGACTGTTGTATTCAATCCCGATGCAATTTCTGTGTTTCATCAACAGTCTGATATTCCACACACTACAGAATGCCTCCAGATGTGCATCGGAAACTACTACTGGTCTTTCAGGGAACGATCAAAGCGTAGGCTGTTTGAGACATTACTCTCATGCAGGAAAGTGCGCATGGTGACTGTTGTATTCAATCATGATGCTATTACTGTGTTTCATCAACACTCTGATAGTCCACAGATTACAGAATGCCTCCAGATGTGCATCGGAAACTACTACTGGTCTTCGAGGGAACGAGAAAAAAATGTTAGAGAAATTACTCCCATGAAGGAAAGTGCTCATTGTGACTGTTGTATTGATTCCCGATGCAATTTTAGTGTTTCATCAACACTCTGATAGTCCACAGATTACATAATGCCTCCAGATGTGCATCGGAAACTAACACTGGTCTTCCAGTGAACAATCAAAGCGTAGTCCGTTTGAGACATTACTAACATGGAGGGAAGTTCGCATGGTGACTGTTGTATTCAATCCCGATGCAATTTCTGTGATTCATCAACACTTTGAAGGTCCACAGGTTACAGAATGCCACCAGATGTGCATCGAAAACTACTACTGGTCTTCCAGGGAACGATCAAAGCGTACATTGTTTGCGAATTTCTCCCACGGAGGAAAGTGCGAATGGTGACTGTTGTATTCAATCCCGATGCAATTTCTGTGTTTCATCAACACTCTGATAGTCTACAGATTACAGAATGCCTCCAGATATGCATCGGAAACTACTACTGGTCTTCCAGGGAACGATCAAAGCGTAGACTGTTAGAGACATTACTACCATGTAGGAAAGTGCGCATGGTGACTGTTGTATTGAATCATTATGCAATTACTGTGTTTCATCAACACTCTGATAGTCCACAGATTACAGAATGCCTCCAGATGTGCATCGGTAACTACTACAGGTGTTCAAGGGAACGATCAAAGCGTAGACTGTTTCAGACATTACACCCATGGAGGAAAGTGTTCATGGTGACCGTTGTATTCAATCCCGATGCAATTTCTGTGTTTCATCAACACTCTGATAGTCCACAGATTACAGAATGCCTCCAGATGTGCATCGGAAACTACTACTGGTCTTCCAGGGAACGACAAAGACTAGCCTGTTTGAGAATTAATCCCATTGAGGAAAGTGCGGATGGTGACTGAAGTATTCACTCCCGATGCAATTTCTGTGTTTCATCAACTCTTTGAAGGTCCACAGCTTACATTATGACTCCAGATGTGCATCGGAAACTACTACTGGTGTTCAGGGGAACGATCAAAGCGTAGACTGTTTGAGACGTTACTCCCATAGGTAAAAGTGCGCATGGTGACTGTTGTACTCAATACCGATGCATTTGCTGTGTTTCATTAACACTCTGATAGTCCACAGATTACAGAATGCCTCCAGATGTGCATCGGAAACTACTACTGGTCTTCCAGGGAACGATCAAAGCGTAGACAGTTTGAGACATTACTCCCATAGAGGAAAGTGCGCATGGTAACTGTTGTATTCAATCCCGATGCAATTTCTGTGTTTCGTCAACAGTCTGATAGTCCACAGATTACAGAATGCCTCCAGATGTATATCGGAGACTACTACTGGTCTTCCAGGGAACGATCAAAGCGTAGACTGTTTGAGACATTACTCATATGGAGGAACGTGCGCATGGTGACTGTTGTATTCAAGCCCGATGCAATTTCTGTGTTTCAACAACACTCTGATACCCAACAGATTACAGGATGCCTCCAGATGTGTATCGGAAACTACTGCTGGTCTTCCTGGGAACGATCAAAGCGTAAACTGTCTGAGACATTACTCCCATGGTTGAAAGTGCACATGGTGACTGTTGCATTCAATCCCGATGCAATTTCTGTGATTCATCAACAGTCTGATTGTCCACAGACTACAGAATGCCTCCAGATATGCATCGGAAACTACTTCCAGGGAACGATCAAAGCGTAGACTGTTGGAGACATTACTCAAATGGAGGAAAGTGCGCATGGTGACTGTTGTATTCAATCCCGATGCAATTTCGGTGTTTCATTAACAGACTGATATTCCACAGATTACAGCATGCCTCCAGATGTGCATTGGAAACTACTACTGGTCTTCCAGGGAACGATCAAAGCGTAGGCTGTTTGAGACATTACTCTCATGCAGGAAAGTGCACATGGTGACTGTTGTATTCAATCCCGATGCTATTACTGTGTTTCATCAACACTCTGATAGTCCACAGATTACAGAATGCCTCCAGATGTGCATCGGAAACTACTACTGGTCTTCCAGGGAACGATAAAAAAATGTTTGAGACATTACTCCCATGGAGGAAAGTGCTCATGGTGACTGTTGTATTTAATCAAGATGTAATTTCTGTGTTTCATCAACACTCTGATAGTCCACAGATTACAGAATGCCTCCAGATGTGCATCGGAAACTACTTTTGGTCTTCCAGGGAAAGATCAGAGCGTAGACTGTTAGAGACATTACTCATATGGAGGAAACTGCACATGGTGACTGCTGTATACAATCCCGATGCAGATCCTTTGTTTCATCAACACTCTGATAGTCCACAGATTACAGAATGCCTCCAGATGTGCGTCGGAAACTACCACTGGTCTTCCAGGGAACGATCAAAGCGTAGACTGTTTGAGACATTACTCCCATGGTGGAAAGTGCGCGTGGTGACAGTTGTATTCAATCTCGATGCAATTTCTGTGTTTCACCAACACTCTGATTGTCCACTGATTACAGATTGTCTCCAGATGTGCATCGGAAACTACTACTGCCCTTCCTGGGAACGATCAAAGCGTAGACTGTTTCAGACGCTACTCCCATGGAGGAAAGTGGGCATGGTGACTGTTGTATTCAATCCCGATGCAATTTCTGTGATTCATCAACACTCTGAAGGTCTACATGTTACAGAATGCCACCAGATTTGCATCTAAAACTACTACTGGTCTTCCAAGGAACGATCAAAGCGTAGCCTGTTTGAGAATTTCTCCTATGGAGGAAAGTGCGGATGGTAACTGTTGTCTTCACTCCCGATGCAATTTCTGTGTTTCATCAACACTTTGAAGGTCCACAGATTACAAAATGCCTCCAGATGTGCATCAGAAACTACTACTGGTCTTCCAGGGAACGATCAAAGCGTAGACAGGATGAGAATTACTCCCATGGAAAAAAGTGCGCATGGTGACTGTTGTATTCAATCCCGATGCAATTTCTGTGTTTCATCAACACTCTGATTGTCCACAGATTACAGATTGTCTCCACATGTGCATCGGAAACTACTACTGGTCTCCCAGGGAACGATCAAAGTGTTGACTGTTTGGGACATTACACCCATGAGGAAAGTGCGCGTGGTGAATGTTGTATTCAGTCCCGATGCAATTTCTGTGTTTCATCAACACTCTGATAGTCCACAGATTACAGAATGCCTCCAGATGTGCATCGGAAACTACTACTGGTCTTCCAGGGAACGATCAAATCGTAGACTGTTTGAGACATTACTCCCATGGAGGAAAGTGCTCATGGTGACTGTTGTATTCAATCCCGATGCAATTTCTGAGTTTCATCAGCACTCTGATAGTCCACAGATTACAGAATGCCTCGAGATGTGCATCGGAAACTACTACAGGTCTTCCAGGGAACGAGCAAAGCGTAGCCTGTTTGAGAATTAATCCCATTGAGGAAAGTACGGATGGTGAGTGTTGTATTCACTCCCGATGCAATTTCTGTGTTTCCTCAACACTTTGAAGGTCCATAGTTTACAGAATGACTCCAGATGTGCATCGGAAACTACTACTGGTCTTCCAGGGAACGATCAAAGCGTAGACTGTTTGAGACATTACTCCCATTGATAAAAGTGCGCATGGTGACTGTTGTACTCAATCCCGATGCATTTTCTGTGTTTCATCAACACTCTGATAGTCCACAGGTTACAGAATGCCTCCAGATGTGCACCGAAAACTACTACTGGTCTTCCTGGAAACGATCAAAACGTAGACTTTCTGAGACATTACTCCCATGGAGGAAAGTACGCATGGTGGTTTTTGTATTCAATCCCGTTGCAATTTCTGTGTTTCATCAACATTCTGGTAGTCCACAGATTACAGAATGCCTTCAGATGTGCATCGGAAACTACTTCTGGTGTTCCAGGGTACGATCTAATAATAGACCATTTGAGACATTACTCTCATGGAGGAAAGTGCGCATGGTGACTGTTGCATTCAATCCCGATGCAATTTCTGTGTTTCATCAACAGTCTGATAGTCCACAGATTACAGAATGCCTCCAGATGTGCATCGGAAACTACTATGGGTCTTCCAGGGAACGATCAAAGCGTAGACAGTTTGAGACAACACTCCCATAGGGGAATGTGCGCATGGTGACTGTTGTATTCAATTCCGATGCAATTTCTGTGTTTCATCAACATTCTGATAGTCCACAGATTGCAGAATGCCTCCAGATGTGCATCGGAAACTACTACTGGTCCTCCAGGGAACGATCAAAGCGTAGACTGTTTGAGTCATTACTCCCATGGAGGAAAGTGCGCATGGTGACTGCTGTATTCAAACCTGATGCAATTTCTGTGTTTCTTAAACACTCTGATAGTCCACAGATTACAGAATGACTTCAGATGTGCATCGGAAACTACCACTGGTCTTCCAGGGACGAACAAAGCGTAGACTGTTTGAGACATTACTCCCATGGAGGAAAGTCCTCATGGTGACTGTTGTATTCAATCCCGATGCAATTTCAAAGTTTCATCAGCACTCTGATAGTCCACAGATTACAGAATGCCTCCAGATGTGCATCGGAAACTACTACTGGTTTTCCAGGGAACGAGCAAAGCGTAGCCTCTTTGAGAATTAATCCCATTGAGGAAAGTACGGATGGTGAGTGTTGTATTCAATCCCGATGCAATTTCTGTGTTTCATCAACACTTTGAAGGTCCACAGATTACAGAATGACTCCAGATGTGCATCGGAAACTACTACTGGTCTTCCAGGGAACGATCAAAGCGTAGACAGTTTGAGACATTACTCCCATAGAGGAACGTGGGCATGCTGACTGTTGTATTCAATCCCGATACAATTTCTGTGTTTAATCAACAGTCTGATAGTGCAGAGATTACAGAATGCCTCCAGATATATATCGGAAACTACTACTGGCCTTCCAGGGAACGATCAAATCGTAGACCGTTTGAGACATTACTCCCATAGAGGAAAGTGCGCATGGTATCTGTTGTATTCAATCCCGATGCAATTTCTGTGTTTCATCAACAGTCTGATAGCCCACAGATTACAGAATGCCTCCAGATATATATCGGAAACTACTACTGGCCTTCCAGGGAACGATCAAAGCGTAGACAGTTTGAGACAATACTCCCATAGAGGAAAGTGCGCATGGTGACTGTTGTATTCAATCCCGATGCAATTTCTTTGTTTCATCTACACTTTGAAGGTCCACAGATTACAGAATGCCTCCAGATGTGCATCGGAAACTACCACTGGTCTTCCAGGGAACGATCAAAGCGTACCCTGTTTGCGAATTTTTCCCATGCAGGAAAGTGCGAATGGTGACTGTTGTATTCAATCCCGATGCAATTTCTGTCTTTCATCAACACTCTGATAGTCTACAGATTACAGAATGCCTCCAGATGTGCATCGGAAACTACTACTGGTCTTACAGGGAACGATCAAAGCGTAGACTGTTAGAGACATTACTACCATGTAGTAAAGTGCGCATGGTGACTGTTGTATTGAAACATTATGCAATTTCTGTGTTTCATCAACACTCTGATAGTCCACAGATTACAGAATGCCTCCAGATGTGCATCGGAAACTACTTCTGGTCTTCCAGGGTAGATCAAAGAATAGACTGTGTGTGACATTACTACCATAGGGGAAAGTGCGGATGGTGCATATTGTATTCAAT
The DNA here is from genome assembly GCF_023897955.1 of Schistocerca gregaria. Lineage (NCBI taxonomy): Eukaryota > Metazoa > Arthropoda > Insecta > Orthoptera > Acrididae > Schistocerca > Schistocerca gregaria. The sequence continues at coordinate 3,188,186 of NW_026061799.1, read as the reverse complement.
CCCGATGCAATTTCTCTGTTTCATGAACACTCTGATAGTCAACAGAATACAGATTGTCTCCAGATATGCATCGTAAACTACTACTAGTCTTCCAGGGATCGATCAAAGCGTAGACTGTTTCAGACATTACTCCATTGGAGGAAAGTGCGCATGGTGATTGTTGTATTCAATCCCAATGCAATTTCTGTGTTTCATCAACACTCCGATAGTCCACAGATTACATATTGTCTCCAGATGTGCATCGGAAACTACTACTGGTCTTCCAGGGAACGATCAAAGCGTAGACTGTTTGGGACATTACACCCATGAGGAAAGTGCGCGTGGTGACTGTTGTTTTCAGTCCCGATGCAATTTCTGTGTTTCATCAACAGTCTGATAGTCCACAGATTACAGAATGCCTCCAGATGTGCATCGGAAACTACTACTGGTCTTCCAAGGAACGATCAAGTAGTAGACTGTTTGAGACATTACTCCCATGGAGGAAAGTGCTCATGGTGACTGTTGTATTCAATCCAGATGCAATTTCTGTGTTTCATCAGCACTCTGGTAGTCCACAGGTTACAGAATGCCTCCAGATGTGCATCGGAAACTACTACTCGTCTTCCAGGGAACGACAAAGACTAGCCTGTTTGAGAATTAATCCCATTGAGGAAACTGCGGATGGTGACTGAAGTATTCACTCCCGATGCAATTTCTGTGTTTTATCAACACTTTGAAGGTCCACAGCTTACATTATGACTCCAGATGTGCATCGGAAACTACTACTGGTGTTCAAGGGATCTATCAAATCGTAGACTGTTTGAGACATTACTCCCATGGGTAAAAGTGCGCATGGTGACTGTTGTACTCAATCCCGATGCATTTGCTGTGTTTCATTAACACTCTGATAGTCCACAGATTACAGAATGCCTCCAGATGTGCATCGGAAACTACTACTGGTCTTCCAGGGAACGATCAAAGCGTAGACCGTTTGAGACATTACTCCCATAGAGGAAAGTGCGCATGGTAACTGTTGTATTCAATCCCGATGCAATTTCTGTGTTTCATCAACAGTCTGATAGCCCACAGATTACAGAATGCCTCCAGATGTATATCGGAAACTACTACTGGTCTTCCAGGGAACGATCAAAGCGTAGACTGTTTGAGACATTACTCATATGGAGGAAAGTGCGCATGGTGACTGTTGTATTCAATCCCGATGCAATTTCTGTGTTTCAACAACACTCTGATACCCAACAGATTACAGGATGCCTCCAGATGTGCATCGGAAACTACTGCTGGTCTTCCTGGGAACGATCAAAGCGTAAACTGTCTGAGACATTACTCCCATGGTTGAAAGTGCACATGGTGACTGTTGCATTCATCCCGATGCAATTTCAGTGTTTCATCAACAGTCTGATTGTCCACAGACTGCAGAATGCCTCCAGATATGCATCGGAAACTACTACTGGTCTTCCTGGGAACGATCAAAGCGTAGACTGTTGGAGACATTAATCAATGGTGGAAAGTGCGCATGGTGACTGTTGTATTCAATCCCGATGCAATTTCGGTGTTTCATTAACAGTCTGATATTCCACAGATTACAGAATGCCTCCAGATGTGCATCGGAAACTACTACTGGTCTTCCAGGGAACGATCAAAGCGTAGGCTGTTTGAGACATTGCTCTCATGCAGGAAAGTGCACATGGTGACTGTTGTATTCAATCCTGATGCTATTACTCTGTTTCATCATCACTCTGATAATCCACAGATTACAGAATGCCTCCAGATGTGCATCGGAAACTACTACTGGTCTTCCAGGGAACGATAAAAATATGTTTGAGACATTACTCCCATGGAGGAAAGTGCTCATGGTGACTGTTGTATTTAATCAAAATGTAATTTCTGTGTTTCATCAACACTCTGATAGTCCACAGATTACAGAATGCCTCCAGATGTGCATCGGAAACTACTTTTGGTCTTCCAGGGAACGATCAAAGCGTAGACTGTTAGAGACATTACTCATATGGAGGAAACTGCGCATGGTGACTGCTGTATACAATCCCGATGCAGATCCTTTGTTTCATCAACACTCTGATAGTCCACAGATTACAGAATGCCTCCAGATGTGCGTCGGAAACTACCACGGCCTTCCAGGGAACGATCAAAGCGTATACTGTTTGAGACATTACTCCCATGGTGGAAAGTGCGCGTGGTGGCAGTTGTATTCAATCACGATGCAATTTCTGTGTTTCACCAACACTCTGATTGTCCACTGATTACAGATTGTCTCCAGATGTGCATCGGAAACTACTACTGGCCTTCCTGGGAACGATCAAGGCGTAGACTGTTTCAGACGTTACTCCCATGGAGGAAAGTGGGCATGGTGACTGTTGTATTCAATCCCGATGCAATTTCTGTGATTCATCAACACTCTGAAGGTCCACATGTTACAGAATGCCACCAGATGTGCATCTAAAACTACTACTGGTCTTCCAGGGAACGATCAAAGCGTAGCCTGTTTGAGAATTTCTCCCATGGAGGAAAGTGCGGATGGTGACTGTTGTCTTCACTCCCGATGCAATTTCTGTGTTTCATCAACACTTTGAAGGTCCACAGATTACAAAATGCCTCCAGATGTGCATCAGAAACTACTACTGGTCTTCCAGGGAACGATCAAAGCGTAGACTGTTTCAGACATTACTCCCATGGAGGAAAGTACTCCTGGTGACTGTTGTATTCAATCCCGAGGCAATTTCTGTGATTCATCAACACTTTGAAGGTCCCCAGATTACAGAATGCTCCAGATGTGCATCGGAAACTACCACTGGTCTTCCAGGGAACGATCAAAGAGTAGACTGTTTGAGAATTACTCTCATGGAGGAAAGTGCGAATGGTGACTGTTGTATTCAATCCCGATGCAATTTCTGTGTTTCATCAACAGTCTGATAGTCCACAGATTACAGAATGCCTCCAGATGTGCATCGTAAACTACTACTGGTCTTCCAGGGAACGATCAAAGCGTAGACTGTTTCAGACATTACACCCATGGAGGAAAGTGCGCATGGTGACTGTTGTATTCAATCCTGATGCTATTACTGTGTTTCATCATCACTCTGATAATCCACAGATTACAGAATGCCTCCAGATGTGCATCGGAAACTACTACTGGTCTTCCAGGGAACGATAAAAATATGTTTGAGACATTACTCCCATGGAGGAAAGTGCTCATGGTGACTGTTGTATTTAATCAAAATGTAATTTCTGTGTTTCATCAACACTCTGATAGTCCACAGATTACAGAATGCCTCCAGATGTGCATCGGAAACTACTTTTGGTCTTCCAGGGAACGATCAAAGCGTAGACTGTTAGAGACATTACTCATATGGAGGAAACTGCGCATGGTGACTGCTGTATACAATCCCGATGCAGATCCTTTGTTTCATCAACACTCTGATAGTCCACAGATTACAGAGTGCCTCCAGATGTGCGTCGGAAACTACCACTGGTCTTCCAGGGAACGATCAAAGCGTATACTGTTTGAGACATTACTCCCATGGTGGAAAGTGCGCGTGGTGGCACTTGTATTCAATCACGATGCAATTTCTGTGTTTCACCAACACTCTGATTGTCCACTGATTACAGATTGTCTCCAGATGTGCATCGGAAACTACTACTGGCCTTCCTGTGAACGATCAAAGCGTAGACTGTTTCAGACGTTACTCCCATGGAGGAAAGTGGGCATGGTGACTGTTGTATTCAATCCCGATGCAATTTCTGTGATTCATCAACACTCTGAAGGTCCACATGTTACAGAATGCCACCAGATGTGCATCTAAAACTACTACTGGTCTTCCAGGGAACGATCAAAGCGTAGCCTGTTTGAGAATTTCTCCCATGGAGGAAAGTGCGGATGGTGACTGTTGTCTTCACTCCCGATGCAATTTCTGTGTTTCATCAACACTTTGAAGGTCCACAGATTACAAAATGCCTCCAGATGTGCATCAGAAACTACTACTGGTCTTCCAGGGAACGATCAAAGCGTAGACTGTTTCAGACATTACTCCCATGGAGGAAAGTACTCCTGGTGACTGTTGTATTCAATCCCGAGGCAATTTCTGTGATTCATCAACACTTTGAAGGTCCCCAGATTACAGAATGCTCCAGATGTGCATCGGAAACTACCACTGGTCTTCCAGGGAACGATCAAAGAGTAGATTGTTTGAGAATTACTCTCATGGAGGAAAGTGCGAATGGTGACTGTTATATTCAATCCCGATGCAATTTCTGTGTTTCATCAACAGTCTGATAGTCCACAGATTACAGAATGCCTCCAGATGTGCATCGTAAACTACTACTGGTCTTCCAGGGAACGATCATAGCGTAGACTGTTTCAGACATTACACCCATGGAGGAAAGTGCGCATGGTGACTGTTGTATTCAATCCTGATGCTATTACTGTGTTTCATCATCACTCTGATAATCCACAGATTACAGAATGCCTCCAGATGTGCATCGGAAACTACTACTGGTCTTCCAGGGAACGATAAAAATATGTTTGAGACATTACTCCCATGGAGGAAAGTGCTCATGGTGACTGTTGTATTTAATCAAAATGTAATTTCTGTGTTTCATCAACACTCTGATAGTCCACAGATTACAGAATGCCTCCAGATGTGCATCGGAAACTACTTTTGGTCTTCCAGGGAACGATTAAAGCGTAGACTGTTAGAGACATTACTCATATGGAGGAAACTGCGCATGGTAACTGCTGTATACAATCCCGATGCAGATCCATTGTTTCATCAACACTCTGATAGTCCACAGATTACAGAATGCCTCCAGATGTGCGTCGGAAACTACCACTGGTCTTCCAGGGAACGATCAAAGCGTATACTGTTTGAGACATTACTCCCAAGGAGGAAAGTGCGCGTGGTGGCACTTGTATTCAATCACGATGCAATTTCTGTGTTTCACCAACACTCTGATTGTCCACTGATTACAGATTGTCTCCAGATGTGCATCGGAAACTACTACTGGCCTTCCTGGGAACGATCAAAGCGTAGACTGTTTCAGACGTTACTCCAATGGAGGAAAGTGGGCATGGTGACTGTTGTATTCAATCCCGACGCAATTTCTGTGATTCATCAACACTCTGAAGGTCCACATGTTACAGAATGCCACCAGATGTGCATATAAAACTACTACTGGTCTTCCAGGGAACGATCAAAGCGTAGACTGTTTCAGACATTACTCCCATGGAGGAAAGTACTCCTGGTGACTGTTGTATTCAATCCCGAGGCAATTTCTGTGATTCATCAACACTTTGAAGGTCCCCAGATTACAGAATGCTCCAGATGTGCATCGGAAACTACCACTGGTCTTCCAGGGAACGATCAAAGTGTAGACTGTTTGAGAATTGTTCTCATGGAGGAAAGTGCGCATGGTGACTGTTGTATTCAATCCCGAGGCAATTTCTGTGTTTCATCAACACTTTGAAGGTCCACAGATTACAGATTGTGTCCAGAAGTGCATCGATAACTACTACTGGTCTTCCAGGAACGATCAAACCGTAGACTGGATAAGAATTACTCCCATGGATTAAAGTGCGCATGGTGACTGTTGTATTCACTCCCGATGCAATATCTGTGTTTCATCAACACTCTGATAGTCCACAGAATACAGAATGCCTCCAGATGAGCATCGGAAACTACTTCTGGTCGTCCAGGGTAGATCAAAGAATAGACTGTGTGTGACATTACTACCATGGAGGAAAGTGCGCATGGTGCATGTTGTATTCAATCCCGATGCAATTTCTGTGTTTCATCAACACTCTGATTGTCCACAGATTACACATTGTCTCCACATGTGCATCGGAAACTACTAGTGGTCTTCCTGGGAACGATCAAAGCGTAGACTGTTTGGGACATTACACCCATGAGGAAAGTGCGCGTGGTGACTGTTGTATTCAGTCCCGATGCAATTTCTGTGTTTCATCAACACTCTGATTGTCCACAGATTACAGAATGCCTCCAGATGTGCATCGGAAACTACTACTGGTCTTCCAGGGAACGATCAAATCGTAGACTGTTTGAGACATTACTCCCATTTAGGAAAGTGCTCATGGTGACTGTTGTATTCAATCCCGATGCAATTTCTGAGTTTCATCGGCACTCTGATAGTCCACAGATTACAGAATGCCTCCAGATGTGCATTGGAAACTACTACTGGTCTTCCAGGGGGAGATCAAAGCGTAGCCTGTTTGAGAATTAATCCCATTGAGGAAAGTGCGGATTGTGAGTGTTGTATTCACTCCCGATGCAATTTCTGTGTTTCATCAACACTTTGAAGATCCACAGTTTAAAGAATGACTCCAGATGTGCATCGGAAACTACTACTGGTCTTCCAGGGTACGATCAAAGCGTAGACTGTTTGAGACATTACTCCCATGGATAAAAGTGTGCATGGTGACTGTTGTACTCAATCCCGATGCATTTTCTGTGTTTCATCAACATTCTGGTAGTCCACAGATTACAGAATGCCTTCAGATGTGCATCGGAAACTACTTCTGGTGTTCCAGGGTACGATCTAATAATAGACCGTTTGAGACATTACTCCCATGGAGGAAAGTGCGCATGGTGACTGTTGTATTCAATCCCGATGCAATTTCTGTGTTTCATCAACACTCTGATAGTCCACAGTTTACAGAATGCCTCCAGATGTGCATCGGAAACGACTACTGGTCTTCCTGGGAACGATCAAAGCGTGGACTGTCTGAGACATTACCCCCATGGAGGAAAGTGAACATGGTGCATGTTGTATTCAATCCCTATGCAATTTCTGTGTTTCATCAACACTCTGATATTCCACAGATTACAGATTGTCTCCAGATGTGCATCGGGAACTACTTCTGGACTTCCAGGGAACGATCAAAGCGTCGACTGTTTGAGACATTACACCCATGAGGAAAGTGCGCGTGGTGACTGTTGTATTCAGTCCCGATGCAATTTCTGTGTTTCATCAACAGTCTGATGTCCAGAGATTACAGAATGCCTCCAGATGTATACCGGAAACTACTACCGGTCTTCCAGGGAACGATCAAAGCGTAGACAGTTTGAGACAACACTCCCATAGAGGAATGTGCGCATGGTGACTGTTGTATTCAATCCCGATGCAATTTATGTGTTTCATCAACAGTCTGATAGTCCAGAGATTACAGAATGCCTCCAGATGTGCATCGGAACTATTTCTGGTCTTCCAGGGTAGATCAAAGAATAGACTGTTTGGGACATTCCACCCATGAGGAAAGTGCGCGTGGTGACTGTTGTATTCAGTCCCGATGCAATTTCTGTGTTTCATCAACACTCTGATTGTCCACAGAATACAGAATGCCTTCAGATGTGCATCGGAAACTACTTCTGGTGTTCCAGGGTACGATAAAATAATAGACCGTTTGAGACATTACTCCCATGGATAAAAGTGTGCATGGTGACTGTTGTACTCAATCCCGATGCATTTTCTGTGTTTCATCAACATTCTGATAGTCCACAGGTTACAGAATGCCTCCAGATGTGCACCGGAAACTACTACTGGTCTTCCTGGAAACGATCAAATCGTAGACTGTCTGAGACATTACTCCCATGGAGGAAAGTGCGCATGGTGGCTTTTGTATTCAATCCCGTTGCAATTTCTGTGTTTCATCAACATTCTGGTAGTCCACAGATTACAGAATGCCTTCAGATGTGCATCGGAAACTACTTCTGGTGTTCCAGGGTACGATCTAATAATAGACCGTTTGAGACATTACTCCCATGGAGGAAAGTGCGCATGGTGACTGTTGTATTCAATCCCGATGCAATTTCTGTGTTTCATCAACACTCTGATAGTCCACAGTTTACAGAATGCCTCCAGATGTGCATCGGAAACGACTACTGGTCTTCCTGGGAACGATCAAAGCGTGGACTGTCTGAGACAATACCCCCATGGAGGAAAGTGCACATGGTGCATGTTGTATTCAATCCCTATGCAATTTCTGTGTTTCATCAACACTCTGATAGTCCACAGATTACAGAATGCCTCCAGATGTGCATCGGAAAATACTACTGGTCCTCCAGGGAACGATCAAAGCGTACACTGTTTGAGTCATTACTCCCATGAAGGAAAGTGCGCATGGTGATTGCTGTATTCAAACCTGATGCAATTTCTGTGTTTCTTAAACACTCTGATAGTCCACAGATTACAGAATGCCTTCACATGTGCATCGGAAACTACCAATGGTCTTCCAGGGACGAACAAAGCGTAGACTGTTTGAGACATTACTCCCATGGAGGAAAGTGCGCATGGTGACTGTTGTACTCAATCCCGATGCATTGTCAGTGTTTCATCAACACTCTGATAGTCCACAGATTACAGAATGCCTCTAGATGTGCATCGGAAACTACTACTGGTTTTCCTGGAAACGATCAAAGCGTAGAATGTCTGAGACATTACTCCCATGGAGGAAAGTGCGCATGGTGGCTTTTATATTCAATCCCGTTGCAATTTCTGTGTTTCATCAACATTCTGATAGGCCACAGATTACAGAATACCTTCAGATGTGCATCGGAAACTACTTCTGGTCTTCCAGGGTAGATCAAAGAATAGACTGTGTGTGACATTAATACCATGGAGGATAGTGCGCATGGTGCATGTTGTATTCAATATCGATGCAATTTCTGTGTTTCATGAACAGTCTGATAGTCAACAGATCACAGTATGTCTCCAGATGTGCATCGGAAACTACTACTGGTCTTCCAGGAAACGATCAAAGCGTAGACAGTTTGAGACATTACTCCCATAGGGGAACGTGGGCATGCTGACTGTTGTATTCAATCCCTATACAATTTCTGTGTCTATTCAACAGTCTGATAGTGCAGAGACTACAGAATGCCTCCAGATATATATCGGAAACTACTACTGGTCTTCCAGGGGATTATCAAAGCGTTGACAGTTTGAGAGAATACTCCCATAGAGGAAAGTGCGCATGGTGATTGTTGTATTCAATCCCGATGCAATTTATGTGTTTAATCAACAGTCTGATAGTCCAGAGATTACAGAATGCCTCCAGATGTGCATCGGAAACTACTTCAGGTCTTCCAGGGTAGATCAAAGATTAGACTGTTTGTGACATTACTACCATGGAGAATAGTGCGCATGGTGCATGTTGTATTCAATCCCTATGCAATTTCTGTGTTTCATCAACACTCTGATAGTCCACAGATTACAGAACGCCTCCAGATGTGCATGGGAAACTACTACTGGTCTTCAAGGGAACAATCAAAGCGTAGACTGTTTGAGACATTACTCCCATGGTGGAAAGTGCGCATTGTGACTGTTGTATTCAATCCCGATGCAATTTCTGTGTTTCATCAACACTCTGATAGACCGCAGATTACAGAATGCCTCCAGATGTGCATGGGAAACTACTTCTGGTCTTCAGGGTAGATCAAAGAATAGATTGTTTGAGACATTAATCCCATGTAGGAAGGTGCGCATGGTGCCTGTTATATTCAATCCCGATGCAATTTCTGTTTTTCATCAACAGTCTCACAGTTCACAGAATACAGAATTCCTCCAGATGTGCATCGGAAACTACTACTGGTCTTCCAGGGAACGATCAAAGCGTAGACTGTTAGAGAAATTACTCCCATGGAGGAAAGTGCGCATGGTGACTGTTGTATTCAATCCAGATGCAATTTCTGTGTTTCATCAACACTCTGTTAGTCCACAGATTACAGATTGTCTCCAGATGTGCATCGGAAGCTACTACTGGTTTTCCAGGGAACGATCAAAGCGTAGCCTGTTGAGAATTACTCCCATGGAGGAAAGTGCGGATGGTGACTGTTGTATTCACTCCCGATGCAATTTCTGTGTTTCATCAACACTTTGAAGGTCCACAGATTACAGAATGACTCCAGATGTGCATCGGAAACTACCACTGGTCTTCCAGGGACGATCAAAGCGTAGACTCTTTGAGACATTACTCCCCTGGAGGAAAGTGCGCATGGTGACTGATGTATTCAATCCCGATGCAATTTCTGTGTTTCATTAACACTCAGATAGTCCACAGATTACAGAATGTCTCCAGATGTGCATCGGAAACTACTACTGGTCTTCCAGGGAACGATCAAAGCGTAGACTGTTAGAGACATTACTCCAATGTAGGAAAGTGCACACGGTGACTGTTGTATTCAATTACGATGCAATTTCTGTGTTTCATCAGCACTCTGATAATCCACAGATTACAGAATGCCTCCAGATGTGCATCGGTAACTACTACTGGTCTTCAAGCGAACGATCAAAGCGTAGTCTCTTTGAGACATTACTTATATGGAGGAAAGTGCGCATGGTGACTGCTGTATTAAAACCTGATGCAATTTCTGTGTTTCTTAAACACTCTGATAGTCCACAGATTACAGAATGCCTTCAGATGTGCATCGGAAACTACAACTGGTCTTCCAGGGACGAACAAAGCGTAGACTGTTTGAGACATTACTCCCATGGAGGAAAGTGCGTATGGTGACTGTTGTATTCAATCCCGATGCAATTTCTGTGTTTCATCAACACTCTGATAGTATACAGATTACAGATTGTCTCCAGATGTGCATCGGAAACTACTACTGGTCTTCCAGGGAACGATCAAAGCGTAGACTGTTTGAGACATTACTCCCATTTAAGAAAGTGCGCATGGTGACTGTTGTACTAAATCCCGATGCATTGTCAGTGTTTCATCAACACTCTGATAGTCCACAGATTACAGAATGCCTCCAGATGTGCATCGGAAACTACCACTGGTCTTCCAGGGACGATCAATGCGTAGACTGTTTGAGACATTACTCCCATGGAGGAAAGTGCGCATGGTGACTGTTGTATTCAATCCCGATGCAATTTCTGTGTTTCATCAACACTCTGTTAGTCCACAGATTACAGATTGTCTCCAGATGTGCATCGGAAACTACTACTGGTTTTCCAGGGAACGATCAAAGCGTAGCCTGTTGAGAATTACTCCCATGGAGGAAAGTGCGGATGGTGACTGTTGTATTCACTCCCGATGCAATTTCTGTGTTTCATCAACACTTTGAAGGTCCACAGATTACAGAATGACTCCAGATGTGCATCGGAAACTACTACTGGTCTTCCAGGAAACGATCAAAGCGTAGACTGTTATATACGTTACTCCCGTGGAGCAAAGTGCGCATGGTGAGTGTTGTACTCAATCCCGATGAATTTTCTGTGTTTCATAAACACTCTGAGAGCCCACAGATTACAGAATGCCTCCAGATGTGCATCGGAAACTACTACTGGTCTTCCTGGAAACGATCAAAGCGTAGACTGTCTGAGACATTACTCTCATGGAGGAAAGACCGCATGGTGGCTTTTGTATTCAATCCCGTTACAATTTCTGTGTTTCATGAACATTATGATAGTCCACAGATTACAGAATGCCTTCAGATGTGCGTGGGAAACTACTTCTGGTCTTAAAGGGTACAATCAATAATAGACTGTTTGAAACATTACTCACATGGAGGAATGTGCGCATGGTTACTTTTGTATTCAGTCCCGATGCAATTTATGTGTTTCATCAACACCCTGATAGTCCACAGATTACAGAATGCCTTCAGATGTGCATGGGAAACTTTTACTGGTCTTCCAGGGAATGATCAAAGCGTAGACTGTTATATACATTACTCCCATGCAGGAAAGTGCGCATGGTAACTCCTGTATTTAATTCCGATGCAATTTCTGTGCTTCATCAACCCTCTGATACTCCACAGATTACAGAATGCCCCCAGATGTGCATCGGAAACTACCACTGGTCTTCCAGGGACGATCAAATTGTAGACTGTTAGAGACATTACTCCAATGTAGGGAAGTGCACATGGTGACTGTTGTATTCAATTACGATGCAATTTCTGTGTTTCATCAGCACTCTGATAGTCCACAGATTACAGAATGCCTCAAGATATGCATCGGAAACTACTTCTGGTCTTCCAAGGTACGATCAAAAATAGACTGTTTGAAACATTATTCCCATGGAGGAATGTGCGCATGGTGACTGTTGTATTCAATCCCGAGGCAATTTCTGTGTTTCATCAACACTCTGATAGTCCACAGATTACAGAATGCCTCCAGATGTGCATCGGTAACTACTATTGGTCTTCAAGCGAAAGATCAAAGCGTAGTCTCTTTGAGACATTACTTCTATGGAGGAAAGTGCGCATGGTGACTGCTGTATTCAAACCTGATGCAATTTCTGTGTTTCTTAAACACTCTGATAGTCCACAGATTACAGAATGCCTTCAGATGTGCATCGGAAACTACCACTGGTCTTCCAGGGACGAACAAAGCGTAGACTGTTTGAGACATTACTCCCATGGAGGAAAATGCGTATGGTGACTGTTGTATTCACTCCCGATGCAATTTCTGTGTTTCATCAACATTTTGAAGGTCCACAGATTACAGAATGACTCCAGATGTGCATCGGAAACTACTACTGGTCTTCCAGGGAACGATCAAAGCGTAGACTGTTTGAGACATTACTCCCATGGAGGAAAGTGCGCATGGTGACTGTTGTACTAAATCCCGATGCATTGTCAGTGTTTCATCAACACTCTGATAGTCCACAGATCACAGAATGTCTCTAGATGTGCATCGGACACTACTACTGGTTTTCCTGGAAACGATCAAAGCGTAGAATGTCTGAGACATTACTCCCATGGAGGAAAGTGCGCATGGTGGCTTTTATATTCAATCCCGTTGCAATTTCTGCGTTTCATCAACATTCTGATAGTCCACAGATTACAGAATGCCTTCAGATGTGCATCGGAAACTACTTCTGGTCTTCCAGGGTAGATCAAAGAATAGACTGTGTGTGACATTACTACCATGGAGGATAGTGCGCATGGTGCATGTTGTATTCAATATCGATGCAATTTCTGTGTTTCATGAACAGTCTGATAGTCAACAGATTACAGTATGTCTCCAGATGTGCATCGGAAACTACTACTGGTCTTCCAGGGAACGATCAAAGCGTAGACAGTTTGAGACATTACTCCCATAGAGGAACGTGGGCATGCTGACTGTTGTATTCAATCCCGATACAATTTCTGTGTTTAATAGACAGTCTGATAGTGCAGAGATTACAGAATGCCTCCAGATATATATCGGAAACTACTACTGGTCTTCCAGGGAACTATCAAAGCGTTGACAGTTTGAGACAATACTCCCATAGAGGAAAGTGCGCATGGTGACTGTTGTATTCAATCCCGATGCAATTTATGTGTTTAATCAACAGTCTGATAGTCCAGAGATTACAGAATGCCTCCAGATGTGCATCGGAAACTACTTCTGGTCTTCCAGGGTAGATCAAGGATTAGACTGTTTGTGACATTACTACCATGGAGAATAGTGCGCATGGTGCATGTTGTATTCAATCCCTATGCAATTTCTGTGTTTCATCAACACTCTGATAGTCCACAGATTACAGAACGCCTCCAGATGTGCATGGGAAACTACTACTGGTCTTCCAGGGAAAAATCAAAGCGTAGACTGTTTGAGACATTACTCCCATGGAGGAAAGTGCGCATTGTGACTGTTGTATTCAATCCCGATGCAATTTCTGTGTTTCATCAACACTCTGATAGTCCGCAGATTACAGAATGCCTCCTAATGTGCATGGGAAACTACTTCTGGTCTTCAGGGTAGATCAAAGAATAGATTGTTTGAGACATTAATCCCATGGAGGAAAGTGCGCATGGTGCCTGTTATATTCAATCCCGATGCAATTTCTGTTTTTCATCAACAGTCTGACAGTTCACAGAATACAGAATGCCTCCGGATGTGCATCGTAAACTACTACTGGTCTTCCAGGGAACGATCCGAGCGTAGACTCTTTCAGACATTACTCCCATGGGGGAAAGTGCGCATGGTGATTGTTGTATTCAATCCCGAGGCAATTTCTGTGTTTCATCAACACTCTGATTGTCCACAGATTACACATTGTCTCCAGATGTGCATCGGAAACTACTACTGGTCTCCCAGGGGACGATCAAAGCGTAGACTGTCTGAGACATTACACCCATGAGGAAAGTGCGCATGGTGACTGTTGTATTCAGTCCCGATGCAATTTCTGTGTTTCATCAACACTCTGATAGTCCACAGATTACAGAATGGATCCAGATGTGCATCGGAAACTACTACTGGTCTCCAAGGGAACGATCAAATCGTAGACAGTTTGAGACATTTCTCCCATGGAGGAACTTGCGCATGGTGACTGTTGTATTCAATCCCGATGCAATTTCTGTGTTTCTTCAGCACTCTGATCGTCCACAGATTACAGAATGCCCCCAGATGTGCATCGGAAACTACTACTGGTCTTCCAGGGAACGATCAAAGCGTAGACTGTTTGAGACATTACTCCCATGGAGGAAATTGCTCATGGTGACTGTTGTATTCAATCCCGATGCAATTTCTGTGTTTCTTCAACACTCTGACAGTCCACAGATTACAGAATGCCTCCAGATGTGCATCGGAAACTACCACTGGTCTTCCAGGGACGATCAATGCGTAGACTGTTTGAGACATTACTCCCATGGAGGAAAGTGCGCATGGTGACTGTTGTATTCAATCCCGATGCAATTTCTGTGTTTCATCAACACTCTGTTAGTCCACAGATTACAGATTGTCTCCAGATGTGCATCGGAAACTACTACTTGTTTTCCAGGGAAAATTCAGAGCGTAGCCTGTTGAGAATTACTCCCATGGAGGAAAGTGCGGATGGTGACTGTTGTATTCACTCCCGATGCAATTTCTGTGTTTCATCAACACTTTGAATGTCCACAGATTACAGAATGACTCCAGATGTGCATCGGAAACTACTACTGGTCTTCCAGGGAACGATCAAAGCGTAGACTGTTAGATACGTTACTCCCATGGAGCAAAGTGCGCATGGTGAGTGTTGTACTCAATCCCGATGCATTTTCTGTGTTTCATAAACACTCTGAGAGCCCACAGATTACAGAATGCCTCCAGATGTGCATCGGAAACTGCTACTGGTCTTCCTGGAAACTATCAAAGCGTAGACTGTCTGAGACATTACTCCCATGGAGGAAAGTGCGCATGGTGGCTTTTGTATTCAATCCCGTTACAATTTCTGTGTTTCATGAACATTCTGATAGTCCACAGATTACAGAATGCCTTCAGATGTGCATCGGAAACTTTTACTGGTCTTCCAGGGAACGATCAAAGCGTAGACTGTTATATACATTACTCCCATGGAGGAAAGTGCGCATGGTAACTCCTGTATTCAATTCCGATGCAATTTCTGTGCTTCATCAACCCTCTGATACTCCACAGATTACAGAATGCCCCCAGATGTGCATCGGAAACTACCACTGGTCTTCAAGGGACGATCAAAGCGTAGACTCTTTGAGACATTACTCCCATGGAGGAAAGTGCGCATGGTGACTGCTGTATTCAAACCTGATGCAATTTCTGTGTTTCTTAAACACTCTGATAGTCCACAGATTACAGAATGCCTTCAGATGTGCATCGGAAACTACCACTGGTCTTCCAGGGACGATCAAAGCGTAGACTGTTTGAGACATTACTCCCATGGAGGAAAATGCGTATGGTGACTGTTGTATTCACTCCCGATGCAATTTCTGTGTTTCATCAACATTTTGAAGGTCCACAGATTACAGAATGACTCCAGATGTGCATCGGAAACTACTACTGGTCTTCCAGGGAACGATCAAAGCGTAGACTGTTTGAGACATTACTCCCATGGAGGAAAGTGCGCATGGTGACTGTTGTACTAAATCCCGATGCATTGTCAGTGTTTCATCAACACTCTGATAGTCCACAGATCACAGAATGCCTCTAGATGTGCATCGGACACTACTACTGGTTTTCCTGGAAACGATCAAAGCGTAGAATGTCTGAGACATTACTCCCATGGAGGAAAGTGCGCATGGTGGCTTTTATATTCAATCCCGTTGCAATTTCTGCGTTTCATCAACATTCTGATAGTCCACAGATTACAGAATGCCTTCAGATGTGCATCGGAAACTACTTCTGGTCTTCCAGGGTAGATCAAAGAATAGACTGTGTGTGACATTACAACCATGGAGGATAGTGCGCATGGTGCATGTTGTATTCAATATCGATGCAATTTCTGTGTTTCATGAACAGTCTGATAGTCAACAGATTACAGTATGTCTCCAGATGTGCATCGGAAACTACTACTGGTCTTCCAGGGAACGATCAAAGCGTAGACAGTTTGAGACATTACTCCCATAGAGGAACGTGGGCATGCTGACTGTTGTATTCAATCCCGATACAATTTCTGTGTTTAATAGACAGTCTGATAGTGCAGAGATTACAGAATGCCTCCAGATATATATCGGAAACTACTACTGGTCTTCCAGGGAACTATCAAAGCGTTGACAGTTTGAGACAATACTCCCATAGAGGAAAGTAGGCATGGTGACTGTTGTATTCAATCCCGATGCAATTTATGTGTTTAATCAACAGTCTGATAGTCCAGAGATTACAGAATGCCTCCAGATGTGCATCGGAAACTACTTCTGGTCTTCCAGGGTAGATCAAAGATTAGACTGTTTGTGACATTACTACCATGGAGAATAGTGCGCATGGTGCATGTTGTATTCAATCCCTATGCAATTTCTGTGTTTCATCAACACTCTGATAGTCCACAGATTACAGAACGCCTCCAGATGTGCATGGGAAACTACTACTGGTCTTCCAGGGAAAAATCAAAGCGTAGACTGTTTGAGACATTACTCCCATTGAGGAAAGTGCGCATTGTGACTGTTGTATTCAATACCGATGCAATTTCTGTGTTTCATCAACACTCTGATAGTCCGCAGATTACAGAATGCCTCCTAATGTGCATGGGAAACTACTTCTGGTCTTCAGGGTAGATCAAAGAATAGATTGTTTGAGACATTAATCCCATGGAGGAAAGTGCGCATGGTGCCTGTTATATTCAATCCCGATGCAATTTCTGTTTTTCATCAACAGTCTGACAGTTCACAGAATACAGAATGCCTCCGGATGTGCATCGTAAACTACTACTGGTCTTCCAGGGAACGATCCGAGCGTAGACTCTTTCAGACATTACTCCCATGGTGGAAAGTGCGCATGGTGATTGTTGTATTCAATCCCGAGGCAATTTCTGTGTTTCATCAACACTCTGATTGTCCACAGATTACACATTGTCTCCAGATGTGCATCGGAAACTACTACTGGTCTCCCAGGGGACGATCAAAGCGTAGACTGTCTGAGACATTACACCCATGAGGAAAGTGCGCATGGTGACTGTTGTATTCAGTCCCGATGCAATTTCTGTGTTTCATCAACACTCTGATAGTCCACAGATTACAGAATGGATCCAGATGTGCATCGGAAACTACTACTGGTCTCCAAGGGAACGATCAAATCGTAGACAGTTTGAGACATTTCTCCCATGGAGGAACTTGCGCATGGTGACTGTTGTATTCAATCCCGATGCAATTTCTGTGTTTCTTCAGCACTCTGATCGTCCACAGATTACAGAATGCCCCCAGATGTGCATCGGAAACTACTACTGGTCTTCCAGGGAACGATCAAAGCGTAGACTGTTTGAGACATTACTCCCATGGAGGAAATTGCTCATGGTGACTGTTGTATTCAATCCCGATGCAATTTCTGTGTTTCTTCAACACTCTGACAGTCCACAGATTACAGAATGCCTCCAGATGTGCATCGGAAACTACCACTGGTCTTCCAGGGACGATCAATGCGTAGACTGTTTGAGACATTACTCCCATGGAGGAAAGTGCGCATGGTGACTGTTGTATTCAATCCCGATGCAATTTCTGCGTTTCATCAACACTCTGTTAGTCCACAGATTACAGATTGTCTCCAGATGTGCATCGGAAACTACTACTTGTTTTCCAGGGAAAATTCAGAGCGTAGCCTGTTGAGAATTACTCCCATGGAGGAAAGTGCGGATGGTGACTGTTGTATTCACTCCCGATGCAATTTCTGTGTTTCATCAACACTTTGAATGTCCACAGATTACAGAATGACTCCAGATGTGCATCGGAAACTACTACTGGTCTTCCAGGGAACGATCAAAGCGTAGACTGTTAGATACGTTACTCCCATGGAGCAAAGTGCGCATGGTGAGTGTTGTACTCAATCCCGATGCATTTTCTGTGTTTCATAAACACTCTGAGAGCCCACAGATTACAGAATGCCTCCAGATGTGCATCGGAAACTGCAACTGGTCTTCCTGGAAACTATCAAAGCGTAGACTGTCTGAGACATTACTCCCATGGAGGAAAGTGCGCATGGTGGCTTTTGTATTCAATCCCGTTACAATTTCTGTGTTTCATGAACATTCTGATAGTCCACAGATTACAGAATGCCTTCAGATGTGCAGCGGAAACTTTTACTGGTCTTCCAGGGAACGATCAAAGCGTAGACTGTTATATACATTACTCCCATGGAGGAAAGTGCGCATGGTAACTCCTGTATTCAATTCCGATGCAATTTCTGTGCTTCATCAACCCTCTGATACTCCACAGATTACAGAATGCCCCCAGATGTGCATCGGAAACTACCACTGGTCTTCAAGGGACGATCAAAGCGTAGACTCTTTGAGACATTACTCCCATGGAGGAAAGTGCGCATGGTGACTGATGTATTCAATCCCGATGCAATTTCTGTGTTTCATTAACACTCTGATAGTCCACAGATTACAGATTGTCTCCAGATGTGCATCGGAAACTACTACTGGTCTTCCAGGGAACGATCAAATTGTAGACAGTTAGAGACATTACTCCAATGTAGGGAAGTGCACGTGGTGACTGTTGTATTCAATTACGATGCAATTTCTGTGTTTCATCAGCACTCTGATAGTCCACAGATTACAGAATGCCTCAAGATATGCATCGGAAACTACTTCTGGTCTTCCAAGGTACGATCAAAAATAGACTGTTTGAAACATTATTCCCATGGAGGAATGTGCGCATGGTGACTGTTGTATTCAATCCCGAGGCAATTTCTGTGTTTCATCAACACTCTGATAGTCCACAGATTACAGAATGCCTCCAGATGTACATCGGTAACTACTATTGGTCTTCAAGCGAAAGATCAAAGCGTAGTCTCTTTGAGACATTACTTCTATGGAGGAAAGTGCGCATGGTGACTGCTGTATTCAAACCTGATGCAATTTCTGTGTTTCTTAAACACTCTGATAGTCCACAGATTACAGAATGCCTTCAGATGTGCATCGGAAACTACCACTGGTCTTCCAGGGACGAACAAAGCGTAGACTGTTTGAGACATTACTCCCATGGAGGAAAGTGCGTATGGTGACTGTTGTATTCACTCCCGATGCAATTTCTGTGTTTCAATCAACATTTTGAAGGTCCACAGATTACAGAATGACTCCAGATGTGCATCGGAAACTACTACTGGTCTTCCAGGGAACGATCAAAGCGTAGACTGTTTGAGACATTACTCCCATGGAGGAAAGTGCGCATGGTGACTGTTGTACTAAATCCCGATGCATTGTCAGTGTTTCATCAACACTCTGATAGTCCACAGATCACAGAATGCCTCTAGATGTGCATCGGACACTACTACTGGTTTTCCTGGAAACGATCAAAGCGTAGAATGTCTGAGACATTACTCCCATGGAGGAAAGTGCGCATGGTGGCTTTTATATTCAATCCCGTTGCAATTTCTGCGTTTCATCAACATTCATATAGTCCACAGATTACAGAATGCCTTCAGATGTGCATCGGAAACTACTTCTGGTCTTCCAGGGTAGATCAAAGAATAGACTGTGTGTGACATTACTACCATGGAGGATAGTGCGCATGGTGCATGTTGTATTCAATATCGATGCAATTTCTGTGTTTCATGAACAGTCTGATAGTCAACAGATTACAGTATGTCTCCAGATGTGCATCGGAAACTACTACTGGTCTTCCAGGGAACGATCAAAGCGTAGACAGTTTGAGACATTACTCCCATAGAGGAACGTGGGCATGCTGACTGTTGTATTCAATCCCGATACAATTTCTGTGTTTAATAGACAGTCTGATAGTGCAGAGATTACAGAATGCCTCCAGATATAAATCGGAAACTACTACTGGTCTTCCAGGGAACTATCAAAGCGTTGACAGTTTGAGACAATACTCCAATAGAGGAAAGTGCGCATGGTGACTGTTGTATTCAATCCCGATGCAATTTACGTGTTTAATCAACAGTCTGATAGTCCAGAGATTACAGAATGCCTCCAGATGTGCATCGGAAACTACTTCTGGTCTTCCAGGGTAGATCAAAGATTAGACTGTTTGTGACATTACTACCATGGAGAATAGTGCGCATGGTGCATGTTGTATTCAATCCCTATGCAATTTCTGTGTTTCATCAACACTCTGATAGTCCACAGATTACAGAACGCCTCCAGATGTGCATGGGAAACTACAACTGGTCTTCCAGGGAAAAATCAAAGCGTAGACTGTTTGAGACATTACTCCCATGGAGGAAAGTGCGCATTGTGACTGTCGTATTCAATCCCGATGCAATTTCTGTGTTTCATCAACACTCTGATAGTCCGCAGATTACAGAATGCCTCCTAATGTGCATGGGAAACTACTTCTGGTCTTCAGGGTAGATCAAAGAATAGATTGTTTGAGACATTAATCCCATGGAGGAAAGTGCGCATGGTGCCTGTTATATTCAATCCCGATGCAATTTCTGTTTTTCATCAACAGTCTGACAGTTCACAGAATACAGAATGCCTCCGGATGTGCATCGTAAACTACTACTGGTCTTCCAGGGAACGATCCGAGCGTAGACTCTTTCAGACATTACTCCCATGGTGGAAAGTGCGCATGGTGATTGTTGTATTCAATCCCGAGGCAATTTCTGTGTTTCATCAACACTCTGATTGTCCACACATTACACATTGTCTCCAGATGTGCATCGGAAACTACTACTGGTCTCCCAGGGGACGATCAAAGCGTAGACTGTCTGAGACATTACACCCATGAGGAAAGTGCGCATGGTGACTGTTGTATTCAGTCCCGATGCAATTTCTGTGTTTCATCAACACTCTGATAGTCCACAGATTACAGAATGCCTCCAGATGTGCATCGGAAACTACTACTGGTCTCCAAGGGAACGATCAAATCGTAGACAGTTTGAGACATTTCTCCCATGGAGGAACTTGCGCATGGTGACTGTTGTATTCAATCCCGATGCAATTTCTGTGTTTCATCAGCACTCTGATCGTCCACAGATTACAGAATGCCCCCAGATGTGCATCGGAAACTACTACTGGTCTTCCAGGGAACGATCAAAGCGTAGACTGTTTGAGACATTACTCCCATGGAGGAAATTGCTCATGGTGACTGTTGTATTCAATCCCGATGCAATTTCTGTGTTTCTTCAACACTCTGACAGTCCACAGATTACAGAATGCCTCCAGATGTGCATCGGAAACTACCACTGGTCTTCCAGGGACGATCAATGCGTAGACTGTTTGAGACATTACTCCCATGGAGGAAAGTGCGCATGGTGACTGTTGTATTCAATCCCGATGCAAT
This sequence comes from Schistocerca gregaria, assembly GCF_023897955.1. Taxonomy (NCBI): domain Eukaryota; kingdom Metazoa; phylum Arthropoda; class Insecta; order Orthoptera; family Acrididae; genus Schistocerca; species Schistocerca gregaria. The sequence continues at coordinate 3,166,539 of NW_026061799.1, read as the reverse complement.
TTCTGCGTTTCATCAACACTCTGTTAGTCCACAGATTACAGATTGTCTCCAGATGTGCATCGGAAACTACTACTTGTTTTCCAGGGAAAATTCAGAGCGTAGCCTGTTGAGAATTACTCCCATGGAGGAAAGTGCGGATGGTGACTGTTGTATTCACTCCCGATGCAATTTCTGTGTTTCATCAACACTTTGAATGTCCACAGATTACAGAATGACTCCAGATGTGCATCGGAAACTACTACTGGTCTTCCAGGGAACGATCAAAGCGTAGACTGTTAGATACGTTACTCCCATGGAGCAAAGTGCGCATGGTGAGTGTTGTACTCAATCCCGATGCATTTTCTGTGTTTCATAAACACTCTGAGAGCCCACAGATTACAGAATGCCTCCAGATGTGCATCGGAAACTGCTACTGGTCTTCCTGGAAACTATCAAAGCGTAGACTGTCTGAGACATTACTCCCATGGAGGAAAGTGCGCATGGTGGCTTTTGTATTCAATCCCGTTACAATTTCTGTGTTTCATGAACATTCTGATAGTCCACAGATTACAGAATGCCTTCAGATGTGCATCGGAAACTTTTACTGGTCTTCCAGGGAACGATCAAAGCGTAGACTGTTATATACATTACTCCCATGGAGGAAAGTGCGCATGGTAACTCCTGTATTCAATTCCGATGCAATTTCTGTGCTTCATCAACCCTCTGATACTCCACAGATTACAGAATGCCCCCAGATGTGCATCGGAAACTACCACTGGTCTTCAAGGGACGATCAAAGCGTAGACTCTTTGAGACATTACTCCCATGGAGGAAAGTGCGCATGGTGACTGATGTATTGAATTCCGATGCAATTTCTGTGTTTCATCAACACTCTGATAGTACACAGATTACAGAATGCCTCCAGATGTGCATCGGAAACTACTTCTGGTCTTCCAGGGACGATCAATGCGTAGACTGTTTGAGACATTACTCCCATGGAGGAAAGTGCGCATGGTGACTGCTGTATTCAAACCTGATGCAATTTCTGTGTTTCTTAAACACTCTGATAGTCCACAGATTACAGAATGCCTTCAGATGTGCATCGTAAACTACAACTGGTCTTCCAGGGACGAACAAAGCGTAGACTGTTTGAGACATTACTCCCATGGAGGAAAGTGCGTATGGTGACTGTTGTATTCAATCCCGATGCAATTTCTGTGTTTCATCAACACTCTGATAGTATACAGATTACAGATTGTCTCCAGATGTGCATCGGAAACTACTACTGGTCTTCCAGGGAACGATCAAAGCGTAGACTGTTTGAGACATTACTCCCATGGAAGAAAGTGCGCATGGTGACTGTTGTACTAAATCCCGATGCATTGTCAGTGTTTCATCAACACTCTGATAGTCCACAGATTACAGAATGCCTCCAGATGTGCATCGGAAACTACCACTGGTCTTCCAGGGACGATCAATGCGTAGACTGTTTGAGACATTACTCCCATGGAGGAAAGTGCGCATGGTGACTGTTGTATTCAATCCCGATGCAATTTCTGTGTTTCATCAACACCCTGTTAGTCCACAGATTACAGATTGTCTCCAGATGTGCATCGGAAACTACTACTGGTTTTCCAGGGAACGATCAAAGCGTAGCCTGTTGAGAATTACTCCCATGGAGGAAAGTGCGGATGGTGACTGTTGTATTCACTCCCGATGCAATTTCTTTGTTTCATCAACACTTTGAAGGTCCACAGATTACAGAATGACTCCAGATGTGCATCGGAAACTACTACTGGTCTTCCAGGAAACGATCAAAGCGTAGACTGTTATATACGTTACTCCCATGGAGCAAAGTGCGCATGGTGAGTGTTGTACTCAATCCCGATGCATTTTCTGTGTTTCATAAACACTCTGAGAGCCCACAGATTACAGAATGCCTCCAGATGTGCATCGGAAACTACTACTGGTCTTCCTGGAAACGATCAAAGCGTAGACTGTCTGAGACATTACTCTCATGGAGGAAAGTGCGCATGGTGGCTTTTGTATTCAATCCCGTTACAATTTCTGTGTTTCATGAACATTATGATAGTCCACAGATTACAGAATGCCTTCAGATGTGCGTGGGAAACTACTTCTGGTCTTAAAGGGTACGATCAATAATAGACTGTTTGAAACATTACTCACATGGAGGAATGTGCGCATGGTTACTTTTGTATTCAGTCCCGATGCAATTTATGTGTTTCATCAACACCCTGATAGTCCACAGATTACAGAATGCCTTCAGATGTGCATGGGAAACTTTTACTGGTCTTCCAGGGAACGATCAAAGCGTAGACTGTTATATACATTACTCCCATGCAGGAAAGTGCGCATGGTAACTCCTGTATTTAATTCCGATGCAATTTCTGTGCTTCATCAACCCTCTGATACTCCACAGATTACAGAATGCCCCCAGATGTGCATCGGAAACTACCACTGGTCTTCCAGGGACGATCAAAGCGTAGACTCTTTGAGACATTACTCCCATGGAGGAAAGTTTGCATGGTGACTGATGTATTCAATCCCGATGCAATTTCTGTGTTTCATTAACACTCTGATAGTCCACAGATTACAGATTGTCTCCAGATGTGCATCGGAAACTACTACTGGTCTTCCAGGGAACGATCAAATTGTAGACTGTTAGAGACATTACTCCAATGTAGGGAAGTGCACATGGTGACTGTTGTATTCAATTACGATGCAATTTCTGTGTTTCATCAGCACTCTGATAGTCCACAGATTACAGAATGCCTCAAGATATGCATCGGAAACTACTTCTGGTCTTCCAAGGTACGATCAAAAATAGACTGTTTGAAACATTATTCCCATAGAGGAATGTGCGCATGGTGACTGTTGTATTCAATCCCGAGGCAATTTCTGTGTTTCATCAACACTCTGATAGTCCACAGATTACAGAATGCCTCCAGATGTGCATCGGTAACTACTATTGGTCTTCAAGCGAAAGATCAAAGCGTAGTCTCTTTGAGACATTACTTCTATGGAGGAAAGTGCGCATGGTGACTGCTGTATTCAAACCTGATGCAATTTCTGTGTTTCTTAAACACTCTGATAGTCCACAGATTACAGAATGCCTTCAGATGTGCATCGGAAACTACCACTGGTCTTCCAGGGACGAACAAAGCGTAGACTGTTTGAGACATTACTCCCATGGAGGAAAGTGCGTATGGTGACTGTTGTATTCACTCCCGATGCAATTTCTGTGTTTCATCAACATTTTGAAGGTCCACAGATTACAGAATGACTCCAGATGTGCATCGGAAACTACTACTGGTCTTCCAGGGAACGATCAAAGCGTAGACTGTTTGAGACATTACTCCCATGGAGGAAAGTGCGCATGGTGACTGTTGTACTAAATCCCGATGCATTGTCAGTGTTTCATCAACACTCTGATAGTCCACAGATCACAGAATGCCTCTAGATGTGCATCGGACACTACTACTGGTTTTCCTGGAAACGATCAAAGCGTAGAATGTCTGAGACATTAATCCCATGGAAGAAAGTGCGCATGGTGCCTGTTATATTCAATCCCGATGCAATTTCTGTTTTTCATCAACAGTCTGACAGTTCACAGAATACAGAATGCCTCCGGATGTGCATCGTAAACTACTACTGGTCTTCCAGGGAACGATCCGAGCGTAGACTCTTTCAGACATTACTCCCATGGTGGAAAGTGCGCATGCTGATTGTTGTATTCAATCCCGAGGCAATTTCTGTGTTTCATCAACACTCTGATTGTCCACAGATTACACATTGTCTCCAGATGTGCATCGGAAACTACTACTGGTCTCCCAGGGGACGATCAAAGCGTAGACTGTCTGAGACACTACACCCATGAGGATAGTGCGCATGGTGACTGTTGTATTCAGTCCCGATGCAATTTCTGTGTTTCATCAACACTCTGATAGTCCACAGATTACAGAATGCCTCCAGATGTGCATCGGAAACTACTACTGGTCTCCAAGGGAACGATCAAATCGTAGACAGTTTGAGACATTTCTCCCATGGAGGAACTTGCGCATGGTGACTGTTGTATTCAATCCCGATGCAATTTCTGTGTTTCATCAGCACTCTGATCGTCCACAGATTACAGAATGCCCCCAGATGTGCATCGGAAACTACTACTGGTCTTCCAGGGAACGATCAAAGCGTAGACTGTTTGAGACATTACTCCCATGGAGGAAATTGCTCATGGTGACTGTTGTATTCAATCCCGATGCAATTTCTGTGTTTCTTCAACACTCTGACAGTCCACAGATTACAGAATGCCTCCAGATGTGCATCGGAAACTACCACTGGTCTTCCAGGGACGATCAATGCGTAGACTGTTTGAGACATTACTCCCATGGAGGAAAGTGCGCATGGTGACTGTTGTATTCAATCCCGATGCAATTTCTGCGTTTCATCAACACTCTGTTAGTCCACAGATTACAGATTGTCTCCAGATGTGCATCGGAAACTACTACTTGTTTTCCAGGGAAAATTCAGAGCGTAGCCTGTTGAGAATTACTCCCATGGAGGAAAGTGCGGATGGTGACTGTTGTATTCACTCCCGATGCAATTTCTGTGTTTCATCAACACTTTGAATGTCCACAGATTACAGAATGACTCCAGATGTGCATCGGAAACTACTACTGGTCTTCCAGGGAACGATCAAAGCGTAGACTGTTAGATACGTTACTCCCATGGAGCAAAGTGCGCATGGTGAGTGTTGTACTCAATCCCGATGCATTTTCTGTGTTTCATAAACACTCTGAGAGCCCACAGATTACAGAATGCCTCCAGATGTGCATCGGAAACTGCTACTGGTCTTCCTGGAAACTATCAAAGCGTAGACAGTCTGAGACATTACTCCCATGGAGGAAAGTGCGCATGGTGGCTTTTGTATTCAATCCCGTTACAATTTCTGTTTTTCATGAACATTCTGATAGTCCACAGATTACAGAATGCCTTCAGATGGTCATCGGAAACTTTTACTGGTCTTCCAGGGAACGATCAAAGCGTAGACTGTTATATACATTACTCCCATGGAGGAAAGTGCGCATGGTAACTCCTGTATTCAATTCCGATGCAATTTCTGTGCTTCATCAACCCTCTGATACTCCACAGATTACAGAATGCCCCCAGATGTGCATCGGAAACTACCACTGGTCTTCAAGGGACGATCAAAGCGTAGACTCTTTGAGACATTACTCCCATGGAGGAAAGTGCGCATGGTGACTGATGTATTGAATTCCGATGCAATTTCTGTGTTTCATCAACACTCTGATAGTACACAGATTACAGAATGCCTCCAGATGTGCATCGGTAACTACTACTGGTCTTCAAGCGAACGATCAAAGCGTAGTCTGTTTGAGACATTACTTCTATGGGGGAAAGTGCGCATGGTGACTGTTGTATTCAATCCCGATGCAATTTCTGTGTTTCATCAACACTCTGATAGTCCACAGATTACAGAATGCCTCAAGATATGCATCGGAAACTACTTCTGGTCTTCCAAGGTACGATCAAAAATAGACTGTTTGAAACATTATTCCCATGGAGGAATGTGCGCATGGTGACTGTTGTATTCAATCCCGAGGCAATTTCTGTGTTTCATCAACACTCTGATAGTCCACAGATTACAGAATGCCTCCAGATGTACATCGGTAACTACTATTGGTCTTCAAGCGAAAGATCAAAGCGTAGTCTCTTTGAGACATTACTTCTATGGAGGAAAGTGCGCATGGTGACTGCTGTATTCAAACCTGATGCAATTTCTGTGTTTCTTAAACACTCTGATAGTCCACAGATTACAGAATGCCTTCAGATGTGCATCGGAAACTACCACTGGTCTTCCAGGGACGAACAAAGCGTAGACTGCTTGAGACATTACTCCCATGGAGGAAAGTGCGTATGGTGACTGTTGTATTCACTCCCGATGCAATTTCTGTGTTTCATCAACATTTTCAAGGTCCACAGATTACAGAATGACTACAGATGTGCATCGGAAACTACTACTGGTCTTCCAGGGAACGATCAAAGCGTAGACTGTTTGAGACATTACTCCCATGGAGGAAAGTGCGCATGGTGACTGTTGTACTAAATCCCGATGCATTGTCAGTGTTTCATCAACACTCTGATAGTCCACAGATCACAGAATGCCTCTAGATGTGCATCGGACACTACTACTGGTTTTCCTGGAAACGATCAAAACGTAGAATGTCTGAGACATTACTCCCATGGAGGAAAGTGCGCATGGTGGCTTTTATATTCAATCCCGTTGCAATTTCTGCGTTTCATCAACATTCTGATAGTCCACAGATTACAGAATGCCTTCAGATGTGCATCGGAAACTACTTCTGGTCTTCCAGGGTAGATCAAAGAATAGACTGTGTGTGACATTACTACCATGGAGGATAGTGCGCATGGTGCATGTTGTATTCAATATCGATGCAATTTCTGTGTTTCATGAACAGTCTGATAGTCAACAGATTACAGTATGTCTCCAGATGTGCATCGGAAACTACTACTGGTCTTCCAGGGAACGATCAAAGCGTAGACAGTTTGAGACATTACTCCCATAGAGGAACGTGGGCATGCTGACTGTTGTATTCAATCCCGATACAATTTCTGTGTTTAATAGACAGTCTGATAGTGCAGAGATTACAGAATGCCTCCAGATATATATCGGAAACTACTACTGGTCTTCCAGGGAACTATCAAAGCGTTGACAGTTTGAGACAATACTCCCATAGAGGAAAGTGCGCATGGTGACTGTTGTATTCAATCCTGATGCAATTTATGTGTTTAATCAACAGTCTGATAGTCCAGAGATTACAGAATGCCTCCAGATGTGCATCGGAAACTACTTCTGGTCTTCCAGGGTAGATCAAAGATTAGACTGTTTGTGACATTACTACCATGGAGAATAGTGCGCATGGTGCATGTTGTATTCAATCCCTATGCAATTTCTGTGTTTCATCAACACTCTGATAGTCCACAGATTACAGAACGCCTCCAGATGTGCATGGGAAACTACAACTGGTCTTCCAGGGAAAAATCAAAGCGTAGACTGTTTGAGACATTACTCCCATTGAGGAAAGTGCGCATTGTGACTGTTGTATTCAATCCCGATGCAATTTCTGTGTTTCATCAACACTCTGATAGTCCGCAGATTACAGAATGCCTCCTAATGTGCATGGGAAACTACTTCTGGTCTTCAGGGTAGATCAAAGAATAGATTGTTTGAGACATTAATCCCATGGAGGAAAGTGCGCATGGTGCCTGTTATATTCAATCCCGATGCAATTTCTGTTTTTCATCAACAGTCTGACAGTTCACAGAATACAGAATGCCTCCGGATGTGCATCGTAAACTACTACTGGTCTTCCAGGGAACGATCCGAGCGTAGACTCTTTCAGACATTACTCCCATGGTGGAAAGTGCGCATGGTGATTGTTGTATTCAATCCCGAGGCAATTTCTGTGTTTCATCAACACTCTGATTGTCCACAGATTACACATTGTCTCCAGATGTGCATCGGAAACTACTACTGGTCTCCAAGGGAACGATCAAATCGTAGACAGTTTGAGACATTTCTCCCATGGAGGAACTTGCGCATGGTGACTGTTGTATTCAATCCCGATGCAATTTCTGTGTTTCATCAGCACTCTGATCGTCCACAGATTACAGAATGCCTCCAGATGTGCATCGGAAACTACTACTGGTCTTCCAGGGAACGATCAAAGCGTAGACTGTTTGAGACATTACTCCCATGGAGGAAATTGCTCATGGTGACTGTTGTATTCAATCCCGATGCAATTTCTGTGTTTCTTCAACACTCTGACAGTCCACAGATTACAGAATGCCTCCAGATGTGCATCGGAAACTACCACTGGTCTTCCAGGGACGATCAATGCGTAGACTGTTTGAGACATTACTCCCATGGAGGAAAGTGCGCATGGTGACTGTTGTATTCAATCCCGATGCAATTTCTGCGTTTCATCCACACTCTGTTAGTCCACAGATTACAGATTGTCTCCAGATGTGCATCGGAAACTACTACTTGTTTTCCAGGGAAAATTCAGAGCGTAGCCTGTTGAGAATTACTCCCATGGAGGAAAGTGCGGATGGTGACTGTTGTATTCACTCCCGATGCAATTTCTGTGTTTCATCAACACTTTGAATGTCCACAGATTACAGAATGACTCCAGATGTGCATCGGAAACTACTACTGGTCTTCCAGGGAACGATCAAAGCGTAGACTGTTAGATACGTTACTCCCATGGAGCAAAGTGCGCATGGTGAGTGTTGTACTCAATCCCGATGCATTTTCTGTGTTTCATAAACACTCTGAGAGCCCACAGATTACAGAATTCCTCCAGATGTGCATCGGAAACTGCTACTGGTCTTCCTGGAAACTATCAAAGCGTAGACTGTCTGAGACATTACTCCCATGGAGGAAAGTGCGCATGGTGGCTTTTGTATTCAATCCCGTTACAATTTCTGTGTTTCATGAACATTCTGATAGTCCACAGATTACAGAATGCCTTCAGATGTGCATCGGAAACTTTTACTGGTCTTCCAGGGAACGATCAAAGCGTAGACTGTTATATACATTACTCCCATGGAGGAAAGTGCGCATGGTAACTCCTGTATTCAATTCCGATGCAATTTCTGTGCTTCATCAACCCTCTGATACTCCACAGATTACAGAATGCCCCCAGATGTGCATCGGAAACTACCACTGGTCTTCAAGGGACGATCAAAGCGTAGACTCTTTGAGACATTACTCCCATGGAGGAAAGTGCGCATGGTGACTGATGTATTGAATTCCGATGCAATTTCTGTGTTTCATCAACACTCTGATAGTACACAGATTACAGAATGCCTCCAGATGTGCATCGGTAACTACTACTGGTCTTCAAGCGAACGATCAAAGCGTAGTCTGTTTGAGACATTACTTCTATGGGGGAAAGTGCGCATGGTGACTGTTGTATTCAATCCCGATGCAATTTCTGTGTTTCATCAACACTCTGATAGTCCACAGATTACAGAATGCCTCAAGATATGCATCGGAAACTACTTCTGGTCTTCCAAGGTACGATCAAAAATAGACTGTTTGAAACATTATTCCCATGGAGGAATGTGCGCATGGTGACTGTTGTATTCAATCCCGAGGCAATTTCTGTGTTTCATCAACACTCTGATAGTCCACAGATTACAGAATGCCTCCAGATGTACATCGGTAACTACTATTGGTCTTCAAGCGAAAGATCAAAGCGTAGTCTCTTTGAGACATTACTTCTATGGAGGAAAGTGCGCATGGTGACTGCTGTATTCAAACCTGATGCAATTTCTGTGTTTCTTAAACACTCTGATAGTCCACAGATTACAGAATGCCTTCAGATGTGCATCGGAAACTACCACTGGTCTTCCAGGGACGAACAAAGCGTAGACTGTTTGAGACATTACTCCCATGGAGGAAAGTGCGTATGGTGACTGTTGTATTCACTCCCGATGCAATTTCTGTGTTTCATCAACATTTTGAAGGTCCACAGATTACAGAATGACTCCAGATGTGCATCGGAAACTACTACTGGTCTTCCAGGGAACGATCAAAGCGTAGACTGTATGAGACATTACTCCCATGGAGGAAAGTGCGCATGGTGACTGTTGTACTAAATCCCGATGCATTGTCAGTGTTTCATCAACACTCTGATAGTCCACAGATCACAGAATGCCTCTAGATGTGCATCGGACACTACTACTGGTTTTCCTGGAAACGATAAAAGCGTAGAATGTCTGAGACATTACTCCCATGGAGGAAAGTGCGCATGGTGGCTTTTATATTCAATCCCGTTGCAATTTCTGCGTTTCATCAACATTCTGATAGTCCACAGATTACAGAATGCCTTCAGATGTGCATCGGAAACTACTTCTGGTCTTCCAGGGTAGATCAAAGAATAGACTGTGTGTGACATTACTACCATGGAGGATAGTGCGCATGGTGCATGTTGTATTCAATATCGATGCAATTTCTGTGTTTCATGAACAGTCTGATAGTCAACAGATTACAGTATGTCTCCAGATGTGCATCGGAAACTACTACTGGTCTTCCAGGGAACGATCAAAGCGTAGACAGTTTGAGACATTACTCCCATAGAGGAACGTGGGCATGCTGACTGTTGTATTCAATCCCGATACAATTTCTGTGTTTAATAGACAGTCTGATAGTGCAGAGATTACAGAATGCCTCCAGATATATATCGGAAACTACTACTGGTCTTCCAGGGAACTATCAAAGCGTTGACAGTTTGAGACAATACTCCCATAGAGGAAAGTGCGCATGGTGACTGTTGTATTCAATCCCGATGCAATTTATGTGTTTAATCAACAGTCTGATAGTCCAGAGATTACAGAATGCCTCCAGATGTGCATCGGAAACTACTTCTGGTCTTCCAGGGTAGATCAAAGATTAGACTGTTTGTGACATTACTACCATGGAGAATAGTGCGCATGGTGCATGTTGTATTCAATCCCTATGCAATTTCTGTGTTTCATCAACACTCTGATAGTCCACAGATTACAGAACGCCTCCAGATGTGCATGGGAAACTACAACTGGTCTTCCAGGGAAAAATCAAAGCGTAGACTGTTTGAGACATTACTCCCATGGAGGAAAGTGCGCATTGTGACTGTTGTATTCAATCCCGATGCAATTTCTGTGTTTCATCAACACTCTGATAGTCCGCAGATTACAGAATGCCTCCTAATGTGCATGGGAAACTACTTCTGGTCTTCAGGGTAGATCAAAGAATAGATTGTTTGAGACATTAATCCCATGGAGGAAAGTGCGCATGGTGCCTGTTATATTCAATCCCGATGCAATTTCTGTTTTTCATCAACAGTCTGACAGTTCACAGAATACAGAATGCCTCCGGATGTGCATCGTAAACTACTACTGGTCTTCCAGGGAACGATCCGAACGTAGACTCTTTCAGACATTACTCCCATGGTGGAAAGTGCGCATGGTGATTGTTGTATTCAATCCCGAGGCAATTTCTGTGTTTCATCAACACTCTGATTGTCCACAGATTACACATTGTCTCCAGATGTGCATCGGAAACTACTACTGGTCTCCCAGGGGACGATCAAAGCGTAGACTGTCTGAGACATTACACCCATGAGGAAAGTGCGCATGGTGACTGTTGTATTCAGTCCCGATGCAATTTCTGTGTTTCATCAACACTCTGATAGTCCACAGATTACAAAATGCCTCCAGATGTGCATCGGAAACTACTACTGGTCTCCAAGGGAACGATCAAATCGTAGACAGTTTGAGACATTTCTCCCATGGAGGAACTTGCGCATGGTGACTGTTGTATTCAATCCCGATGCAATTTCTGTGTTTCATCAGCACTCTGATCGTCCACAGATTACAGAATGCCTCCAGATGTGCATCGGAAACTACTACTGGTCTTCCAGGGAACGATCAAAGCGTAGACTGTTTGAGACATTACTCCCATGGAGGAAATTGCTCATGGTGACTGTTGTATTCAATCCCGATGCAATTTCTGTGTTTCTTCAACACTCTGACAGTCCACAGATTACAGAATGCCTCCAGATGTGCATCGGAAACTACCACTGGTCTTCCAGGGACGATCAATGCGTAGACTGTTTGAGACATTACTCCCATGGAGGAAAGTGCGCATGGTGACTGTTGTATTGAATTCCGATGCTATTTCTGCGTTTCATCAACACTCTGTTAGTCCACAGATTACAGATTGTCTCCAGATGTGCATCGGAAACTACCACTTGTTTTCCAGGGAAAATTCAGAGCGTAGCCTGTTGAGAATTACTCCCATGGAGGAAAGTGCGGATGGTGACTGTTGTATTCACTCCCGATGCAATTTCTGTGTTTCATCAACACTTTGAATGTCCACAGATTACAGAATGACTCCAGATGTGCATCGGAAACTACTACTGGTCTTCCAGGGAACGATCAAAGCGTAGACTGTTAGATACGTTACTCCCATGGAGCAAAGTGCGCATGGTGAGTGTTGTACTCAATCCCGATGCATTTTCTGTGTTTCATAAACACTCTGAGAGCCCACAGATTACAGAATGCCTCCAGATGTGCATCGGAAACTGCTACTGGTCTTCCTGGAAACTATCAAAGCGTAGACTGTCTGAGACATTACTCCCATGGAGGAAAGTGCGCATGGTGGCTTTTGTATTCAATCCCGTTACAATTTCTGTGTTTCATGAACATTCTGATAGTCCACAGATTACAGAATGCCTTCAGATGTGCGTGGGAAACTACTTCTGGTCTTAAAGGGTACGATCAATAATAGACTGTTTGAAACATTACTCACATGGAGGAATGTGCGCATGGTTACTTTTGTATTCAGTCCCGATGCAATTTATGTGTTTCATCAACACCCTGATAGTCCACAGATTACAGAATGCCTTCAGATGTGCATCGGAAACTACTACTGGTCTTCCAGGGAACGATCAAAGCGTAGACTGTTTGAGACATTACTCCCATGGAGGAAAGTGCGCATGGTGACTGTTGTACTAAATCCCGATGCATTGTCAGTGTTTCATCAACACTCTGATAGTCCACAGATCACAGAATGCCTCTAGATGTGCATCGGACACTACTACTGGTTTTCCTGGAAACGATCAAAGCGTAGAATGTCTGAGACATTACTCCCATGGAGGAAAGTGCGCATGGTGGCTTTTATATTCAATCCCGTTGCAATTTCTGCGTTTCATCAACATTCTGATAGTCCACAGATTACAGAATGCCTTCAGATGTGCATCGGAAACTACTTCTGGTCTTCCAGGGTAGATCAAAGAATAGACTGTGTGTGACATTACTACCATGGAGGATAGTGCGCATGGTGCATGTTGTATTCAATATCGATGCAATTTCTGTGTTTCATGAACAGTCTGATAGTCAACAGATTACAGTATGTCTCCAGATGTGCATCGGAAACTACTACTGGTCTTCCATTGAACGATCAAAGCGTAGACAGTTTGAGACATTACTCCCATAGAGGAACGTGGGCATGCTGACTGTTGTATTCAATCCCGATACAATTTCTGTGTTTAATAGACAGTCTGATAGTGCAGAGATTACAGAATGCCTCCCAGATATATATCGGAAACTACTACTGGTCTTCCAGGGAACTATCAAAGCGTTGACAGTTTGAGACAATACTCCCATAGAGGAAAGTGCGCATGGTGACTGTTGTATTCAATCCCGATGCAATTTATGTGTTTAATCAACAGTCTGATAGTCCAGAGATTACAGAATGCCTCCAGATGTGCATCGGAAACTACTTCTGGTCTTCCAGGGTAGATCAAAGATTAGACTGTTTGTGACATTATTACCATGGAGAATAGTGCGCATGGTGCATGTTGTATTCAATCCCTATGCAATTTCTGTGTTTCATCAACACTCTGATAGCCCACAGATTACAGAACGCCTCCAGATGTGCATGGGAAACTACAACTGGTCTTCCAGGGAAAAATCAAAGCGTAGACTGTTTGAGACATTACTCCCATGGAGGAAAGTGCGCATTGTGACTTTTGTATTCAATCCCGATGCAATTTCTGTGTTTCATCAACACTCTGATAGTCCGCAGATTACAGAATGCCTCCTAATGTGCATGGGAAACTACTTCTGGTCTTCAGGGTGGATCAAAGAATAGATTGTTTGAGACATTAATCCCATGGAGGAAAGTGCGCATGGTGCCTGTTATATTCAATCCCGATGCAATTTCTGTTTTTCATCAACAGTCTGACAGTTCACAGAATACAGAATGCCTCCGGATGTGCATCGTAAACTACTACTGGTCTTCCAGGGAACGATCCGAGCGTAGACTCTTTCAGACATTACTCCCATGGTGGAAAGTGCGCATGGTGATTGTTGTATTCAATCCCGAGGCAATTTCTGTGTTTCATCAACACTCTGATTGTCCACAGATTACACATTGTCTCCAGATGTGCATCGGAAACTACTACTGGTCTCCCAGGGGACGATCAAAGCGTAGACTGTCTGAGACATTACACCCATGAGGAAAGTGCGCATGGTGACTGTTGTATTCAGTCCCGATGCAATTTCTGTGTTTCATCAACACTCTGATAGTCCACAGATTACAGAATGCCTCCAGATGTGCATCGGAAACTACTACTGGTCTCCAAGGGAACGATCAAATCGTAGACAGTTTGAGACATTTCTCCCACGGAGGAACTTGCGCATGGTGACTGTTGTATTCAAGCCCCATGCAATTTCTGTGTTTCATCAGCACTCTGATCGTCCACAGATTACAGAATGCCTCCAGATGTGCATCGGAAACTACCACTGGTCTTCCAGGGACGATCAATGCGTAGACTGTTTGAGACATTACTCCCATGGAGGAAAGTGCGCATGGTGACTGTTGTATTCAATCCCGATGCAATTTCTGCGTTTCATCAACACTCTGTTAGTCCACAGATTACAGATTGTCTCCAGATGTGCATCGGAAACTACTACTTGTTTTCCAGGGAAAATTCAGAGCGTAGCCTGTTGAGAATTACTCCCATGGAGGAAAGTGCGGATGGTGACTGTTGTATTCACTCCCGATGCAATTTCTGTGTTTCATCAACACTTTGAATGTCCACAGATTACAGAATGACTCCAGATGTGCATCGGAAACTACTACTGGTCTTCCAGGGAACGATCAAAGCGTAGACTGTTAGATACGTTACTCCCATGGAGCAAAGTGCGCATGGTGAGTGTTGTACTCAATCCCGATGCATTTTCTGTGTTTCATAAACACTCTGAGAGCCCACAGATTACAGAATGCCTCCAGATGTGCATCGGAAACTGCTACTGGTCTTCCTGGAAACTATCAAAGCGTAGACTGTCTGAGACATTACTCCCATGGAGGAAAGTGCGCATGGTGGCTTTTGTATTCAATCCCGTTACAATTTCTGTGTTTCATGAACATTCTGATAGTCCACAGATTACAGAATGCCTTCAGATGTGCATCGGAAACTTTTACTGGTCTTCCAGGGAACGATCAAAGCGTAGACTGTTATATACATTACTCCCATGGAGGAAAGTGCGCATGGTAACTCCTGTATTCAATTCCGATGCAATTTCTGTGCTTCATCAACCCTCTGATACTCCACAGATTACAGAATGCCCCCAGATGTGCATCGGAAACTACCACTGGTCTTCAAGGGACGATCAAAGCGTAGACTCTTTGAGACATTACTCCCATGGAGGAAAGTGCGCATGGTGACTGATGTATTGAATTCCGATCCAATTTCTGTGTTTCATCAACACTCTGATAGTACACAGATTACAGAATGCCTCCAGATGTGCATCGGTAACTACTACTGGTCTTCAAGCGAACGATCAAAGCGTAGTCTGTTTGAGACATTACTTCTATGGGGGAAAGTGCGCATGGTGACTGTTGTATTCAATCCCGATGCAATTTCTGTGTTTCATCAACACTCTGATAGTCCACAGATTACAGAATGCCTCAAGATATGCATCGGAAACTACTTCTGGTCTTCCAAGGTACGATCAAAAATAGACTGTTTGAAACATTATTCCCATGGAGGAATGTGCGCATGGTGACTGTTGTATTCAATCCCGAGGCAATTTCTGTGTTTCATCAACACTCTGATAGTCCACAGATTACAGAATGCCTCCAGATGTGCATCGGTAACTACTATTGGTCTTCAAGCGAAAGATCAAAGCGTAGTCTCTTTGAGACATTACTTCTATGGAGGAAAGTGCGCATGGTGACTGCTGTATTCAAACCTGATGCAATTTCTGTGTTTCTTAAACACTCTGATAGTCCAGAGATTACAGAATGCCTTCAGATGTGCATCGGAAACTACCACTGGTCTTCCAGGGACGAACAAAGCGTAGACTGTTTGAGACATTACTCCCATGGAGGAAAGTGCGTATGGTGACTGTTGTATTCACTCCCGATGCAATTTCTGTGTTTCATCAACACTCTAATAGTCCACAGATCACAGAATGCCTCTAGATGTGCATCGGACACTACTACTGGTTTTCCTGGAAACGATCAAAGCGTAGAATGTCTGAGACATTACTCCCATGGAGGAAAGTGCGCATGGTGGCTTTTATATTCAATCCCGTTGCAATTTCTGCGTTTCATCAACATTCTGATAGTCCACAGATTACAGAATGCCTTCAGATGTGCATCGGAAACTACTTCTGGTCTTCCAGGGTAGATCAAAGAATAGACTGTGTGTGACATTACTACCATGGAGGATAGTGCGCATGGTGCATGTTGTATTCAATATCGATGCAATTTCTGTGTTTCATGAACAGTCTGATAGTCAACAGATTACAGTATGTCTCCAGATGTGCATCGGAAACTACTACTGGTCTTCCAGGGAACGATCAAAGCGTAGACAGTTTGAGACATTACACCCATAGAGGAACGTGGGCATGCTGACTGTTGTATTCAATCCCGATACAATTTCTGTGTTTAATAGACAGTCTGATAGTGCAGAGATTACAGAATGCCTCCAGATATATATCGGAAACTACTACTGGTCTTCCAGGGAACTATCAAAGCGTTGACAGTTTGAGACAATACTCCCATAGAGGAAAGTGCGCATGGTGACTGTTGTATTCAATCCCGATGCAATTTATGTGTTTAATCAACAGTCTGATAGTCCAGAGATTACAGAATGCCTCCAGATGTGCATCGGAAACTACTTCTGGTCTTCCAGGGTAGATCAAAGATTAGACTGTTTGTGACATTACTACCATGGAGAATAGTGCGCATGGTGCATGTTGTATTCAATCCCTATGCAATTTCTGTGTTTCATCAACACTCTGATAGTCCACAGATTACAGAACGCCTCCAGATGTGCATGGGAAACTACAACTGGTCTTCCAGGGAAAAATCAAAGCGTAGACTGTTTGAGACATTACTCCCATGGAGGAAAGTGCGCATTGTGACTGTTGTATTCAATCCCGATGCAATTTCTGTGTTTCATCAACACTCTGATAGTCCGCAGATTACAGAATGCCTCCTAATGTGCATGGGAAACTACTTCTGGTCTTCAGGGTAGATCAAAGAATAGATTGTTTGAGACATTAATCCCATGGAGGAAAGTGCGCATGGTGCCTGTTATATTCAATCCCGATGCAATTTCTGTTTTTCATCAACAGTCTGACAGTTCACAGAATACAGAATGCCTCCGGATGTGCATCGTAAACTACTACTGGTCTTCCAGGGAACGATCCGAGCGTAGACTCTTTCAGACATTACTCCCATGGTGGAAAGTGCGCATGGTGATTGTTGTATTCAATCCCGAGGCAATTTCTGTGTTTCATCAACACTCTGATTGTCCACAGATTACACATTGTCTCCAGATGTGCATCGGAAACTACTACTGGTCTCCCAGGGGACGATCAAAGCGTAGACTGTCTGAGACATTACACCCATGAGGAAAGTGCGCATGGTGACTGTTGTATTCAGTCCCGATGCAATTTCTGTGTTTCATCAACACTCTGATAGTCCACAGATTACAGAATGCCTCCAGATGTGCATCGGAAACTACTACTGGTCTCCAAGGGAACGATCAAATCGTAGACAGTTTGAGACATTTCTCCCATGGGGGAACTTGCGCATGGTGACTGTTGTATTCAATCCCGATGCAATTTCTGTGTTTCATCAGCACTCTGATCGTCCACAGATTACAGAATGCCTCCAGATGTGCATCGGAAACTACTACTGGTCTTCCAGGGAACGATCAAAGCGTAGACTGTTTGAGACATTACTCCCATGGAGGAAATTGCTCATGGTGACTGTTGTATTCAATCCCGATGCAATTTCTGTGTTTCTTCAACACTCTGACAGTCCACAGATTACAGAATGCCTCCAGATGTGCATCGGAAACTACCACTGGTCTTCCAGGGACGATCAATGCGTAGACTGTTTGAGACATTACTCCCATGGAGGAAAGTGCGCATGGTGACTGTTGTATTCAATCCCGATGCAATTTCTGCGTTTCATCAACACTCTGTTAGTCCACAGATTACAGATTGTCTCCAGATGTGCATCGGAAACTACTACTTGTTTTCCAGGGAAAATTCAGAGCGTAGCCTGTTGAGAATTACTCCCATGGAGGAAAGTGCGGATGGTGACTGTTGTATTCACTCCCGATGCAATTTCTGTGTTTCATCAACACTTTGAATGTCCACAGATTACAGAATGACTCCAGATGTGCATCGGAAACTACTACTGGTCTTCCAGGGAACGATCAAAGCGTAGACTGTTAGATACGTTACTCCCATGGAGCAAAGTGCGCATGGTGAGTGTTGTACTCAATCCCGATGCATTTTCTGTGTTTCATAAACACTCTGAGAGCCCACAGATTACAGAATGCCTCCAGATGTGCATCGGAAACTGCTACTGGTCTTCCTGGAAACTATCAAAGCGTAGACTGTCTGAGACATTACTCCCATGGAGGAAAGTGCGCATGGTGGCTTTTGTATTCAATCCCGTTACAATTTCTGTGTTTCATGAACATTCTGATAGTCCACAGATTACAGAATGCCTTCAGATGTGCATCGGAAACTTTTACTGGTCTTCCAGGGAACGATCAAAGCGTAGACTGTTATATACATTACTCCCATGGAGGAAAGTGCGCATGGTAACTCCTGTATTCAATTCCGATGCAATTTCTGTGCTTCATCAACCCTCTGATACTCCACAGATTACAGAATGCCCCCAGATGTGCATCGGAAACTACCACTGGTCTTCAAGGGACGATCAAAGCGTAGACTCTTTGAGACATTACTCCCATGGAGGAAAGTGCGCATGGTGACTGATGTATTGAATTCCGATCCAATTTCTGTGTTTCATCAACACTCTGATAGTACACAGATTACAGAATGCCTCCAGATGTGCATCGGTAACTACTACTGGTCTTCAAGCGAACGATCAAAGCGTAGTCTGTTTGAGACATTACTTCTATGGGGGAAAGTGCGCATGGTGACTGTTGTATTCAATCCCGATGCAATTTCTGTGTTTCATCAACACTCTGATAGTCCACAGATTACAGAATGCCTCAAGATATGCATCGGAAACTACTTCTGGTCTTCCAAGGTACGATCAAAAATAGACTGTTTGAAACATTATTCCCATGGAGGAATGTGCGCATGGTGACTGTTGTATTCAAACCCGAGGCAATTTCTGTGTTTCATCAACACTCTGATAGTCCACAGATTACAGAATGCCTCCAGATGTACATCGGTAACTACTATTGGTCTTCAAGCGAAAGATCAAAGCGTAGTCTCTTTGAGACATTACTTCCATGGAGGAAAGTGCGCATGGTGACTGCTGTATTCAAACCTGATGCAATTTCTGTGTTTCTTAAACACTCTGATAGTCCACAGATTACAGAATGCCTTCAGATGTGCATCGGAAACTACTACTGGTCTTCCAGGGAACGATCAAAGCGTAGACTGTATGAGACATTACTCCCATGGAGGAAAGTGCGCATGGTGACTGTTGTACTAAATCCCGATGCATTGTCAGTGTTTCATCAACACTCTGATAGTCCACAGATCACAGAATGCCTCTAGATGTGCATCGGACACTACTACTGGTTTTCCTGGAAACGATCAAAGCGTAGAATGTCTGAGACATTACTCCCATGGAGGAAAGTGCGCATGGTGGCTTTTATATTCAATCCCGTTGCAATTTCTGCGTTTCATCAACATTCTGATAGTCCACAGATTACAGAATGCCTTCAGATGTGCATCGGAAACTACTTCTGGTCTTCCAGGGTAGATCAAAGAATAGACTGTGTGTGACATTACTACCATGGAGGATAGTGCGCATGGTGCATGTTGTATTCAATATCGATGCAATTTCTGTGTTTCATGAACAGTCTGATAGTCAACAGATTACAGTATGTCTCCAGATGTGCATCGGAAACTACTACTGGTCTTCCAGGGAACGATCAAAGCGTAGACAGTTTGAGACATTACTCCCATAGAGGAACGTGGGCATGCTGACTGTTGTATTCAATCCCGATACAATTTCTGTGTTTAATAGACAGTCTGATAGTGCAGAGATTACAGAATGCCTCCAGATATATATCGGAAACTACTACTGGTCTTCCAGGGAACTATCAAAGCGTTGACAGTTTGAGACAATACTCCCATAGAGGAAAGTGCGCATGGTGACTGTTGTATTCAATCCCGATGCAATTTATGTGTTTAATCAACAGTCTGATAGTCCAGAGATTACAGAATGCCTCCAGATGTGCATCGGAAACTACTTCTGGTCTTCCAGGGTAGATCAAAGATTAGACTGTTTGTGACATTACTACCATGGAGAATAGTGCGCATGGTGCATGTTGTATTCAATCCCTATGCAATTTCTGTGTTTCATCAACACTCTGATAGTCCACAGATTACAGAACGCCTCCAGATGTGCATGGGAAACTACAACTGGTCTTCCAGGGAAAAATCAAAGCGTAGACTGTTTGAGACATTACTCCCATGGAGGAAAGTGCGCATTGTGACTGTTGTATTCAATCCCGATGCAATTTCTGTGTTTCATCAACACTCTGATAGTCCGCAGATTACAGAATGCCTCCTAATGTGCATGGGAAACTACTTCTGGTCTTCAGGGTAGATCAAAGAATAGATTGTTTGAGACATTAATCCCATGGAGGAAAGTGCGCATGGTGCCTGTTATATTCAATCCCGATGCAATTTCTGTTTTTCATCAACAGTCTGACAGTTCACAGAATACAGAATGCCTCCGGATGTGCATCGTAAACTACTACTGGTCTTCCAGGGAACGATCCGAGCGTAGACTCTTTCAGACATTACTCCCATGGTGGAAAGTGCGCATGGTGATTGTTGTATTCAATCCCGAGGCAATTTCTGTGTTTCATCAACACTCTGATTGTCCACAGATTACACATTGTCTCCAGATGTGCATCGGAAACTACTACTGGTCTCCCAGGGGACGATCAAAGCGTAGACTGTCTGAGACATTACACCCATGAGGAAAGTGCGCATGGTGACTGTTGTATTCAGTCCCGATGCAATTTCTGTGTTTCATCAACACTCTGATAGTCCACAGATTACAGAATGCCTCCAGATGTGCATCGGAAACTACTACTGGTCTCCAAGGGAACGATCAAATCGTAGACAGTTTGAGACATTTCTCCCATGGAGGAACTTGCGCATGGTGACTGTTGTATTCAATCCCGATGCAATTTCTGTGTTTCATCAGCACTCTGATCGTCCACAGATTACAGAATGCCTCCAGATGTGCATCGGAAACTACTACTGGTCTTCCAGGGAACGATCAAAGCGTAGACTGTTTGAGACATTACTCCCATGGAGGAAATTGCTCATGGTGACTGTTGTATTCAATCCCGATGCAATTTCTGTGTTTCTTCAACACTCTGACAGTCCACAGATTACAGAATGCCTCCAGATGTGCATCGGAAACTACCACTGGTCTTCCAGGGACGATCAATGCGTAGACTGTTTGAGACATTACTCCCATGGAGGAAAGTGCGCATGGTGACTATTGTATTCAATTCCGATGCTATTTCTGCGTTTCATCAACACTCTGTTAGTCCACAGATTACAGATTGTCTCCAGATGTGCATCGGAAACTACTACTTGTTTTCCAGGGAAAATTCAGAGCGTAGCCTGTTGAGAATTACTCCCATGGAGGAAAGTGCGGATGGTGACTGTTGTATTCACTCCCGATGCAATTTCTGTGTTTCATCAACACTTTGAATGTCCACAGATTACAGAATGACTCCAGATGTGCATCGGAAACTACTACTGGTCTTCCAGGGAACGATCAAAGCGTAGACTGTTAGATACGTTACTCCCATGGAGCAAAGTGCGCATGGTGAGTGTTGTACTCAATCCCGATGCATTTTCTGTGTTTCATAAACACTCTGAGAGCCCACAGATTACAGAATGCCTCCAGATGTGCATCGGAAACTGCTACTGGTCTTCCTGGAAACTATCAAAGCGTAGACTGTCTGAGACATTACTCCCATGGAGGAAAGTGCGCATGGTGGCTTTTGTATTCAATCCCGTTACAATTTCTGTGTTTCATGAACATTCTGATAGTCCACAGATTACAGAATGCCTTCAGATGTGCGTGGGAAACTACTTCTGGTCTTAAAGGGTACGATCAATAATAGACTGTTTGAAACATTACTCACATGGAGGAATGTGCGCATGGTTACTTTTGTATTCAGTCCCGATGCAATTTATGTGTTTCATCAACACCCTGATAGTCCACAGATTACAGAATGCCTTCAGATGTGCATCGGAAACTACTACTGGTCTTCCAGGGAACGATCAAAGCGTAGACTGTTTGAGACATTACTCCCATGGAGGAAAGTGCGCATGGTGACTGTTGTACTAAATCCCGATGCATTGTCAGTGTTTCATCAACACTCTGATAGTCCACAGATCACAGAATGCCTCTAGATGTGCATCGGACACTACTACTGGTTTTCCTGGAAACGATCAAAGCGTAGAATGTCTGAGACATTACTCCCATGGAGGAAAGTGCGCATGGTGGCTTTTATATTCAATCCCGTTGCAATTTCTGCGTTTCATCAACATTCTGATAGTCCACAGATTACAGAATGCCTTCAGATGTGCATCGGAAACTACTTCTGGTCTTCCAGGGTAGATCAAAGAATAGACTGTGTGTGACATTACTACCATGGAGGATAGTGCGCATGGTGCATGTTGTATTCAATATCGATGCAATTTCTGTGTTTCATGAACAGTCTGATAGTCAACAGATTACAGTATGTCTCCAGATGTGCATCGGAAACTACTACTGGTCTTCCAGGGAACGATCAAAGCGTAGACAGTTTGAGACATTACTCCCATAGAGGAACGTGGGCATGCTGACTGTTGTATTCAATCCCGATACAATTTCTGTGTTTAATAGACAGTCTGATAGTGCAGAGATTACAGAATGCCTCCCAGATATATATCGGAAACTACTACTGGTCTTCCAGGGAACTATCAAAGCGTTGACAGTTTGAGACAATACTCCCATAGAGGAAAGTGCGCATGGTGACTGTTGTATTCAATCCCGATGCAATTTATGTGTTTAATCAACAGTCTGATAGTCCAGAGATTACAGAATGCCTCCAGATGTGCATCGGAAACTACTTCTGGTCTTCCAGGGTAGATCAAAGATTAGACTGTTTGTGACATTACTACCATGGAGAATAGTGCGCATGGTGCATGTTGTATTCAATCCCTATGCAATTTCTGTGTTTCATCAACACTCTGATAGCCCACAGATTACAGAACGCCTCCAGATGTGCATGGGAAACTACAACTGGTCTTCCAGGGAAAAATCAAAGCGTAGACTGTTTGAGACATTACTCCCATGGAGGAAAGTGCGCATTGTGACTTTTGTATTCAATCCCGATGCAATTTCTGCGTTTCATCAACACTCTGTTAGTCCACAGATTACAGATTGTCTCCAGATGTGCATCGGAAACTACTACTTGTTTTCCAGGGAAAATTCAGAGCGTAGCCTGTTGAGAATTACTCCCATGGAGGAAAGTGCGGATGGTGACTGTTGTATTCACTCCCGATGCAATTTCTGTGTTTCATCAACACTTTGAATGTCCACAGATTACAGAATGACTCCAGATGTGCATCGGAAACTACTACTGGTCTTCCAGGGAACGATCAAAGCGTAGACTGTTAGATACGTTACTCCCATGGAGCAAAGTGCGCATGGTGAGTGTTGTACTCAATCCCGATGCATTTTCTGTGTTTCATAAACACTCTGAGAGCCCACAGATTACAGAATGCCTCCAGATGTGCATCGGAAACTGCTACTGGTCTTCCTGGAAACTATCAAAGCGTAGACTGTCTGAGACATTACTCCCATGGAGGAAAGTGCGCATGGTGGCTTTTGTATTCAATCCCGTTACAATTTCTGTGTTTCATGAACATTCTGATAGTCCACAGATTACAGAATGCCTTCAGATGTGCATCGGAAACTTTTACTGGTCTTCCAGGGAACGATCAAAGCGTAGACTGTTATATACATTACTCCCATGGAGGAAAGTGCGCATGGTAACTCCTGTATTCAATTCCGATGCAATTTCTGTGCTTCATCAACCCTCTGATACTCCACAGATTACAGAATGCCCCCAGATGTGCATCGGAAACTACCACTGGTCTTCAAGGGACGATCAAAGCGTAGACTCTTTGAGACATTACTCCCATGGAGGAAAGTGCGCATGGTGACTGATGTATTGAATTCCGATCCAATTTCTGTGTTTCATCAACACTCTGATAGTACACAGATTACAGAATGCCTCCAGATGTGCATCGGTAACTACTACTGGTCTTCAAGCGAACGATCAAAGCGTAGTCTGTTTGAGACATTACTTCTATGGGGGAAAGTGCGCATGGTGACTGTTGTATTCAATCCCGATGCAATTTCTGTGTTTCATCAACACTCTGATAGTCCACAGATTACAGAATGCCTCAAGATATGCATCGGAAACTACTTCTGGTCTTCCAAGGTACGATCAAAAATAGACTGTTTGAAACATTATTCCCATGGAGGAATGTGCGCATGGTGACTGTTGTATTCAATCCCGAGGCAATTTCTGTGTTTCATCAACACTCTGATAGTCCACAGATTACAGAATGCCTCCAGATGTGCATCGGTAACTACTATTGGTCTTCAAGCGAAAGATCAAAGCGTAGTCTCTTTGAGACATTACTTCTATGGAGGAAAGTGCGCATGGTGACTGCTGTATTCAAACCTGATGCAATTTCTGTGTTTCTTAAACACTCTGATAGTCCACAGATTACAGAATGCCTTCAGATGTGCATCGGAAACTACCACTGGTCTTCCAGGGACGAACAAAGCGTAGACTGTTTGAGACATTACTCCCATGGAGGAAAGTGCGTATGGTGACTGTTGTATTCACTCCCGATGCAATTTCTGTGTTTCATCAACACTCTAATAGTCCACAGATCACAGAATGCCTCTAGATGTGCATCGGACACTACTACTGGTTTTCCTGGAAACGATCAAAGCGTAGAATGTCTGAGACATTACTCCCATGGAGGAAAGTGCGCATGGTGGCTTTTATATTCAATCCCGTTGCAATTTCTGCGTTTCATCAACATTCTGATAGTCCACAGATTACAGAATGCCTTCAGATGTGCATCGGAAACTACTTCTGGTCTTCCAGGGTAGATCAAAGAATAGACTGTGTGTGACATTACTACCATGGAGGATAGTGCGCATGGTGCATGTTGTATTCAATATCGATGCAATTTCTGTGTTTCATGAACAGTCTGATAGTCAACAGATTACAGTATGTCTCCAGATGTGCATCGGAAACTACTACTGGTCTTCCAGGGAACGATCAAAGCGTAGACAGTTTGAGACATTACTCCCATAGAGGAACGTGGGCATGCTGACTGTTGTATTCAATCCCGATACAATTTCTGTGTTTAATAGACAGTCTGATAGTGCAGAGATTACAGAATGCCTCCAGATATATATCGGAAACTACTACTGGTCTTCCAGGGAACTATCAAAGCGTTGACAGTTTGAGACAATACTCCCATAGAGGAAAGTGCGCATGGTGACTGTTGTATTCAATCCCGATGCAATTTATGTGTTTAATCAACAGTCTGATAGTCCAGAGATTACAGAATGCCTCCAGATGTGCATCGGAAACTACTTCTGGTCTTCCAGGGTAGATCAAAGATTAGACTGTTTGTGACATTACTACCATGGAGAATAGTGCGCATGGTGCATGTTGTATTCAATCCCTATGCAATTTCTGTGTTTCATCAACACTCTGATAGTCCACAGATTACAGAACGCCTCCAGATGTGCATGGGAAACTACAACTGGTCTTCCAGGGAAAAATCAAAGCGTAGACTGTTTGAGACATTACTCCCATGGAGGAAAGTGCGCATTGTGACTGTTGTATTCAATCCCGATGCAATTTCTGTGTTTCATCAACACTCTGAAAGTCCGCAGATTACAGAATGCCTCCTAATGTGCATGGGAAACTACTTCTGGTCTTCAGGGTAGATCAAAGAATAGATTGTTTGAGACATTAATCCCATGGAGGAAAGTGCGCATGGTGCCTGTTATATTCAATCCCGATGCAATTTCTGTTTTTCATCAACAGTCTGACAGTTCACAGAATACAGAATGCCTCCAGATGTGCATCGGAAACTACTACTGGTCTCCAAGGGAACGATCAAATCGTAGACAGTTTGAGACATTTCTCCCATGGAGGAACTTGCGCATGGTGACTGTTGTATTCAATCCCGATGCAATTTCTGTGTTTCATCAGCACTCTGATCGTCCACAGATTACAGAATGCCTCCAGATGTGCATCGGAAACTACTACTGGTCTTCCAGGGAACGATCAAAGCGTAGACTGTTTGAGACATTACTCCCATGGAGGAAATTGCTCATGGTGACTGTTGTATTCAATCCCGATGCAATTTCTGTGTTTCTTCAACACTCTGACAGTCCACAGATTACAGAATGCCTCCAGATGTGCATCGGAAACTACCACTGGTCTTCCAGGGACGATCAATGCGTAGACTGTTTGAGACATTACTCCCATGGAGGAAAGTGCGCATGGTGACTGTTGTATTCAATCCCGATGCAATTTCTGCGTTTCATCAACACTCTGTTAGTCCACAGATTACAGATTGTCTCCAGATGTGCATCGGAAACTACTACTTGTTTTCCAGGGAAAATTCAGAGCGTAGCCTGTTGAGAATTACTCCCATGGAGGAAAGTGCGGATGGTGACTGTTGTATTCACTCCCGATGCAATTTCTGTGTTTCATCAACACTTTGAATGTCCACAGATTACAGAATGACTCCAGATGTGCATCGGAAACTACTACTGGTCTTCCAGGGAACGATCAAAGCGTAGACTGTTAGATACGTTACTCCCATGGAGCAAAGTGCGCATGGTGAGTGTTGTACTCAATCCCGATGCATTTTCTGTGTTTCATAAACACTCTGAGAGCCCACAGATTACAGAATGCCTCCAGATGTGCATCGGAAACTGCTACTGGTCTTCCTGGAAACTATCAAAGCGTAGACTGTCTGAGACATTACTCCCATGGAGGAAAGTGCGCATGGTGGCTTTTGTATTCTATCCCGTTACAATTTCTGTGTTTCATGAACATTCTGATAGTCCACAGATTACAGAATGCCTTCAGATGTGCGTGGGAAACTACTTCTGGTCTTAAAGGGTACGATCAATAATAGACTGTTTGAAACATTACTCACATGGAGGAATGTGCGCATGGTTACTTTTGTATTCAGTCCCGATGCAATTTATGTGTTTCATCAACACCCTGATAGTCCACAGATTACAGAATGCCTTCAGATGTGCATCGGAAACTTTTACTGGTCTTCCAGGGAACGATCAAAGCGTAGACTGTTATATACATTACTCCCATGGAGGAAAGTGCGCATGGTAACTCCTGTATTCAATTCCGATGCAATTTCTGTGCTTCATCAACCCTCTGATACTCCACAGATTACAGAATGCCCCCAGATGTGCATCGGAAACTACCACTGGTCTTCAAGGGACGATCAAAGCGTAGACTCTTTGAGACATTACTCCCATGGAGGAAAGTGCGCATGGTGACTGATGTATTGAATTCCGATGCAATTTCTGTGTTTCATCAACACTCTGATTGTACACAGATTACAGAATGCCTCCAGATGTGCATCGGTAACTACTACTGGTCTTCAAGCGAACGATCAAAGCGTAGTCTGTTTGAGACATTACTTCTATGGGGGAAAGTGCGCATGGTGACTGTTGTATTCAATCCCGATGCAATTTCTGTGTTTCATCAACACTCTGATAGTCCACAGATTACAGAATGCCTCCAGATGTGCATCGGAAACTACTACTGGTCTTCCAGGGAACGATCCAAGCGTAGACTGTCTGAGACATTACTCAAAAGGAGGAAAGTGCGCTTTGTGGCTTTTGTATCCAATACCGTTGCAATTTCTGTGTTTCATCAACATTTCGATAGTCCACAGATTACAGCTTGTCTCTAGATTTGCATCGGAAACTACAACTGGTCTTCCTGGGAACGATCAAAGCGAAGCCTGTTTGAGATTTACGCCCAAGGAGGAAAGTTCGCTTTGTGGCTTTTGTATTCAATCCCGTTGCAATTTCTGTTTTTCATCAACGGTCTGACAGTTCACAGAATACAGAATGCCTCCGGATGTGCATCGTAAACTACTACTGGTCTTCCAGGGAACGATCCGAGCGTAGACTCTTTCAGACATTACTCCCATGGTGGAAAGTGCGCATGGTGATTGTTGTATTCAATCCCGAGGCAATTTCTGTGTTTCATCAACACTCTGATTGTCCACAGATTGCACATTGTCTCCAGATGTGCATCGGAAACTACTACTGGTCTCCAAGGGGACGATCAAAGCGTAGTCTGTCTGAGACATTACACCCATGAGGAAAGTGGGCATGGTGACTGTTGTATTCAGTCCCGATGCAATTTCTGTGTTTCATCAACACTCTGATAGTCCACAGATTACAGAATGTCTCCAGATGTGCATCGGAAACTACCACTGGTCTTCCAGGGACGATCAATGCGTAGACTGTTTGAGACATTACTCCCATGGAGGAAAGTGCGCATGGTGACTGTTGTATTCAATCCTGATGCAATTTCTGTGTTTCATCAACACTCTGTTAGTCCACAGATTACAGATTGTCTCCAGATGTGCATCGGAAACTACTACTTGTTTTCCAGGGAACGATCAAAGCGTAGCCAGTTGAGAATTACTCCCATGGAGGAAAGTGCGGATGGTGACTGTTGTATTCACTCCCGATGCAATTTCTGTGTTTCATCAACACTTTGAAGGTCCACAGATTACAGAATGACTCCAGATGTGCATCGGAAACTGCTACTGGTCTTCCAGGGAACGATCAAAGCGTACACTGTTAGATACGTTACTCCCATGGAGCAAAGTGCGCATGGTGAGTGTTGTACTCAATCCCGATGCATTTTCTGTGTTTCATAAACACTCTGAGAGCCCACAGATTACAGAATGCCTCCAGATGTGCATCGGAAACTGCTACTGGTCTTCCTGGAAACGATCAAAGCGTAGACTGTCTGAGACATTACTCCCATGGAGGAAAGTGTCGCATGGTGGCTTTTGTATTCAATCCCGTTACAATTTCTGTGTTTCATGAACATTCTGATAGTCCACAGATTACAGAATGCCTTCAGATGTGCGTGGGAAGCTACTTCTGGTCTTAAAGGGTACGATCAATAATAGACTGTTTGAAACATTACTCACATGGAGGAATGTGCGCATGGTTACTTTTGTATTCAGTCCCGATGCAATTTATGTGTTTCATCAACACCCTGATAGTCCACAGATTACACAATGCCTTCAGATGTGCATCGGAAAAGACCACTGGTCTTCCAGGGAACGATCAAAGCGTAGACTGTTTGAGACATTACTCTCATGGAGCAAAGTGCGCATAGTGAGTGTTGTACTCAATCCCGATGCATTTTCTGTGTTTCATAAACACTCTGAGAGCCCACAGATTACAGAATGCCTCCAGATGTGCATCGGAAACTGCTACTGGTCTTCCTGGAAACGATCAAAGCGTAGACTGTCTGAGACATTACACCCATGAGGAAAGTGCGCATGGTGACTGTTGTATTCAGTCCCGATGCAATTTCTGTGTTTCATCAACACTCTGATAGTCCACAGATTACAGAATGTCTCCAGATGTGCATCGGAAACTACCACTGGTCTTCCAGGGAGCGATCAAAGCGTAGACTGTTATATACATTACTCCCATGGATGAAAGTGCGCATGGTAACTCCTGTATTCAATTCCGATGCAATTTCTGTGATTCATCAACCCTCTGATAGTCCACAGATTACAGAATGCCCCCAGATGTGCATCGGAAATTACCACTGGTCTTCAAGGGACGATCCAAGCGTAGACTCTTTGAGACATTACTCCCATGGAGGAAAGTGCGCATGGTGACTGATGTATTCAATCCCGATGCAATTTCTGTGTTTCATTAACACTGTGATAGTTCACAGATTACAGATTGTCTCCAGATGTGCATCCTAAACTACTACTGGTCTTCCAGGGAACGATCAAAGCGTAGACTGTTAGAGACGTAACTCCAATGTAGGAAAGTGCACATGGTGACTGTTGTATTCAATCCCGAGGCAATTTCTGTGTTTCATCAACACTCTGATAGTCCACAGATTACAGAATGCCTCCAGATGTGCATCGGTAACTACTACTGGTCTTCAAGCGAACGATCAAAGCGTAGTCTGTTTGAGACATTACTTCTATGGAGGAAAGTGCGCATGGTAACTCCTGTATTCAATTCCGATGCAATTTCTGTGCTTCATCAACCCTCTGATAGTCCACAGATTACAGAATGCCCCCAGATGTGCATCGGAAACTACCACTGGTCGTCAAGGGACGATCCAAGCGTAGACTCTTTGAGACATTACTCCCATGGAGGAAAGTGCGCATGGTGACTGATGTATTCAATCCCGATGCAATTTCTGTGTTTCATTAACACTGTGATAGTTCACAGATTACAGATTGTCTCCAGATGTGCATCCTAAACTACTACTGGTCTTCCAGGGAACGATCAAAGCGTAGACTGTTAGAGACGTAACTCCAATGTAGGAAAGTGCACATGGTGACTGTTGTATTCAATCCCGAGGCAATTTCTGTGTTTCATCAACACTCTGATAGTCCACAGATTACAGAATGCCTCCAGATGTGCATCGGTAACTACTACTGGTCTTCAAGCGAACGATCAAAGCGTAGTCTGTTTGAGACATTACTTCTATGGAGGAAAGTGCGCATGGTGACTGTTGTATTCAATCCCGATGCAATTTCTGTGTTTCATCAACACTCTGATAGTCCACAGATTACAGAATGCCTCCAGATGTGCATCGGAAACTACTACTGGTCTTCCAGGGAACGATCAAACCGTAGACTGTCTGAGACATTACTCAAAAGGAGGAAAGTGCGTTTTGTGGCTTTTGTATTCAATACCGTTGCAATTTCTGTGTTTCATCAACATTCTGATAGTCCACAGATTACAGATTGTCTCTAGATTTGCATCGGAAACTACTACTGGTCTTCCTGGGAACGATCAAAGCGAAGCCTGTTTGAGAATTACTCCTAAGGAAAAAAGTGCGCTTTGTGGTTTTTGTATTCAATCCCGATGCAATTTCTGTGTTTCTACAACACTTTGAAGGTCCACAGATTACAGAATGCCTCCAGATGTGCATCGGAAAAGACCACTGGTCTTCCAGGGAACGATCAAAGCGTAGACTGTTTGAGACATTACTCCCATGGAGGAAAGTGCGCATGGTGACTGTTGTACTCAATCCCGATGAATTTTCTGTGTTTCATCAACACTCTGATAGTCCACAGATTACAGAATGACTCCAGATGTGCATCGGAAACTACTACTGGTCTTTCTGGGAACGATCAAAGCGTAGACTGTTTGTGACATTACTCCCATGGAGGAAAGTGCGCATGGTGACTGTTGTACTCAATCCCGATGCATTTTCTGTGTTTCATAAACACTCTGAGAGCCCACAGATTACAGAATGCCTCCAGATGTGCATCGGAAACTGCTACTGGTCTTCCTGGAAACGATCAAAGCGTAGACTGTCTGAGACATTACTCCCATGGAGGAAAGTGTCGCATGGTGGCTTTTGTATTCAATCCCGTTACAATTTCTGTGTTTCATGAACATTCTGATAGTCCACAGATTACAGAATGCCTTCAGATGTGCGTGGGAAGCTACTTCTGGTCTTAAAGGGTACGATCAATAATAGACTGTTTGAAACATTACTCACATGGAGGAATGTGCGCATGGTTACTTTTGTATTCAGTCCCGATGCAATTTATGTGTTTCATCAACACCCTGATAGTCCACAGATTACAGAATGCCTTCAGATGTGCATCGGAAAAGACCACTGGTCTTCCAGGGAACGATCAAAGCGTAGACTGTTTGAGACATTACTCTCATGGAGCAAAGTGCGCATAGTGAGTGTTGTACTCAATCCCGATGCATTTTCTGTGTTTCATAAACACTCTGAGAGCCCACAGATTACAGAATGCCTCCAGATGTGCATCGGAAACTGCTACTGGTCTTCCTGGAAACGATCAAAGCGTAGACTGTCTGAGACATTACACCCATGAGGAAAGTGCGCATGGTGACTGTTGTATTCAGTCCCGATGCAATTTCTGTGTTTCATCAACACTCTGATAGTCCACAGATTACAGAATGTCTCCAGATGTGCATCGGAAACTACCACTGGTCTTCCAGGGAGCGATCAAAGCGTAGACTGTTATATACATTACTCCCATGGATGAAAGTGCGCATGGTAACTCCTGTATTCAATTCCGATGCAATTTCTGTGATTCATCAACCCTCTGATAGTCCACAGATTACAGAATGCCCCCAGATGTGCATCGGAAATTACCACTGGTCTTCAAGGGACGATCCAAGCGTAGACTCTTTGAGACATTACTCCCATGGAGGAAAGTGCGCATGGTGACTGATGTATTCAATCCCGATGCAATTTCTGTGTTTCATTAACACTGTGATAGTTCACAGATTACAGATTGTCTCCAGATGTGCATCCTAAACTACTACTGGTCTTCCAGGGAACGATCAAAGCGTAGACTGTTAGAGACGTAACTCCAATGTAGGAAAGTGCACATGGTGACTGTTGTATTCAATCCCGAGGCAATTTCTGTGTTTCATCAACACTCTGATAGTCCACAGATTACAGAATGCCTCCAGATGTGCATCGGTAACTACTACTGGTCTTCAAGCGAACGATCAAAGCGTAGTCTGTTTGAGACATTACTTCTATGGAGGAAAGTGCGCATGGTAACTCCTGTATTCAATTCCGATGCAATTTCTGTGCTTCATCAACCCTCTGATAGTCCACAGATTACAGAATGCCCCCAGATGTGCATCGGAAACTACCACTGGTCTTCAAGGGACGATCCAAGCGTAGACTCTTTGAGACATTACTCCCATGGAGGAAAGTGCGCATGGTGACTGATGTATTCAATCCCGATGCAATTTCTGTGTTTCATTAACACTGTGATAGTTCACAGATTACAGATTGTCTCCAGATGTGCATCCTAAACTACTACTGGTCTTCCAGGGAACGATCAAAGCGTAGACTGTTAGAGACGTAACTCCAATGTAGGAAAGTGCACATGGTGACTGTTGTATTCAATCCCGAGGCAATTTCTGTGTTTCATCAACACTCTGATAGTCCACAGATTACAGAATGCCTCCAGATGTGCATCGGTAACTACTACTGGTCTTCAAGCGAACGATCAAAGCGTAGTCTGTTTGAGACATTACTTCTATGGAGGAAAGTGCGCATGGTGACTGTTGTATTCAATCCCGATGCAATTTCTGTGTTTCATCAACACTCTGATAGTCCACAGATTACAGAATGCCTCCAGATGTGCATCGGAAACTACTACTGGTCTTCCAGGGAACGATCAAAGCGTAGACTGTCTGAGACATTACTCAAAAGGAGGAAAGTGCGTTTTGTGGCTTTTGTATTCAATACCGTTGCAATTTCTGTGTTTCATCAACATTCTGATAGTCCACAGATTACAGATTGTCTCTAGATTTGCATCGGAAACTACTACTGGTCTTCCTGGGAACGATCAAAGCGAAGCCTGTTTGAGAATTACTCCTAAGGAAAAAAGTGCGCTTTGTGGTTTTTGTATTCAATCCCGATGCAATTTCTGTGTTTCTACAACACTTTGAAGGTCCACAGATTACAGAATGCCTCCAGATGTGCATCGGAAAAGACCACTGGTCTTCCAGGGAACGATCAAAGCGTAGACTGTTTGAGACATTACTCCCATGGAGGAAAGTGCGCATGGTGACTGTTGTACTCAATCCCGATGAATTTTCTGTGTTTCATCAACACTCTGATAGTCCACAGATTACAGAATGACTCCAGATGTGCATCGGAAACTACTACTGGTCTTTCTGGGAACGATCAAAGCGTAGACTGTTTGTGACATTACTCCCATGGAGGAAAGTGCGCATGGTGACTGTTGTACTCAATCCCGATGCATTTTCTGTGTTTCATCAACACTCTGATAGTCCACAGATTACAGAATGTCTCCATATGTGCATCGGAAAATACTACTGGTCTTCAAGGAAACGATCAAAGCGTAGACTGTCTGAGACATTACTCCCAAGGAGGAAAGTGTGCTTTGTGGCTTTTGTATTCAATACCGTTGCAATTTCTGTGTTTCATCAACATTCTGATAGTCCACAGATTACAAATTGTCTCTAGATTTGCATCGGAAACTACTACTGGTCTTCCTGGGAAAGATCAAATTGAAGCCTGTTTGAGAATTACTCCCAAGCAGGAAAGTTCGCTTTGTGGCTTTTGTATTCAATCCCGTTGCAATTTCTGTGTTTCGTCAACATTCTGATAGTCCACAGATTACAGAATGGCTTCAGATGTGCATCAGAAACTACTTCTGGCCTTCCAGGGTACGATCAAAGCGAAGCCTGTTTGAGAATTACTCCCAAGGAAAAAAGTGCGTTTTGTGGCTTTTGTATTAAATCCCGATGCAATTTCTGTGTTTCTACAACACTTTGAAGTTCCACAGATTACAGAATCCCTCCAGATGTGCTTCTGAAACAACCACTGGTCTTCCAGGGAACGATCAAAGCGTAGACTGTTTGAGACATTACTCCCATGGAAGAAAGTGCGCATGGTGACTGTTGTACCCAATCCCGATGCATTTTCTGTGTTTCATCAACACTCTGATAGTCCACAGATTACAGAATGACTCCAGATGTGCATCGGAAACTACCACTGGTCTTTCTGAGAACGATCAAAGCGTAGACTGTTTGAGACATTACTACCATATAGGAAAATGCGCATGGTGACTGTTGTATTCAATCCCGATGCATTTTCTGTGTTTCATCAACACTCTGGTAGTCCACAGATTACAGAATGCCTCCAGATGTGCATCGGAAACTACTACTGGTCTTCCAAGGAACGATCAAAGCGTAGCCTGTTTGAGAATTACTCCCATGGAGGAAAGTGCGCATGGTGCCTGCTGTATTCAATCCCGATGCAATTTCTGAGTTTCATCAACAGTCAGATAGTCCACAGATTACAGAAGCCCTCCAGATGTGTACCGGAAACTACTACTGGTCTTCAAGGGAACGATCAAAGCGTAAACTGTTTGAGACATTCCTCCCATGGAGGAAAGTGCGCATGGGGACTGTTGCATTCAATCCCGATGCATTTTCTGTGTTTCATCAACACTCTGATACTCCACAGATTACAGAATGCCCCCAGATGTGCATCGGAAACTACCACTGGTCTTCAAGGGACGATCAAAGCGTAGACTCTTTGAGACATTACTCCCATGGAGGAAAGTGCGCATGGTGACTGATGTATTGAATTCCGATCCAATTTCTGTGTTTCATCAACACTCTGATAGTACACAGATTACAGAATGCCTCCAGATGTGCATCGGTAACTACTACTGGTCTTCAAGCGAACGATCAAAGCGTAGTCTGTTTGAGACATTACTTCTATGGGGGAAAGTGCGCATGGTGACTGTTGTATTCAATCCCGATGCAATTTCTGTGTTTCATCAACACTCTGATAGTCCACAGATTACAGAATGCCTCAAGATATGCATCGGAAACTACTTCTGGTCTTCCAAGGTACGATCAAAAATAGACTGTTTGAAACATTATTCCCATGGAGGAATGTGCGCATGGTGACTGTTGTATTCAATCCCGAGGCAATTTCTGTGTTTCATCAACACTCTGATAGTCCACAGATTACAGAATGCCTCCAGATGTGCATCGGTAACTACTATTGGTCTTCAAGCGAAAGATCAAAGCGTAGTCTCTTTGAGACATTACTTCTATGGAGGAAAGTGCGCATGGTGACTGCTGTATTCAAACCTGATGCAATTTCTGTGTTTCTTAAACACTCTGATAGTCCACAGATTACAGAATGCCTTCAGATGTGCATCGGAAACTACCACTGGTCTTCCAGGGACGAACAAAGCGTAGACTGTTTGAGACATTACTCCCATGGAGGAAAGTGCGTATGGTGACTGTTGTATTCACTCCCGATGCAATTTCTGTGTTTCATCAACACTCTAATAGTCCACAGATCACAGAATGCCTCTAGATGTGCATCGGACACTACTACTGGTTTTCCTGGAAACGATCAAAGCGTAGAATGTCTGAGACATTACTCCCATGGAGGAAAGTGCGCATGGTGGCTTTTATATTCAATCCCGTTGCAATTTCTGCGTTTCATCAACATTCTGATAGTCCACAGATTACAGAATGCCTTCAGATGTGCATCGGAAACTACTTCTGGTCTTCCAGGGTAGATCAAAGAATAGACTGTGTGTGACATTACTACCATGGAGGATAGTGCGCATGGTGCATGTTGTATTCAATATCGATGCAATTTCTGTGTTTCATGAACAGTCTGATAGTCAACAGATTACAGTATGTCTCCAGATGTGCATCGGAAACTACTACTGGTCTTCCAGGGAACGATCAAAGCGTAGACAGTTTGAGACATTACTCCCATAGAGGAACGTGGGCATGCTGACTGTTGTATTCAATCCCGATACAATTTCTGTGTTTAATAGACAGTCTGATAGTGCAGAGATTACAGAATGCCTCCAGATATATATCGGAAACTACTACTGGTCTTCCAGGGAACTATCAAAGCGTTGACAGTTTGAGACAATACTCCCATAGAGGAAAGTGCGCATGGTGACTGTTGTATTCAATCCCGATGCAATTTATGTGTTTAATCAACAGTCTGATAGTCCAGAGATTACAGAATGCCTCCAGATGTGCATCGGAAACTACTTCTGGTCTTCCAGGGTAGATCAAAGATTAGACTGTTTGTGACATTACTACCATGGAGAATAGTGCGCATGGTGCATGTTGTATTCAATCCCTATGCAATTTCTGTGTTTCATCAACACTCTGATAGTCCACAGATTACAGAACGCCTCCAGATGTGCATGGGAAACTACAACTGGTCTTCCAGGGAAAAATCAAAGCGTAGACTGTTTGAGACATTACTCCCATGGAGGAAAGTGCGCATTGTGACTGTTGTATTCAATCCCGATGCAATTTCTGTGTTTCATCAACACTCTGATAGTCCGCAGATTACAGAATGCCTCCTAATGTGCATGGGAAACTACTTCTGGTCTTCAGGGTAGATCAAAGAATAGATTGTTTGAGACATTAATCCCATGGAGGAAAGTGCGCATGGTGCCTGTTATATTCAATCCCGATGCAATTTCTGTTTTTCATCAACAGTCTGACAGTTCACAGAATACAGAATGCCTCCAGATGTGCATCGGAAACTACTACTGGTCTCCAAGGGAACGATCAAATCGTAGACAGTTTGAGACATTTCTCCCATGGAGGAACTTGCGCATGGTGACTGTTGTATTCAATCCCGATGCAATTTCTGTGTTTCATCAGCACTCTGATCGTCCACAGATTACAGAATGCCTCCAGATGTGCATCGGAAACTACTACTGGTCTTCCAGGGAACGATCAAAGCGTAGACTGTTTGAGACATTACTCCCATGGAGGAAATTGCTCATGGTGACTGTTGTATTCAATCCCGATGCAATTTCTGTGTTTCTTCAACACTCTGACAGTCCACAGATTACAGAATGCCTCCAGATGTGCATCGGAAACTACCACTGGTCTTCCAGGGACGATCAATGCGTAGACTGTTTGAGACATTACTCCCATGGAGGAAAGTGCGCATGGTGACTGTTGTATTCAATCCCGATGCAATTTCTGCGTTTCATCAACACTCTGTTAGTCCACAGATTACAGATTGTCTCCAGATGTGCATCGGAAACTACTACTTGTTTTCCAGGGAAAATTCAGAGCGTAGCCTGTTGAGAATTACTCCCATGGAGGAAAGTGCGGATGGTGACTGTTGTATTCACTCCCGATGCAATTTCTGTGTTTCATCAACACTTTGAATGTCCACAGATTACAGAATGACTCCAGATGTGCATCGGAAACTACTACTGGTCTTCCAGGGAACGATCAAAGCGTAGACTGTTAGATACGTTACTCCCATGGAGCAAAGTGCGCATGGTGAGTGTTGTACTCAATCCCGATGCATTTTCTGTGTTTCATAAACACTCTGAGAGCCCACAGATTACAGAATGCCTCCAGATGTGCATCGGAAACTGCTACTGGTCTTCCTGGAAACTATCAAAGCGTAGACTGTCTGAGACATTACTCCCATGGAGGAAAGTGCGCATGGTGGCTTTTGTATTCAATCCCGTTACAATTTCTGTGTTTCATGAACATTCTGATAGTCCACAGATTACAGAATGCCTTCAGATGTGCGTGGGAAACTACTTCTGGTCTTAAAGGGTACGATCAATAATAGACTGTTTGAAACATTACTCACATGGAGGAATGTGCGCATGGTTACTTTTGTATTCAGTCCCGATGCAATTTATGTGTTTCATCAACACCCTGATAGTCCACAGATTACAGAATGCCTTCAGATGTGCATCGGAAACTTTTACTGGTCTTCCAGGGAACGATCAAAGCGTAGACTGTTATATACATTACTCCCATGGAGGAAAGTGCGCATGGTAACTCCTGTATTCAATTCCGATGCAATTTCTGTGCTTCATCAACCCTCTGATACTCCACAGATTACAGAATGCCCCCAGATGTGCATCGGAAACTACCACTGGTCTTCAAGGGACGATCAAAGCGTAGACTCTTTGAGACATTACTCCCATGGAGGAAAGTGCGCATGGTGACTGATGTATTGAATTCCGATGCAATTTCTGTGTTTCATCAACACTCTGATTGTACACAGATTACAGAATGCCTCCAGATGTGCATCGGTAACTACTACTGGTCTTCAAGCGAACGATCAAAGCGTAGTCTGTTTGAGACATTACTTCTATGGGGGAAAGTGCGCATGGTGACTGTTGTATTCAATCCCGATGCAATTTCTGTGTTTCATCAACACTCTGATAGTCCACAGATTACAGAATGCCTCCAGATGTGCATCGGAAACTACTACTGGTCTTCCAGGGAACGATCCAAGCGTAGACTGTCTGAGACATTACTCAAAAGGAGGAAAGTGCGCTTTGTGGCTTTTGTATCCAATACCGTTGCAATTTCTGTGTTTCATCAACATTTCGATAGTCCACAGATTACAGCTTGTCTCTAGATTTGCATCGGAAACTACAACTGGTCTTCCTGGGAACGATCAAAGCGAAGCCTGTTTGAGATTTACGCCCAAGGAGGAAAGTTCGCTTTGTGGCTTTTGTATTCAATCCCGTTGCAATTTCTGTTTTTCATCAACGGTCTGACAGTTCACAGAATACAGAATGCCTCCGGATGTGCATCGTAAACTACTACTGGTCTTCCAGGGAACGATCCGAGCGTAGACTCTTTCAGACATTACTCCCATGGTGGAAAGTGCGCATGGTGATTGTTGTATTCAATCCCGAGGCAATTTCTGTGTTTCATCAACACTCTGATTGTCCACAGATTGCACATTGTCTCCAGATGTGCATCGGAAACTACTACTGGTCTCCAAGGGGACGATCAAAGCGTAGTCTGTCTGAGACATTACACCCATGAGGAAAGTGGGCATGGTGACTGTTGTATTCAGTCCCGATGCAATTTCTGTGTTTCATCAACACTCTGATAGTCCACAGATTACAGAATGTCTCCAGATGTGCATCGGAAACTACCACTGGTCTTCCAGGGACGATCAATGCGTAGACTGTTTGAGACATTACTCCCATGGAGGAAAGTGCGCATGGTGACTGTTGTATTCAATCCTGATGCAATTTCTGTGTTTCATCAACACTCTGTTAGTCCACAGATTACAGATTGTCTCCAGATGTGCATCGGAAACTACTACTTGTTTCCCAGGGAACGATCAAAGCGTAGCCAGTTGAGAATTACTCCCATGGAGGAAAGTGCGGATGGTGACTGTTGTATTCACTCCCGATGCAATTTCTGTGTTTCATCAACACTTTGAAGGTCCACAGATTACAGAATGACTCCAGATGTGCATCGGAAACTACTACTGGTCTTCCAGGGAACGATCAAAGCGTACACTGTTAGATACGTTACTCCCATGGAGCAAAGTGCGCATGGTGAGTGTTGTACTCAATCCCGATGCATTTTCTGTGTTTCATAAACACTCTGAGAGCCCACAGATTACAGAATGCCTCCAGATGTGCATCGGAAACTGCTACTGGTCTTCCTGGAAACGATCAAAGCGTAGACTGTCTGAGACATTACTCCCATGGAGGAAAGTGTCGCATGGTGGCTTTTGTATTCAATCCCGTTACAATTTCTGTGTTTCATGAACATTCTGATAGTCCACAGATTACAGAATGCCTTCAGATGTGCGTGGGAAGCTACTTCTGGTCTTAAAGGGTACGATCAATAATAGACTGTTTGAAACATTACTCACATGGAGGAATGTGCGCATGGTTACTTTTGTATTCAGTCCCGATGCAATTTATGTGTTTCATCAACACCCTGATAGTCCACAGATTACAGAATGCCTTCAGATGTGCATCGGAAAAGACCACTGGTCTTCCAGGGAACGATCAAAGCGTAGAGTGTTTGAGACATTACTCTCATGGAGCAAAGTGCGCATAGTGAGTGTTGTACTCAATCCCGATGCATTTTCTGTGTTTCATAAACACTCTGAGAGCCCACAGATTACAGAATGCCTCCAGATGTGCATCGGAAACTGCTACTGGTCTTCCTGGAAACGATCAAAGCGTAGACTGTCTGAGACATTACACCCATGAGGAAAGTGCGCATGGTGACTGTTGTATTCAGTCCCGATGCAATTTCTGTGTTTCATCAACACTCTGATAGTCCACAGATTACAGAATGTCTCCAGATGTGCATCGGAAACTACCACTGGTCTTCCAG
This sequence comes from Schistocerca gregaria, assembly GCF_023897955.1. Classification (NCBI taxonomy): domain Eukaryota; kingdom Metazoa; phylum Arthropoda; class Insecta; order Orthoptera; family Acrididae; genus Schistocerca; species Schistocerca gregaria. The sequence goes on along the minus strand of NW_026061799.1, from coordinate 3,125,360 downwards.
GGAGCGATCAAAGCGTAGACTGTTATATACATTACTCCCATGGATGAAAGTGCGCATGGTAACTCCTGTATTCAATTCCGATGCAATTTCTGTGATTCATCAACCCTCTGATAGTCCACAGATTACAGAATGCCCCCAGATGTGCATCGGAAATTACCACTGGTCTTCAAGGGACGATCCAAGCGTAGACTCTTTGAGACATTACTCCCATGGAGGAAAGTGCGCATGGTGACTGATGTATTCAATCCCGATGCAATTTCTGTGTTTCATTAACACTGTGATAGTTCACAGATTACAGATTGTCTCCAGATGTGCATCCTAAACTACTACTGGTCTTCCAGGGAACGATCAAAGCGTAGACTGTTAGAGACGTAACTCCAATGTAGGAAAGTGCACATGGTGACTGTTGTATTCAATCCCGAGGCAATTTCTGTGTTTCATCAACACTCTGATAGTCCACAGATTACAGAATGCCTCCAGATGTGCATCGGTAACTACTACTGGTCTTCAAGCGAACGATCAAAGCGTAGTCTGTTTGAGACATTACTTCTATGGAGGAAAGTGCGCATGGTAACTCCTGTATTCAATTCCGATGCAATTTCTGTGCTTCATCAACCCTCTGATAGTCCACAGATTACAGAATGCCCCCAGATGTGCATCGGAAACTACCACTGGTCTTCAAGGGACGATCCAAGCGTAGACTCTTTGAGACATTACTCCCATGGAGGAAAGTGCGCATGGTGACTGATGTATTCAATCCCGATGCAATTTCTGTGTTTCATTAACACTGTGATAGTTCACAGATTACAGATTGTCTCCAGATGTGCATCCTAAACTACTACTGGTCTTCCAGGGAACGATCAAAGCGTAGACTGTTAGAGACGTAACTCCAATGTAGGAAAGTGCACATGGTGACTGTTGTATTCAATCCCGAGGCAATTTCTGTGTTTCATCAACACTCTGATAGTCCACAGATTACAGAATGCCTCCAGATGTGCATCGGTAACTACTACTGGTCTTCAAGCGAACGATCAAAGCGTAGTCTGTTTGAGACATTACTTCTATGGAGGAAAGTGCGCATGGTGACTGTTGTATTCAATCCCGATGCAATTTCTGTGTTTCATCAACACTCTGATAGTCCACAGATTACAGAATGCCTCCAGATGTGCATCGGAAACTACTACTGGTCTTCCAGGGAACGATCAAACCGTAGACTGTCTGAGACATTACTCAAAAGGAGGAAAGTGCGTTTTGTGGCTTTTGTATTCAATACCGTTGCAATTTCTGTGTTTCATCAACATTCTGATAGTCCACAGATTACAGATTGTCTCTAGATTTGCATCGGAAACTACTACTGGTCTTCCTGGGAACGATCAAAGCGAAGCCTGTTTGAGAATTACTCCTAAGGAAAAAAGTGCGCTTTGTGGTTTTTGTATTCAATCCCGATGCAATTTCTGTGTTTCTACAACACTTTGAAGGTCCACAGATTACAGAATGCCTCCAGATGTGCATCGGAAAAGACCACTGGTCTTCCAGGGAACGATCAAAGCGTAGACTGTTTGAGACATTACTCCCATGGAGGAAAGTGCGCATGGTGACTGTTGTACTCAATCCCGATGAATTTTCTGTGTTTCATCAACACTCTGATAGTCCACAGATTACAGAATGACTCCAGATGTGCATCGGAAACTACTACTGGTCTTTCTGGGAACGATCAAAGCGTAGACTGTTTGTGACATTACTCCCATGGAGGAAAGTGCGCATGGTGACTGTTGTACTCAATCCCGATGCATTTTCTGTGTTTCATAAACACTCTGAGAGCCCACAGATTACAGAATGCCTCCAGATGTGCATCGGAAACTGCTACTGGTCTTCCTGGAAACGATCAAAGCGTAGACTGTCTGAGACATTACTCCCATGGAGGAAAGTGTCGCATGGTGGCTTTTGTATTCAATCCCGTTACAATTTCTGTGTTTCATGAACATTCTGATAGTCCACAGATTACAGAATGCCTTCAGATGTGCGTGGGAAGCTACTTCTGGTCTTAAAGGGTACGATCAATAATAGACTGTTTGAAACATTACTCACATGGAGGAATGTGCGCATGGTTACTTTTGTATTCAGTCCCGATGCAATTTATGTGTTTCATCAACACCCTGATAGTCCACAGATTACAGAATGCCTTCAGATGTGCATCGGAAAAGACCACTGGTCTTCCAGGGAACGATCAAAGCGTAGACTGTTTGAGACATTACTCTCATGGAGCAAAGTGCGCATAGTGAGTGTTGTACTCAATCCCGATGCATTTTCTGTGTTTCATAAACACTCTGAGAGCCCACAGATTACAGAATGCCTCCAGATGTGCATCGGAAACTGCTACTGGTCTTCCTGGAAACGATCAAAGCGTAGACTGTCTGAGACATTACACCCATGAGGAAAGTGCGCATGGTGACTGTTGTATTCAGTCCCGATGCAATTTCTGTGTTTCATCAACACTCTGATAGTCCACAGATTACAGAATGTCTCCAGATGTGCATCGGAAACTACCACTGGTCTTCCAGGGAGCGATCAAAGCGTAGACTGTTATATACATTACTCCCATGGATGAAAGTGCGCATGGTAACTCCTGTATTCAATTCCGATGCAATTTCTGTGATTCATCAACCCTCTGATAGTCCACAGATTACAGAATGCCCCCAGATGTGCATCGGAAATTACCACTGGTCTTCAAGGGACGATCCAAGCGTAGACTCTTTGAGACATTACTCCCATGGAGGAAAGTGCGCATGGTGACTGATGTATTCAATCCCGATGCAATTTCTGTGTTTCATTAACACTGTGATAGTTCACAGATTACAGATTGTCTCCAGATGTGCATCCTAAACTACTACTGGTCTTCCAGGGAACGATCAAAGCGTAGACTGTTAGAGACGTAACTCCAATGTAGGAAAGTGCACATGGTGACTGTTGTATTCAATCCCGAGGCAATTTCTGTGTTTCATCAACACTCTGATAGTCCACAGATTACAGAATGCCTCCAGATGTGCATCGGTAACTACTACTGGTCTTCAAGCGAACGATCAAAGCGTAGTCTGTTTGAGACATTACTTCTATGGAGGAAAGTGCGCATGGTAACTCCTGTATTCAATTCCGATGCAATTTCTGTGCTTCATCAACCCTCTGATAGTCCACAGATTACAGAATGCCCCCAGATGTGCATCGGAAACTACCACTGGTCTTCAAGGGACGATCCAAGCGTAGACTCTTTGAGACATTACTCCCATGGAGGAAAGTGCGCATGGTGACTGATGTATTCAATCCCGATGCAATTTCTGTGTTTCATTAACACTGTGATAGTTCACAGATTACAGATTGTCTCCAGATGTGCATCCTAAACTACTACTGGTCTTCCAGGGAACGATCAAAGCGTAGACTGTTAGAGACGTAACTCCAATGTAGGAAAGTGCACATGGTGACTGTTGTATTCAATCCCGAGGCAATTTCTGTGTTTCATCAACACTCTGATAGTCCACAGATTACAGAATGCCTCCAGATGTGCATCGGTAACTACTACTGGTCTTCAAGCGAACGATCAAAGCGTAGTCTGTTTGAGACATTACTTCTATGGAGGAAAGTGCGCATGGTGACTGTTGTATTAAATCCCGATGCAATTTCTGTGTTTCATCAACACTCTGATAGTCCACAGATTACAGAATGCCTCCAGATGTGCATCGGAAACTACTACTGGTCTTCCAGGGAACGATCAAAGCGTAGACTGTCTGAGACATTACTCAAAAGGAGGAAAGTGCGTTTTGTGGCTTTTGTATTCAATACCGTTGCAATTTCTGTGTTTCATCAACATTCTGATAGTCCACAGATTACAGATTGTCTCTAGATTTGCATCGGAAACTACTACTGGTCTTCCTGGGAACGATCAAAGCGAAGCCTGTTTGAGAATTACTCCTAAGGAAAAAAGTGCGCTTTGTGGTTTTTGTATTCAATCCCGATGCAATTTCTGTGTTTCTACAACACTTTGAAGGTCCACAGATTACAGAATGCCTCCAGATGTGCATCGGAAAAGACCACTGGTCTTCCAGGGAACGATCAAAGCGTAGACTGTTTGAGACATTACTCCCATGGAGGAAAGTGCGCATGGTGACTGTTGTACTCAATCCCGATGAATTTTCTGTGTTTCATCAACACTCTGATAGTCCACAGATTACAGAATGACTCCAGATGTGCATCGGAAACTACTACTGGTCTTTCTGGGAACGATCAAAGCGTAGACTGTTTGTGACATTACTCCCATGGAGGAAAGTGCGCATGGTGACTGTTGTACTCAATCCCGATGCATTTTCTGTGTTTCATCAACACTCTGATAGTCCACAGATTACAGAATGTCTCCATATGTGCATCGGAAAATACTACTGGTCTTCAAGGAAACGATCAAAGCGTAGACTGTCTGAGACATTACTCCCAAGGAGGAAAGTGTGCTTTGTGGCTTTTGTATTCAATACCGTTGCAATTTCTGTGTTTCATCAACATTCTGATAGTCCACAGATTACAAATTGTCTCTAGATTTGCATCGGAAACTACTACTGGTCTTCCTGGGAAAGATCAAATTGAAGCCTGTTTGAGAATTACTCCCAAGCAGGAAAGTTCGCTTTGTGGCTTTTGTATTCAATCCCGTTGCAATTTCTGTGTTTCGTCAACATTCTGATAGTCCACAGATTACAGAATGGCTTCAGATGTGCATCAGAAACTACTTCTGGCCTTCCAGGGTACGATCAAAGCGAAGCCTGTTTGAGAATTACTCCCAAGGAAAAAAGTGCGTTTTGTGGCTTTTGTATTAAATCCCGATGCAATTTCTGTGTTTCTACAACACTTTGAAGTTCCACAGATTACAGAATCCCTCCAGATGTGCTTCTGAAACAACCACTGGTCTTCCAGGGAACGATCAAAGCGTAGACTGTTTGAGACATTACTCCCATGGAAGAAAGTGCGCATGGTGACTGTTGTACCCAATCCCGATGCATTTTCTGTGTTTCATCAACACTCTGATAGTCCACAGATTACAGAATGACTCCAGATGTGCATCGGAAACTACCACTGGTCTTTCTGAGAACGATCAAAGCGTAGACTGTTTGAGACATTACTACCATATAGGAAAATGCGCATGGTGACTGTTGTATTCAATCCCGATGCATTTTCTGTGTTTCATCAACACTCTGGTAGTCCACAGATTACAGAATGCCTCCAGATGTGCATCGGAAACTACTACTGGTCTTCCAAGGAACGATCAAAGCGTAGCCTGTTTGAGAATTACTCCCATGGAGGAAAGTGCGCATGGTGCCTGCTGTATTCAATCCCGATGCAATTTCTGAGTTTCATCAACAGTCAGATAGTCCACAGATTACAGAAGCCCTCCAGATGTGTACCGGAAACTACTACTGGTCTTCAAGGGAACGATCAAAGCGTAAACTGTTTGAGACATTCCTCCCATGGAGGAAAGTGCGCATGGGGACTGTTGCATTCAATCCCGATGCAATTTCTGTGTTTCATCAACACTCAGATAGTCCACAGATTACAGATAGTCTCTAGATGTGCATCGGAAACTACTACTGGTCTTCCAGTGAGCGATCAAAGCGTAGACTGTTTCAGACATTACTCCCATTGAGGAAAGTGGGCATGGTGACTGTTGTATTCAATCCCGATGCAATTTCTGTGATTCATCAACACTTTCAAGTTCCACAGATTACAGAATGCCACCAGATGTGCATCGGAAACTACTACTGGACTTCAAAGTAACGATCAAAGCGTAGCCTGTTTGAGAATTACTCCCATGAAGAAAAGTGCGGATGGTGGCTGTTGTATTCAAACCCGATGAGATTTCTGTGTTTCATCAGCACTCTGATAGTCCACAGATTACAGAATGCCTCCAGATGTGCATCGGAAACTAACACTGGTCTTCCAGGGTACGATCAAGGCGTAGACTGTTTTAGACATTACTAACATGGAGGAAAGTGCTGGTGGTGACTGTTGTATTTAATCCCGATGCATTTTCTGTGTTTCTACAACACTTTGAAGGTCCACAGATTACAGAATGCCTCTATATGTGCATCTGAAACTACTAATGGTCTTCCAGGGAACGATCAAAAAATAGACTGTTTGAGACATAACTCCCATGGAGGAAAGTGCGCATGGAGCCTGTTGTATTCAATCCCGATGCAATTTCTGTGTTTCATCAACAGTCTAATAGTCCACAGATTACAGAATGCCTCGAGATGTGCATCGGAAACTACTACTGGACTTCTAGGGAACGATCAAAGCGTAGACTTTTAGAGACAACACTCCCATGGGGGAAAGTGCTCATGGTGACTGTTGTATTCAATCCCGATGCAATTTCTGTTTTTCATCAACAGTCAGACAGTGCACAGAATACAGAATGCCCCGGATGTGCATCGTAAATTACTACTGGTCTTCCAGGGAACGATCCAAGCGTAGACTCTTTCAGACATTACTCCCATGATGGAAAGTGCGCATAGTGATTGTTGTATTCAATCCCGAGGCAATTTCTGTGTTTCATCAACACTCTGATAGTCCACAGATTACACATTGTCTCCAGATGTGCATCGGAAACTACTACTGGTCTCCCAGGGGACGATCAAAGCGTAGACTGTCTGAGACATTACACCCATGACGAAAGTGCGCATGGTGACTGATGTATTCAGTCCCGATGCAATTTCTGTGTTTCATCAACACTCTGATAGTCCACAGATTACAGAATGCCTCCAGATGTGCATCGGGAACTACTACTGGTCTTCAAGGGAACGATCTAAGCGTAGACAGTTTGAGACATTACTCCCATGGGTGAAATTGCGCATGGTGACTGTTGTATTCAATCCCGATGCAATTTCTGTGTTTCTTCAACACTCTGACAGTCCACAGATTACAGAATGAATCCAGATGTGCATCGGAAACTACTACTGGTCTTCCAGGGACGATCAAAGCGTAGCCTGTTGAGAATTACTCCCATGGAGGAATGTGCGCATGGTGACTGTTGTATTCACTCCCGATGCAATTTCTGTGTTTCATCAACACTTTGAAGGTCCACAGATTACAGAATGACTCCAGATGTGCATCGGAAACTACTACTGGTCTTCCAGGGAACGATCAAAGCGTAGACTGTTAGATACATTACTCCCATGGAGCAAAGTGCGCATGGTGAGTGTTGTACTCAATCCCGATGCATTTTCTGTGTTTCATAAACACACTGAGAGCCCACAGATTACAGAATGCCTCCAGATGTGCATCGGAAACTACTACTGGTCTCCCTGGAAACGATCAAAGCGTAGACTGTCTGAGACATTACTCCCATGGAGGAAAGTGCGCATGGTGGCTTTTGTATTCAATCCCGTTACAACTTCTGTTTTTCATGAACATTCTGATAGTCCACAGATTACAGAATGCCTTCAGATGTGCGTTGGAAACTACTTCTGGTCTTAAAGGGTACGATCAAAAATAGACTGTTTGAAACATTACTCACATGGAGGAATGTGCGCATGGTGACTTTTGTATTCAGTCCCGATGCAATTTATGTGTTTCATCAACACTCTGATAGTCCACAGATTACAGAATGCCTTCAGATGTGCATCGGAAACTTTTACTGGTCTTCCAGGGAACGATCAAAGCGTAGACTATTTGAGACATTACTCACATGGAGGAAAGTGCTCATGGTGACTGTTCTATTCAATCCCGATGCAATTTCTTTGTTTCATCAGCACTCCGATAGTCCACAGATTACAGATTGTCTCAAGATGTGCATCGGAAACTACTACAGGTCTTCCAGGGAACGATCAAAGCGTAGACTGTTAGAGACATTACTCCAATGTGGGAAAGTGCGCATGGTGACTGTTGTATTCAATTACGATGCAATTTCTGAGTTTCATCAGCACTCTGATAGTCCACAGATTACAGAATGCCTCCAGATATGCATCGGAAACTACTTCTGGTCTTCCAAGGTACGATCAAAAATAGACTGTTTGAAACATTACTCCCATGGACGAATGTGCGCATGGTGACTGTTGTATTCAATCCCGAGGCAATTTCTGTGATTCATCAACTCTTTGAAGGTCCACAGATTACAGAATGCCACCAGATGTGCATCGGAAACTACTACTGGTCTTCAAAGGAACGATCAAAGCGTAGCCTGTTTGAGAATTACTCCCATGAAGAAAAGTGCGGATGGTGGCTGTTGTATTCAAACCCGATGCAATTTCTGTGTTTCATCAGCACTCTGATAGTCCACAGATTACAGAATGCCTCCAGATGTGCATCGGAAACTAACACTGGTCTTCCAGGGTACGATCAAGGCGTAGACTGTTTTAGACATTACTAACATGGAGGAAAGTGCGGATGGTGACTGTTGTATTTAATCCCGATGCATTTTCTGTGTTTCTACAACACTTTGAAGGTCCACAGATTACAGAATGCCTCTAGATGTGCATCTGAAACTACTTCCGGTCTTCCAGGGAACGATCAAAAAATAGACTGTTTGAGACATTACTCCCATGGAGGAAAGTGCGCATGGAGCCTGTTGTATTCAATCCCGATGCAATTTCTGTGTTTCATCAACAGTCTAATAGTCCACAGATTACAGAATGCCTCGAGATGTGCATCGGAAACTACTACTGGACTTCTAGGGAACGTTCAAAGCGTAGACTTTTGGAGACAACACTCCCATGGAGGAAAGTGCTCATGGTGACTGTTGTATTCAATCCCGAGGCAATTTCTGTGATTCATCAACTCTTTGAAGGTCCACAGATTACAGAATGCCACCAGATGTGCATCGGAAACTACTACTGGTCTTCAAAGGAACGATCAAAGCGTAGCCTGTTTGAGAATTACTCCCATGAAGAAAAGTGCGGATGGTGGCTGTTGTATTCAATCCCGATGCAATTTCTGTGTTTCTTCAACACTCTGACAGTCCACAGATTACAGAATGAATCCAGATGTGCATCGGAAACTACTACTGGTCTTCCAGGGACGATCAATGCGTAGTCTGTTTGAAACATTACTCCCATGGAGGAAAGTGCGCATGGTGACTGTTGTATTCAATCCCGATGCAATTTCTGTGTTTCATCAACACTCTGTTAGTCCAGAGATTACAGATTTTCTCCAGATGTGCATCGGAAACTACTAGTGGTCTTCCAGGGAACGATCAAAGCGTAGCCTGTTGAGAATTACTCCCAAGGAGGAATGTGCGGATGGTGACTGTTGTATTCACTCCCAATGCAATTTCTGTGTTTAATCAACACTTTGAAGGTCCACAGATTACAGAATGCCTCCAGATGTGCATCGGAAACTACTACTGTTGTTGCTTGGAACGATCAAAGCGTAGACTGTTTGAGACATTACTCCCATTTAGGAAAATGCGCATGGTTACTGTTGTATTCAATCCCGATGCAATTCCTGTGTTTCATCAACAGTCTGATAGTCTACAGATTACAGAATGCCTCCAGATGTGCATCGGAAACTACTACTGGTCCTCCAGGGAACGATCAAAGCGTAGCCTGTATGAGAATTACTCACATGGAGGAAAGTGCACATGGTGACTCTTTTACTCAATCCCAATGCATTTTCTGTGTTTCATCAACACTCTGATAGTCCACAGATTACAGAATGCCTCCAGATGTTCATCGGAAACTACTACTGGTCTTCCTGGGAACGATCAAAGCGTAGACTGTCTGAGACAATACTCCTATGGAGGAAAGTGCGCATGGTGACTGTTGTATTCAATCCCGATGCAATTTCTGTGGTTCATCAACACTTTGAAGTTCCACAGATTACAGAATGCCAGCAGATGTGCATCGGAAACTACTACTGGTCTTCCAAGAATCGATCAAAGCGTAGCCTGTTTGAGAATTACTCCCATGGAGAAAAGTGCGGATGGTGCCTGTTGTATTCAATCCCGATGCAATATCTGTGTTTCATCAGCACTCTGATAGTCCACAGATTACAGAATGCCTCCAGATATGCATCGGAAACTAACACTGGTCTTCCAGGGTACGATCAAAGCGTAGGCTGTTTTAGACAATACTAACATGGAGGAAAGTAAGGATGGTGACTGTTGTATTTAATCCCGATGCATTTTCTGTGTTTCTACAAAAGTTTGTAGGTCCACAGATTACAGAATGCCTCGAGATGTGCATCGGAAACTACTTCTGGTCTTCCAGGGAACGATCAATAAATAGACTGTTTGAGACATTACTCCCATGGAAGAAAGTGCGCATGGAGCCTGTTGTATTCAATCGCGATGCAATTTCTGTGTTTCATCAACATTTTGAAGTTCCACAGATTACAGATTGTCTCCAGATGTGCATCGATAACTACTACTGGTCTTCGAGGGAACGATCAAAAAATTGACTGTTTGAGACGTTACTCCCATGGAAGAAAGTGCGCATGGTGACTGTTGTATTCAATCCCGATGCAATTTCTGTGTTTCATCAACACTCTGATAGTCCATAGATTACAGAATGCCTCCAGATGTGAATCGGAAACTACTACTGGACTTCTAGGGAACGATCAAATCGTATACTTTTTGAGACAACACTCCCATAGAAGAAAGTGCGCATGGTGACTGTTGTATTCAATCCCGTCGCAATTTTAGTGTTTTATCAACACTCTGACAGTCCATAGATTACAGAATGCCTCCAGATATCCATTGGAAACTACTACTGGTCTTCCACGGAACGATCAAATGGTAGACTGTTAGAGACATTATTCCCATGGAGGAAAGTGCGCATGGTGACTGTTGTATTCATCCCGATGCAATTTCTGTGTTTCATCAACACTTTGAAGGTCCACAGATTACAGAATGCCTCCAGATGTGCATCGGAAACTACTACTGGTCTTCCAGGGAACGATAAAAGCGTAGACTGTTTCAGACATTTCTCCCATGGAGAAAAGTGCGCATGGTGACTGTTGTATTCCATACCGATACAATTTCTGTGTTTCATCAACAGTGTAATAGTCCACAGATTACAGAATGCCTCCAGATGTGCATTGGAAACTACTATTGGTCTTCCAGGAAACGATCAAAGCGTAGCCTGTATGAGAATTACTCACATGGAGGAAAGTGCACATGGTGACAGTTTTACTCAATCCCGATGCATTATCTGTGTTTCATCAACACTCTGATAGTCCACAGATTACAAAATGCCTCCAGATGTGCATCGGAAAATACTTCTGGTCTTCCAGGGCACGATCAAAGAATAGACTCTTTGAGACATTACTCCCATGGAGGAAAGTGCGCATGGTGCCTGCTGTATTCAATCCCGATGCAATTTCTGTGTTTCATCAAGAGTCAGATAGTCCACAGATTACAGAAGGCCTCCAGATGTTACCGGAAACTACTACTGGTCTTCAAGGGAACGATCAAAGCGTAAACTGTTTCAGACATTCTTCCCATGGAGGAAAGTGCGCATGCTAACTGTTGTATTCAATCCCGATGCAATTTCTGTGTTTCATCAACAGTCAGATAGTTCACAGATTACAGGTTGTCTCTAGATGTGCATCGGAAACTACTACTGGTCTTCCAGGGAACGATCAAAGCGTAGTCTGTTTGAGACATTACTCCCATAAAGGAAAGTACTCAAGGTGACTGTTGTATTCAGTCCCGATGCAATTTCTGTGTTTCATCAACACTCTGATAATCCACAGATTACAGAATGCCTCCAGATGTGCATCGGAAACTACTTCTGGTCTTCCAGTTAACGATCAAAAAATAGACTGTTTGAGACATTACTCCCATGGAGGACAGTGCGCATGGTGCCTGTTGTATTCAATCCCGATGCAATTTCTGTGTTTCATCAACAGTCTGATAGTCCACAGATTACAGAAGGCCTCCAGATGTGAATCGGAAACTAACACTGGTCTTCCAGGGAACGATCAAAGCGTAGACTGTTTGAGACATTACTCCCATGGAGGAAAGTGCGCATGGTGAATGTTGTATTGAATACCGAGGCAATTTCTGTGTTTCGTCAACACTTTGAAGTTCCACAGATTACAGAATGTCTCCAGACGTGCATCAATAACTACTACTGGTCTTCCACGGAACGATCAAAGGGTAGACTGTTAGAGACATTACTCCCATGGAGGAAAGTGCGCATGGTGACTGTTGTATTCATCCCGATGCAATTTCTGTGTTTCATCAACACTCTGAAGGTCCACAGACTACAGAATGCCTCCAGATGTGCATCGGAAACTACTACTGGTCTTCCAGGGAACGATAAAAGCGTAGACTGTTTCAGACATTTCTCCCATGGAGAAAAGTGCGCATGGTGACTGTTGTATTCCATACCGATGCAATTTCTGTGTTTCATCCACACTTTGAATTTCCACAGATTACAGACTTCCTCCAGATGTGCATCGGAAACTACTTCTGGTCATCCAAGGAACGATCAAAGCGTAGACTGTTTGAGACACTACTCCCATGGAGGAAAATGCGCATGGTGACTGTTGTATTCAAGCCCGATGCAATTTCTGTGTTTCATCAACACTCAGATAGTCCACAGATTACAGAATGCCTCCAGATGTGCATCGAAAACTACTACTGGTCTTCCAGGGAACGATCAAAGCGTAGACTGTTAGAGACATTACTCCCATGGAGGAAAGTGCGCATGGTGACTGTTGTATTCAGTCCCGATGCAATTTCTGTGTTTCATAAACACTCTGATAGTCAACAGATTACAGAATGCCTCCAGATGTGCATCGGAAACTAACACTGGTCTTCCAGGGAACGTTCAAAGCATAGGCTGTTTGAGACATTACTAACATGGAGGAAAGTGCGGATGGTGACTGTTGTATTCAATCCCGATGCAATTTCTGTGTTTCATCAACACTCTGATAGTCCACAGATTATAGAATGCCTCATGATGTGCATCGGAAACTACTTCTGGTCTTCCAGGGAACGATCAAAGAATAGACTGTTTGAGACATTACTCCCATGGAGGAAAGTGCGCATGGTGCCTGTTGTATTCAATCCCCACGCAATTTCTGTGTTTCATCAACAGTCTGATAGTCCACAGATAACAGAATGCCTTCAGATGTGCATCGGAAACTACTACTGGTCTTACAGGGAACGATCAAAGCATAGACTGTTTGAGACATTCCTCCCATGGAGGAAAGTGCGCGTGGTGACTGTTGTATTCAATCCCGATGCAATTTCTGTGTTTCATCAACACTCTGATAGTCCACAGATTACAGAATGCCTCCAGATGTGCAACGGAAACTACTACTGGTTATCCAGTGAATGAACAAAGCGTAGTCTGTTTGAGACTTTACTATTATGGAGGAAAGTGTGCATGGTGACATTTGCATTCAATCCCGATGCAACGTCTGTGTTTCATCAACACTCTGATAGTCCACAGATTACAGAATGTCTCCAGATGTGTATCGGAAACTACTACTTGTCTTCCAGGCAACGATCAAAGCGTAGACTGTTTGAGACATTACTCACATGGAGGAAAGTGCGCATGGTGACTGTTGTACTCAATCCCAAAGCATTTTCTGAGTTTCATCAACTCTCTGATAGTCCACAGATTACAGAATGCCTCCAGATGTGCATCGGAAACTACTACTGGTCTTCCTGGGAACGATCAAAACGTAGAGTGTCTGAGACATTACGCCCATGGAGGAAAGTGCGCATGGTGCCTGTCGTATACAATCCCGATGCTACTTCTGTATTTCATCAAAAGTCTGATAGTCCACAGATTACAGAATGCCTCCAGATGTGCATCGGAAACTACTACTGGTCTTCCAGGGAACGATCAAAGTGAAGACTGTTTGAGACATTACTCCCATGGAGGAAAGTGCTCATGGTGACTGTTGTATTCAATCCCGATGATATTTCTGTGTTTCATCAGTACTCTGATAGTCCACAGATTACAGAATGCCTCTAGATGTGCATCGGAAACTACTACAGGTCTTCCAGGGAACGATCAAAGCGTAGACTCTTTCAGACATTACTCCCATGGAGGAAAGTGCACATGGTGACTGTTGTATTCAATACCGATGCAATTTCTGTGTTTCATCTACACTTTGAAGGTCCACGGATTACAGAATGCCTCCAGATGTGCATCGGAAACTACTACTGGTCTTCAAGAGAACGCTCAAAGCGTAGACTTTTTGAGAAATTCCTCCCACGGAGGAAAGTGCGCATGGTGACTCTTGTATTCAATCCCGATGCAATCTCTGTGTTTCATCAACACTCAGATTGTCCACAGATTACAGAATGCCTCAAGATGTGCATCGAAAACTGCTACTGGTCTTACAGGGAACGATCAAAGCGTTGACTGTTTGAGACATTCCTCCCATGGAGGAAAGTGCGCGTGGTGATTGTTGTATTCAATCCCGATGCAATTTCTGTGTTTCATCAACACTCTGATAGTCCACAGATTACAGAATGCCTCCAGATGTGCATCGGTAACTACTACTGGTCTTCCAGCTAACGATCAAAACGTAGACTCTTTGAGACATTACTCCCATAGAGGAAAGTGCGCATGGTGACTGTTGTATTCAATCCCGAGGCAATTTCTGTGTTTCATCTACACTTTGAAGGTCCACAGATTACAGATTGCCTCCAGATGAGCGTCGGAAAATACTACTGATCTTCCTGGGAACGATCAAAACGTAGACTGTTTGAAACATTGCTCCCATGGAAAAAAGTGAGTATGGTGCCTGTTATATTCAATCCCAATACGATTTCTGTGTTTCATCAACACTCTGATAGTATAAAGATTAGTGAATGCCTCCAGATGTGCATCGGTAACTACTACTGGTCTTCAAGAGAACGATCAAAGCGTAGACTTTTTGAGAAATTCCTCCCACGGAGGAAAGTGCGCATGGTGACTCTTGTATTCAATCCCGATGCAATTTCTGTGTTTCATCAACACTCAGATTGTCCACAGATTACAGAATGCCTCAAGATGTGCATCGCAAACTGCTACTGGTCTTACAGGGAACGATCAAAGCGTTGACTGTTTGAGACATTCCTCCCATGGAGGAAAGTGCGCGTGGTGATTGTTGTATTCAATCCCGATGCAATTTCTGTGATTCATCAACCCTCTGATAGTCCACAGATTACAGAATGCCTCCAGATGTGCATCGGTAACTACTACTGGTCTTCCAGCTAACGATCAAAACGTAGACTCTTTGAGACATTACTCCCATAGAGGAAAGTGCGCATGGTGACTGTTGTATTCAATCCCGAGGCAATTTCTGTGTTTCATCTACACTTTGAAGGTCCACAGATTACAGATTGCCTCCAGATGAGCGTCGGAAACTACTACTGATCTTCCTGGGAACGATCAAAACGTAGACTGTTTCAGACACTACTGCCATGGAGGAAAGTGAGCATGGTGACTGTTGTATTCAAGCCCGATGCAATTTCTGTGTTTCATCAACACTTTGAAGGTCCACAGAGTACAGAATGCCTCCAGATGTGCATCGGAAACTTTTTCTGGTCTTCCAGGAAGCGATCAAATAATAGACTGTTTGAGACGTTACTCCCATGGAGGAAAGTGTGCATAGTGCCTGTTGTATTCAATCCGTATGCTATTTCTGTGTTTCATCAACATTCTG
Organism: Schistocerca gregaria; assembly: GCF_023897955.1. NCBI lineage: Eukaryota > Metazoa > Arthropoda > Insecta > Orthoptera > Acrididae > Schistocerca > Schistocerca gregaria. The sequence goes on along the minus strand of NW_026061799.1, from coordinate 3,109,718 downwards.
ATGGTCCACAGATTACAGAATTCCTCCAGATGTGCATCGGAAACTACTTCTGGTCATCCAGGGAACGATCAAAGCGTAGACTGTTTGTGACACTACTCCCATGGTGGAAAATACGCATGGTGACTGTTTTATTCAAGCCCGATGCAATTTCTGTGTTTCATCAACACTCAGATAGTCCACAGATTACAGAATGCCTCCAGATGTGCATCGGTAACTACAACTGGACTTCCAGGGAACGATCATAGCGTAGACTGTTTGAGAATTACTCCCATGGAGCAAAATGTGCATGGTGACTGTTGTATTCATCCCGATGCAATTTCTGTGTTTCATCAACACTTTGAAGGTCCACAGAGTACAGAATGCCTCCAGATGTGTATCGGAAACTACTACTGGTCTTCCAGGGAACGATAAAAGCGTAGACTGTTTCAGACATTTCTCCCATGGAGAAAAGTGCGCATGGTGACTGTTGTATTCCATACCGATACAATTTCTGTGTTTCATCGACACTTTGAAGTCCCACAGATTACAGAATGCCTCCAGATGTGCATCGGAAACTACTACTGGTCTTCCATGTAACGATCAAAGCGTAGACTGTTTGAAACATTGCTCCCATGGAGGAATGTGCGCATGGTGACTCTTGTATTCAATCCCGATGCAATTTCTGTGTTACATCAACACTCAGATAGTCCACAGATTACAGAATGCCTCAAGATGTGCATCGGTAACTAATACTGGACTTCCAGGGAACGATGAAAGCTTAGACTGTTTGAGACATTACTACCATAGAGGAAAGTGCAAATGGTGACTGTTGTATTCAATCCCGAGGCAATTTCTGTGTTTCATCAACACTCTGATAGTCCACAGATTACAGAACGCCTCCAGATGTGCATCGGAAACTACTACTGTTCTTCCAGGGAACGATCAAAGCGTAGACTGCTTGAGATACTACTCCTATGGAGGAAAGGGCGCATGTTGACTGTTATAATCAATCCCGATGCAATTTCTGTGTTTCATCAACACTCTGATAGTCCACAGATTAGAGAATGCCTCCAGATGTGCATCGGAAACCACTACTTGTCTTCCAGGTAACGATCAAAGCGTAAACTCTTTGCGACATTACTCCCATGGAGGAAAGTGCACATGGTGACTGTTGTATTCATTCCCGATGCATTTTCTGTGTTTCATCAACACTCCGATAGTCCACAGATTACAGAATGCCTCCCGATGTGCATCGGAAACTACTACTGGTCTTCCTGGGAACGATCAAAGCGTAGACTGTTTGAGACATTACTCCCATGGAGGAAAATGCGCATGTTGACTGTTGTATTCAATTCCGATGCAATTTCTGTGTTTCATCAACACTCTGATAGTCCACAGATTACAGAATGCCTCCAGATGTGCATCGGAAACTACTTCTGGTCTTCCAGGGTACGATCAAAGAATAGACTGTTTGAGACATTACTCCCATGGAGGAAAGTGCGCATGGTGCCTGTTGTATTCAATCCCGATGCAATTCCCGTGTTTCAGCAACAGTCTGATAGCTTACAGATTAGAGAATGCCTCCAGATGTGCATCGTAAACTACTACTGGTCTTCCTGGGAACGATCAAAGAGTAGACTGTTTCAGACATTACCCACATGGAGGAAAGTGCGCATGGTGATTGTTGTATTCAATCCCGATGCAATTTCTGTGTTTCATCAACAGTCTAATAGTCCACAGATTACAGAATGCCTCCAGATGTGCATTGGAAACTACTATTGGTCTTCCAGGAAACGATCAAAGCGTAGCCTGTATGAGAATTCCTCACATGGAGGAAAGTGCACATGGTGACAGTTTTACTCAATCCCGATGCATTTTCTGTGTTTCATCAACACTCTGATAGTCCACAGATTACAAAATGCCTCCAGATGTGCATCGGAAAATACTTCTGGTCTTCCAGGGTACGATCAAAGAATAGACTCTTTGAGACATTACTCCCATGGAGGAAAGTGCGCATGGTGCCTGCTGTATTCAATCCCGATGCAATTTCTGTGTTTCATCAAGAGTCAGATAGTCCACAGATTACAGAAGGCCTCCAGATGTTACCGGAAACTACTACGGGTCTTCAAGGGAACGATCAAAGCGTAAACTGTTTCAGACATTCTTCCCATGGAGGAAAGTGCGCATGCTGACTGTTGTATTCAATCCCGACGCAATTTCTGTGTTTCATCAACAGTCAGATAGTTCACAGATTACAGGTTGTCTCTAGATGTGCATCGGAAACTACTACTGGTCTTCCAGGGAACGATCAAAGCGTAGTCTGTTTGAGACATTACTCCCATAAAGGAAAGTACTCATGGTGACTGTTGTATTCAGTCCCGATGCAATTTCTGTGTTTCATCAACACTCTGATAGTCCACAGATTACAGAATGCCTCCAGATGTGCATCGGAAACTACTACTGGTCTTCCAGGGAGCGATCAAATCGTAGACTGTTTCAGACATTACTCCCAAGTATGAAAGTGGGCATGGTGACTGTTGTATTCAATCCCAATGCAATTTCTGTGATTCATCAACACTTTGAAGTTCCACAGATTACAGAATGCCACCAGATGTGCATCGGAAACTACTACTGGTCTTCCAAGGAACGATCAAAGCGTAGACTGTTTTAGACATTCCTCCCATGGAGGAAAGTGCGCGTGGTGATTGTTGTATTCAATCCCGATGCAATTTCTGTGATTCATCAACCCTCTGATAGTCCACAGATTACAGAATGCCTCCAGATGTGCATCGGTAACTACTACTGGTCTTCCAGCTAACGATCAAAACGTAGACTCTTTGAGACATTACTCCCATAGAGGAAAGTGCGCATGGTGACTGTTGTATTCAATCCCGAGGCAATTTCTGTGTTTCATCTACACTTTGAAGGTCCACAGATTACAGATTGCCTCCAGATGAGCGTCGGAAACTACTACTGATCTTCCTGGGAACGATCAAAACGTAGACTGTTTGAAACATTGCTCCCATGGAAAAAAGTGAGCATGGTGCCTGTTGTATTCAATCCCAATACGATTTCTGTGTTTCATCAACACTCTGATAGTATAAAGATTAGTGAATGCCTCCAGATGTGCATCGGTAACTACTACTGGTCTTCAAGAGAACGATCAAAGCGTAGACTTTTTGAGAAATTCCTCCCACGGAGGAAAGTGCGCATGGTGACTCTTGTATTCAATCCCGATGCAATTTCTGTGTTTCATCAACACTCAGATTGTCCACAGATTACAGAATGCCTCAAGATGTGCATCGCAAACTGCTACTGGTCTTACAGGGAACGATCAAAGCGTTGACTGTTTGAGACATTCCTCCCATGGAGGAAAGTGCGCGTGGTGATTGTTGTATTCAATCCCGATGCAATTTCTGTGATTCATCAACCCTCTGATAGTCCACAGATTACAGAATGCCTCCAGATGTGCATCGGTAACTACTACTGGTCTTCCAGCTAACGATCAAAACGTAGACTCTTTGAGACATTACTCCCATAGAGGAAAGTGCGCATGGTGACTGTTGTATTCAATCCCGAGGCAATTTCTGTGTTTCATCTACACTTTGAAGGTCCACAGATTACAGATTGCCTCCAGATGAGCGTCGGAAACTAGTACTGATCTTCCTGGGAACGATCAAAACGTAGACTGTTTCAGACACTACTGCCATGGAGGAAAGTGAGCATGGTGACTGTTGTATTCAAGCCCGATGCAATTTCTGTGTTTCATCAACACTTTGAAGGTCCACAGAGTACAGAATGCCTCCAGATGTGCATCGGAAACTTTTTCTGGTCTTCCAGGAAGCGATCAAATAATAGACTGTTTGAGACATTACTCCCATGGAGGAAAGTGTGCATAGTGCCTGTTGTATTCAATCCGTATGCTATTTCTGTGTTTCATCAACATTCTGATGGTCCACAGATTTCAGAATTCCTCCAGATGTGCATCGGAAACTACTTCTGGTCATCCAGGGAACGATCAAAGCGTAGACTGTTTGTGACACTACTCCCATGGTGGAAAATACGCATGGTGACTGTTGTATTCAAGCCCGATGCAATTTCTGTGTTTCATCAACACTCAGATAGTCCACAGATTACAGAATGCCTCCAGATGTGCATCGGTAACTACAACTGGTCTTCCAGGGAACGATCATAGCGTAGACTGTTTGAGAATTACTCCCATGGAGCAAAATGTGCATGGTGACTGTTGTATTCATCCCGATGCAATTTCTGTGTTTCATCAACACTTTGAAGGTCCACAGAGTACAGAATGCCTCCAGATGTGTATCGGAAACTACTACTGGTCTTCCAGGGAACGATAAAAGCGTAGACTGTTTCAGACATTTCTCCCATGGAGAAAAGTGCGCATGGTGACTGTTGTATTCCATACCGATACAATTTCTGTGTTTCATCGACACTTTGAAGTCCCACAGATTACAGAATGCCTCCAGATGTGCATCGGAAACTACTACTGGTCTTCCATGTAACGATCAAAGCGTAGACTGTTTGAAACATTGCTCCCATGGAGGAATGTGCGCATGGTGACTCTTGTATTCAATCCCGATGCAATTTCTGTGTTACATCAACACTCAGATAGTCCACAGATTACAGAATGCCTCAAGATGTGCATCGGTAACTAATACTGGACTTCCAGGGAACGATGAAAGCTTAGACTGTTTGAGACATTACTACCATAGAGGAAAGTGCAAATGGTGACTGTTGTATTCAATCCCGAGGCAATTTCTGTGTTTCATCAACACTCTGATAGTCCACAGATTACAGAACGCCTCCAGATGTGCATCGGAAACTACTACTGTTCTTCCAGGGAACGATCAAAGCGTAGACTGCTTGAGATACTACTCCTATGGAGGAAAGGGCGCATGTTCACTGTTATAATCAATCCCGATGCAATTTCTGTGTTTCATCACCACTCTGATAGTCCACAGATTAGAGAATGCCTCCAGATGTGCATCGGAAACCACTACTTGTCTTCCAGGTAACGATCAAAGCGTAAACTCTTTGCGACATTACTCCCATGGAGGAAAGTGCACATGGTGACTGTTGTATTCATTCCCGATGCATTTTCTGTGTTTCATCAACACTCCGATAGTCCACAGATTACAGAATGCCTCCCGATGTGCATCGGAAACTACTACTGGTCTTCCTGGGAACGATCAAAGCGAAGACTGTTTGAGACATTACTCCCATGGAGGAAAATGCGCATGTTGACTGTTGTATTCAATTCCGATGCAATTTCTGTGTTTCATCAACACTCTGATAGTCCACAGATTACAGAATGCCTCCAGATGTGCATCGGAAACTACTTCTGGTCTTCCAGGGTACGATCAAAGAATAGACTGTTTGAGACATTACTCCCATGGAGGAAAGTGCGCATGGTGCCTGTTGTATTCAATCCCGATGCAATTCCCGTGTTTCAGCAACAGTCTGATAGCTTAAAGATTAGAGAATGCCTCCAGATGTGCATCGTAAACTACTACTGGTCTTCCTGGGAACGATCAAAGAGTAGACTGTTTCAGACATTACCCACATGGAGGAAAGTGCGCATGGTGACTGTTGTATTCAATCCCGATGCAATTTCTGTGTTTCATCAACAGTCTAATAGTCCACAGATTACAGAATGCCTCCAGATGTGCATTGGAAACTACTATTGGTCTTCCAGGAAACGATCAAAGCGTAGCCTGTATGAGAATTACTCACATGGAGGAAAGTGCACATGGTGACAGTTTTACTCAATCCCGATGCATTTTCTGTGTTTCATCAACACTCTGATAGTCCACAGATTACAAAATGCCTCCAGATGTGCATCGGAAAATACTTCTGGTCTTCCAGGGTACGATCAAAGAATAGACTCTTTGAGACATTACTCCCATGGAGGAAAGTGCGCATGGTGACTGCTGTATTCAATCCCGACGCAATTTCTGTGTTTCATCAACAGTCAGATAGTTCACAGATTACAGGTTGTCTCTAGATGTGCATCGGAAACTACTACTGGTCTTCCAGGGAACGATCAAAGCGTAGTCTGTTTGAGACATTACTCCCATAAAGGAAAGTACTCATGGTGACTGTTGTATTCAGTCCCGATGCAATTTCTGTGTTTCATCAACACTCTGATAGTCCACAGATTACAGAATGCCTCCAGATGTGCATCGGAAACTACTACTGGTCTTCCAGGGAGCGATCAAATCGTAGACTGTTTCAGACATTACTCCCAAGTATGAAAGTGGGCATGGTGACTGTTGTATTCAATCCCAATGCAATTTCTGTGATTCATCAACACTTTGAAGTTCCACAGATTACAGAATGCGACCAGATGTGCATCGGAAACTACTACTGGTCTTCCAAGGAACGATCAAAGCGTAGACTGTTTTAGACATTACTAACATGGAGGAAAGTGCGGATGGTGACTGTTGTATTCAATCCCGATGCATTTGCTGTGTTTCTACAACACTTTGAAGGTCCACAGATTACAGAATGCCTCGAGATGTGCATCGGAAACTACTTCTGGTCTTCCAGTTAACGATCAAAAAATAGACTGTTTGAGACATTACTCCCATGGAGGACAGTGCGCATGGTGCCTGTTGTATTCAATCCCGATGCAATTTCTGTGTTTCATCAACAGTCTGATAGTCCACAGATTACAGAAGGCCTCCAGATGTGAATCGGAAACTAACACTGGTCTTCCAGGGAACGATCAAAGCGTAGACTGTTTGAGACATTACTCCCATGGAGGAAAGTGCGCATGGTGAATGTTGTATTGAATCCCGAGGCAATTTCTGTGTTTCGTCAACACTTTGAAGTTCCACAGATTACAGAATGTCTCCAGACGTGCATCAATAACTACTACTGGTCTTCCACGGAACGATCAAAGGGTAGACTGTTAGAGACATTACTCCCATGGAGGAAAGTGCGCATGGTGACTGTTGTATTCAGTCCCGATGCAATTTCTGTGTTTCATAAACACTCTGATAGTCAACAGATTACAGAATGCCTCCAGATGTGCATCGGAAACTAACACTGGTCTTCCAGGGAACGTTCAAAGCATAGGCTGTTTGAGACATTACTAACATGGAGGAAAGTGCGGATGGTGACTGTTGTATTCAATCCCGATGCAATTTCTGTGTTTCATCAACACTCTGATAGTCCACAGATTATAGAATGCCTAATGATGTGCATCGGAAACTACTTCTGGTCTTCCAGGGAACGATCAAAGAATAGACTGTTTGAGACATTACTCCCATGGAGGAAAGTGCGCATGGTGCCTGTTCTATTCAATCCCCACGCAATTTCTGTGTTTCATCAACAGTCTGATAGTCCACAGATAACAGAATGCCTCCAGATGTGCATCGGAAACTACTACTGGTCTTACAGGGAACGATCAAAGCATAGACTGTTTGAGACATTCCTCCCATGGAGGAAAGTGCGCGTGGTGACTGTTGTATACAATCCCGATGCAATTTCTGTGTTTCATCAACTCTCTGATAGTCCACAGATTACAGAATGCCTCCAGATGTGCAACGGAAACTACTACTGGTTATCCAGTGAATGAACAAAGCGTAGACTGTTTGAAACATTGCTCCCATGGAAAAAAGTGAGCATGGTGCCTGTTGTATTCAATCCCAATACGATTTCTGTGTTTCATCAACACTCTGATAGTATAAAGATTAGTGAATGCCTCCAGATGTGCATCGGTAACTACTACTGGTCTTCAAGAGAACGATCAAAGCGTAGGCTTTTTGAGAAATTCCTCCCACGGAGGAAAGTGCGCATGGTGACTCTTGTATTCAATCCCGATGCAATTTCTGTGTTTCATCAACACTCAGATTGTCCACAGATTACAGAATGCCTCATGATGTGCATCGGAAACTGCTACTGGTCTTACAGGGAACGATCAAAGCGTTGACTGTTTGAGACATTCCTCCCATGGAGGAAAGTGCGCGTGGTGATTGTTGTATTCAATCCCGATGCAATTTCTGTGTTTCATCAACACTCTGATAGTCCACAGATTACAGAATGCCTCCAGATGTGCATCGGTAACTACTACTGGTCTTCCAGCTAACGATCAAAACGTAGACTCTTTGAGACATTACTCCCATAGAGGAAAGTGCGCATGGTGACTGTTGTATTCAATCCCGAGGCAATTTCTGTGTTTCATCTACACTTTGAAGGTCCACAGATTACAGATTGCCTCCAGATGAGCGTCGGAAACTACTACTGATCTTCCTGGGAACGATCAAAACGTAGACTGTTTCAGACACTACTGCCATGGAGGAAAGTGAGCATGGTGACTGTTGTATTAAAGCCCGATGCAATTTCTGTGTTTCATCAACATTCTGATGGTCCACAGATTACAGAATTCCTTCAGATGTGCATCGGAAACTACTTCTGGTCATCCAGGGAACGATCAAAGCGTAGACTGTTTGTGACACTACTCCCATGGTGGAAAATACGCATGGTGACTGTTGTATTCAAGCCCGATGCAATTTCTGTGTTTCATCAACACTCAGATAGTCCACAGATTAGAGAATGCCTCCAGATGTGCATCGGAAACCACTACTTGTCTTCCAGGTAACGATCAAAGCGTAAACTCTTTGCGACATTACTCCCATGGAGGAAAGTGCACATGGTGACTGTTGTATTCATTCCCGATGCATTTTCTGTGTTTCATCAACACTCCGATAGTCCACAGATTACAGAATGCCTCCCGATGTGCATCGGAAACTACTACTGGTCTTCCTGGGAACGATCAAAGCGTAGACTGTTTGAGACATTACTCCCATGGAGGAAAATGCGCATGGTGACTGTTGTATTCAATTCCGATGCAATTTCTGTGTTTCATCAACACTCTGATAGTCCACAGATTACAGAATGCCTCCAGATGTGCATCGGAAACTACTTCTGGTCTTCCAGGGTACGATCAAAGAATAGACTGTTTGAGACATTACTCCCATGGAGGAAAGTGCGCATGGTGCCTGTTGTATTCAATCCCGATGCAATTCCTGTGTTTCAGCAACAGTCTGATAGCTTACAGATTAGAGAATGCCTCCAGATGTGCATCGTAAACTACTACTGGTCTTCCTGGGAACGATCAAAGAGTAGACTGTTTCAGACATTACCCACATGGAGGAAAGTGCGCATGGTGACTGTTGTATTCAATCCCGATGCAATTTCTGTGTTTCATCAACAGTCTAATAGTCCACAGATTACAGAATGCCTCCAGATGTGCATTGGAAACTACTATTGGTCTTCTAGGAAACGATCAAAGCGTAGCCTGTATGAGAATTACTCACATGGAGGAAAGTGCACATGGTGACAGTTTTACTCAATCCCGATGCATTTTCTGTGTTTCATCAACACTCTGATAGTCCACAGATTACAAAATGCCTCCAGATGTGCATCGGAAAATACTTCTGGTCTTCCAGGGTACGATTAAAGAATAGACTCTTTGAGACATTACTCCCATGGAGGAAAGTGCGCATGGTGCCTGCTGTATTCAATCCCGATGCAATTTCTGTGTTTCATCAAGAGTCAGATAGTCCACAGATTACAGAAGGCCTCCTGATGTTACCGGAAACTACTACTGGTCTTCAAGGGAACGATCAAAGCGTAAACTGTTTCAGACATTCTTCCCATGGAGGAAATTGCGCATGCTGACTGTTGTATTCAATCCCGATGCAATTTCTGTGTTTCATCAACATTCAGATAGTTCACAGATTACAGGTTGTCTCTAGATGTGCATCGGAAACTACTACTGGTCTTCCAGGGAACGATCAAAGCGTAGTCTGTTTGAGACATTACTCCCATAAAGGAAAGTACTCATGGTGACTGTTGTATTCAGTCCCGATGCAATTTCTGTGTTTCATCAACACTCTGATAGTCCACAGATTACAGAATGCCTCCAGATGTGCATCGGAAACTACTACTGGTCTTCCAGGGAGCGATCAAATCGTAGACTGTTTCAGACATTACTCCCAAGTATGAAAGTGGGCATGGTGACTGTTGTATTCAATCCCAATGCAATTTCTGTGATTCATCAACACTTTGAAGTTCCACAGATTACAGAATGCCACCAGATGTGCATCGGAAACTACTACTGGTCTTCCAAGGAACGATCAAAGCGTAGACTGTTTTAGACATTACTAACATGGAGGAAAGTGCGGATGGTGACTGTTGTATTCAATCCCGATGCATTTGCTGTGTTTCTACAACACTTTGAAGGTCCACAGATTACAGAATGCCTCGAGATGTGCATCGGAAACTACTTCTGGTCTTCCAGTTAACGATCAAAAAATAGACTGTTTGAGACATTACTCCCATGGAGGACAGTGCGCATGGTGCCTGTTGTATTCAATCCCGATGCAATTTCTGTGTTTCATCAACAGTCTGATAGTCCACAGATTACAGAAGGCCTCCAGATGTGAATCGGAAACTAACACTGGTCTTCCAGGGAACGATCAAAGCGTAGACTGTTTGAGACATTACTCCCATGGAGGAAAGTGCGCATGGTGACTGTTGTATTCAGTCCCGATGCAATTTCTGTGTTTCATAAACACTCTGATAGTCAACAGATTACAGAATGCCTCCAGATGTGCATCGGAAACTACTTCTGGTCCTCCAGGGAACGATCAAAGAATAGACTGTTTGAGACATTACTCCCATGGAGGAAAGTGCGCATGGTGCCTGTTCTATTCAATCCCCACGCAATTTCTGTGTTTGATCAACAGTCTGATAGTCCACAGATAACAGAATGCCTCCAGATGTGCATCGGAAACTACTACTGGTCTTCCTGGGAACGATCAAAACGTAGAGTGTCTGAGACATTACGCCCATGGAGGAAAGTGCGCATGGTGCCTGTCGTATTCAATCCCGATGCTACTTCTGTATTTCATCAAAAGTCTGATAGTCCACAGATTACAGAATGCCTCCAGATGTGCATCGGAAACTACTACTGGTCTTCCAGGGAACGATCAAAGTGTAGACTGTTTGAGACATTACTCCCATGGAGGAAAGTGCTCATGGTGACTGTTGTATTCAATCCCGATGCAATTTCTGTGTTTCATCAGTACTCTGATAGTCCACAGATTACAGAATGCCTCCAGATGTGCATCGGAAACTACTACAGGTTCTTCCAGGGAACGATCAATGCGTAGACTCTTTCAGACATTACTCCCATGGAGGAAAGTGCACATGGTGACTGTTGTATTCAATACCGATGCAATTTCTGTGTTTCATCTACACTTTGAAGGTCCACGGATTACAGAATGCCTCCAGATGTGCACCGGAAACTACTACTGGTCTTCCAGGGAACGAACAAAGCGTAGACTGTTTGAAACATTGCTCCCATGGAAAAAAGTGAGCATGGTGCCTGTTGTATTCAATCAAAATACGATTTCTGTGTTTCATCAACACTCTGATAGTATAAAGATTAGTGAATGCCTCCAGATGTGCATCGGTAACTACTACTGGTCTTCAAGAGAACGATCAAAGCGTAGACTTTTTGAGAAATTCCTCCCACGGAGGAAAGTGCGCATGGTGACTCTTGTATTCAATCCCGATGCAATTTCACTGTTTCATCAACACTTTGAAGTCCCACAGATTACAGAATGCCTCCAGATGTGCATCGGAAACTACTACTGGCATCCATGTAACGATCAAAGCGTAGACTGTTTGAAACATTGCTCCCATGGAGGAATGTGTGCATGGTGACTCTTGTATTCAATCCCGATGCAATTTCTGTGTTACATCAACACTCAGATAGTCCACAGATTACAGAATGCCTCAAGATGTGCATCGGTAACTAATACTGGACTTCCAGGGAACGATGAAAGCTTAGACTGTTTGAGACATTACTACCATAGAGGAAAGTGCAAATGGTGACTGTTGTATTCAATCCCGAGGCAATTTCTGTGTTTCATCAACACTCTGATAGTCCACAGATTACAGAACGCCTCCAGATGTGCATCGGAAGCTATTACTCTTCTTCCAGGGAACGATCAAAGCGTAGACTGCTTGAGATACTACTCCTATGGAGGAAAGGGCGCATGTTCACTGTTATAATCAATCCCGATGCAATTTCTGTGTTTCATCAACACTCTGATAGTCCACAGATTAGAGAATGCCTCCAGATGTGCATCGGAAACCACTACTTGTCTTCCAGGTAACGATCAAAGCGTAAACTCTTTGCGACATTACTCCCATGGAGGAAAGTGCACATGGTGACTGTTGTATTCATTCCCGATGCATTTTCTGTGTTTCATCAACACTCCGATAGTCCACAGATTACAGAATGCCTCCCGATGTGCATCGGAAACTACTACTGGTCTTCCTGGGAACGATCAAAGCGTAGACTGTTTGAGACATTACTCCCATGGAGGAAAATGCGCATGGTGATTGTTGTATTCAATTCCGATGCAATTTCTGTGTTTCATCAACACTCTGATAGTCCACAGATTACAGAATGCCTCCAGATGTGCATCGGAAACTACTTCTGGTCTTCCAGGGTACGATCAAAGAATAGACTGTTTGAGACATTACTCCCATGGAGGAAAGTGCGCATGGTGCCTGTTGTATTCAATCCCGATGCAATTCCTGTGTTTCAGCAACAGTCTGATAGCTTACAGATTAGAGAATGCCTCCAGATGTGCATCGTAAACTACTACTGGTCTTCCTGGGAACGATCAAAGAGTAGACTGTTTCAGACATTACCCACATGGAGGAAAGTGCGCATGGTGACTGTTGTATTCAATCCTGATGCAATTTCTGTGTTTCATCAACAGTCTAATAGTCCACAGATTACAGAATGCCTCCAGATGTGCATTGGAAACTACTATTGGTCTTCCAGGAAACGATCAAAGCGTAGCCTGTATGAGAATTACTCACATGGAGGAAAGTGCACATGGTGACAGTTTTACTCAATCCCGATGCATTTTCTGTGTTTCATCAACACTCTGATAGTCCACAGATTACAAAATGCCTCCAGATGTGCATCGGAAAATACTTCTGGTCTTCCAGGGTACGATCAAAGAATAGACTCTTTGAGACATTACTCCCATGGAGGAAAGTGTGCATGGTGCCTGCTGTATTCAATCCCGATGCAATTTCTGTGTTTCATCAAGAGTCAGATAGTCCACAGATTACAGAAGGCCTCCAGATGTTACCGGAAACTACTACTGGTCTTCCAGGGAACGATCAAAGCGTAAACTGTTTCAGACATTCTTCCCATGGAGGAAAGTGCGCATGCTGACTGTTGTATTCAATCCCGATGCAATTTCTGTGTTTCATCAACAGTCAGATAGTTCACAGATTACAGGTTGTCTCTAGATGTGCATCGGAAACTACTACTGGTCTTCCAGGGAACGATCAAAGCGTAGTCTGTTTGAGACATTACTCCCATAAAGGAAAGTACTCATGGTGACTGTTGTATTCAGTCCCGATGCAATTTCTGTGTTTCATCAACACTCTGATAGTCCACAGATTACAGAATGCCTCCAGATGTGCATCGGAAACTACTACTGGTCTTCCAGGGAGCGATCAAATCGTAGACTGTTTCAGATATTACTCCCAAGTAGGTAAGTGGGCATGGTGACTGTTGTATTCAATCCCAATGCAATTTCTGTGATTCTTCAACACTTTGAAGTTCCACAGATTACAGAATGCCACCAGATGTGCATCGGAAACTACTACTGGTCTTCCAAGGAACGATCAAAGCGTAGACTGTTTTAGACATTACTAACATGGAGGAAAGTGCGGATGGTGACTGTTGTATTCAATCCCGATGCATTTGCTGTGTTTCTACAACACTTTGAAGGTCCACAGATTACAGAATGCATTGAGATGTGCATCGGAAACTACTTCTGGTCTTCCAGTTAACGATCAAAAAATAGACTGTTTGAGACATTACTCCCATGGAGGACAGTGCGCATGGTGCCTGTTGTATTCAATCCCGATGCAATTTCTGTGTTTCATCAACAGTCTGATAGTCCACAGATTACAGAAGGCCTCCAGATGTGAATCGGAAACTAACACTGGTCTTCCAGGGAACGATCAAAGCGTAGACTGTTTGAGACATTACTCCCATGGAGGATAGTGCGCATGGTGAATGTTGTATTGAATCCCGAGGCAATTTCTGTGTTTCGTCAACACTTTGAGGTTCCACAGATTACAGAATGTCTCCAGACGTGCATCAATAACTACTACTGGTCTTCCACGGAACGATCAAAGGGTAGACTGTTAGAGACATTACTCCCATGGAGGAAAGTGCGCATGGTGCCTGTTGTATTCAATCCCCACGCAATTTCTGTGTTTCATCAACAGTCTGATAGTCCACAGATAACAGAATGCCTCCAGATGTGCATCGGAAACTACTACTGGTCTTACAGGGAACGATCAAAGCATAGACTGTTTGAGACATTCCTCCCATGGAGGAAAGTGCGCGTGGTGACTGTTGTATTCAATCCCGATGCAATTTCTGTGTTTCATCAACACTCTGATAGTCCACAGATTACAGAATGTCTCCAGATGTGTATCGGAAACTACTACTTGTCTTCCAGGCAACGATCAAAGCGTAGACTGTTTGAGACATTACTCCCATGGAGGAAAGTGCGCGTGGTGACTGTTGTATTCAATCCCGATGCAATTTCTGTGTTTCATCAACACTCTGATAGTATAAAGATTAGTGAATGCCTCCAGATGTGCATCGGTAGCTACTACTGGTCTTCAAGAGAACGATCAAAGCGTAGACTTTTTGAGAAATTCCTCCCACGGAGGAAAGTGCGCATGGAGACTCTTGTATTCAATCCCGATGCAATTTCTGTGTTTCATCAACACTCAGATTGTCCACAGATTACAGAATGCCTCAAGATGTGCATCGGAAACTGCTACTGGTCTTACAGGGAACGATCAAAGCGTTGACTGTTTGAGACATTCCTCCCATGGAGGAAAGTGCGCGTGGTGATTGTTGTATTCAATCCCGATGCAATTTCTGTGTTTCGTCAACACTCTGATAGTCCACAGATTACAGAATGCCTCCAGATGTGCATCGGTAACTACTACTGGTCTTCCAGCTAACGATCAAAACGTAGACTCTTTGAGACATTACTCCCATAGAGGAAAGTGCGCATGGTGACTGTTGTATTCAATCCCGAGGCAATTTCTGTGTTTCATCTACACTTTGAAGGTCCACAGATTACAGATTGCCTCCAGATGAGCGCCGGAAACTACTACTGATCTTCCTGGGAACGATCAAAACGTAGACTGTTTCAGACACTACTGCCATGGAGGAAAGTGAGCATGGTGACTGTTGTATTCAAGCCCGATGCATTTTCTGTGTTTCATCACCACTCTGATAGACCACAGATTACAGAATGCCTTTAGACGTGCATCGGAAACTACTACTGGTCTTTCTGGGAACGATCACAGCGTAGACTGTTTGAGAAATTGCTCCCATGGAGGAAAGTGCGCATGGTGGCTGTTGTATTCAATCCCGATGCAATTTCTGTGTTTCATCAACACTATGAAGGTCCACAGATTACAGTATGCCACCAGATGTGCATCAAAAACTACTACTGGACTTCCAGGGAACGATCAAAGCGTAGACTGTTTGAAAATTACCCCCATGGAGGAAAGTGCGAATGGTGACTGTTGTATTCAATCCCGATGCAATTTCTGTGTTTCATCAACACTCTGATAGTCCACAGATTACAGATTTCCTCCAGATGTGCATCGGAAACTACTTCTGGTCATCCAGGGAACGATCAAAGCGTAGACTGTTAGAGACATTACTCCCATGGATGAAAGTGCGCATGGTGACTGTTGTATTCAATCCCGATGCAATTTCTGTGTTTCATCAACAGTCTGATAGTCCACAGATAACAGAATGCCTCCAGATGTGCATCGGAAACTACTACTGGTCTTACAGGGAACGATCAAAGCATAGACTGTTTGAGACATTCCTCCCATGGAGGAAAGTGCGCGTGGTGACTGTTGTATTCAATCCCGATGCAATTTCTGTGTTTCATCAACACTCTGATAGTCCACAGATTACAGAATGCCTCCAGATGTGCAACGGAAACTACTACTGGTTATCCAGTGAATGAACAAAGCGTAGTCTGTTTGAGACTTTACTTTTATGGAGGAAATTGTGCATGGTGACATTTGCATTCAATCCCGATGCAACGTCTGTGTTTCATCAACACTCTGATAGTCCACAGATTACAGAATGTCTCCAGATGTGTATCGGAAACTACTACTTGTCTTCCAGGCAACGATCAAAGCGTAGACTGTTTGAGACATTACTCACATGGAGGAAAGTGCGCATGGTGACTGTTGTACTCAATCCCAAAGCATTTTCTGTGTTTCATCAACTCTCTGATAGTCCGCAGATTACAGAATGCCTCCAGATGTGCATCGGAAACTACTACTGGTCTTCCTGGGAACGATCAAAACGTAGAGTGTCTGAGACATTACGCCCATGGAGGAAAGTGCGCATCGTGCCTGTCGTATTCAATCCCGATGCTACTTCTGTATTTCATCAAAAGTCTGATAGTCCACAGATTACAGAATGCCTCCAGATGTGCATCGGAAACTACTACTGGTCTTCCAGGGAACGATCAAAGTGTAGACTGTTTGAGACATTACTCCCATGGAGGAAAGTGCTCATGGTGACTGTTGTATTCAATCCCGATGCAATTTCTGTGTTTCATCAGTACTCTGATAGTCCACAGATTACAGAATGCCTCCAGATGTGCATCGGAAACTACTACAGGTCTTCCAGGGAACGATCAAAGCGTAGACTCTTTCAGACATTACTCCCATGGAGGAAAGTGCACATGGTGACTGTTGTATTCAATACCGATGCAATTTCTGTGTTTCATCTACACTTTGAAGGTCCACGGATTACAGAATGCCTCCAGATGTGCATCGGAAACTACTACTGGTCTTCCAGGGAACGAACAAAGCGTAGACTGTTTGAAACATTGCTCCCATGGAAAAAAGTGAGCATGGTGCCTGTTGTATTCAATCCCAATACGATTTTTGTGTTTCATCAACACTCTGATAGTATAAAGATTAGTGAATGCCTCCAGATGTGCATCGGTAACTACTACTGGTCTTCAAGAGAACGATCAAAGCGTAGACTTTTTGAGAAATTCCTCCCACGGAGGAAAGTGCGCATGGTGACTCTTGTATTCAATCCCGATGCAATTTCTGTGTTTCATCAACACTCAGATTGTCCACAGATTACAGAATGCCTCCAGATGTGCATCGGAAACTGCTACTGGTCTTACAGGGAACGATCAAAGCGTTGACTGTTTGAGACATTCCTCCCATGGAGGAAAGTGCACGTGGTGATTGTTGTATTCAATCCCGATGCAATTTCTGTGTTTCGTCAACACTCTGATAGTCCACAGATTACAGAATGCCTCCAGATGTGCATCGGTAACTACTACTGGTCTTCCAGCTAACGATCAAAACGTAGACTCTTTGAGACATTACTTCCATAGAGGAAAGTGCGCATGGTGACTGTTGTATTCAATCCCGAGGCAATTTCTGTGTTTCATCTACACTTTGAAGGTCCACAGATTACAGATTGCCTCCAGATGAGCGCCGGAAACTACTACTGATCTTCCTGGGAACGATCAAAACGTAGACTGTTTCAGACACTACTGCCATGGAGGAAAGTGAGCATGGTGACTGTTGTATTCAAGCCCGATGCAATTTCTGTGTATCATCAACACTTTGAAGGTCCACAGAGTACAGAATGCCTCCAGATGTGCATCGGAAACTTTTTCTGGTCTTCCAGGAAACGATCAAATAATAGACTGTTTGAGACATTACTCCCATGGAGGAAAGTGTGCATAGTGCCTGTTGTATTCAATCCGTATGCTATTTCTGTGTTTCATCAACATTCTGATGGTCCACAGATTACAGAATTCCTCCAGATGTGCATCGGAAACTACTTCTGGTCATCCAGGGAACGATCAAAGCGTAGACTGTTTGTGACACTACTCCCATGGTGGAAAATACGCATGGTGACTGTTGTATTCAAGCCCGATGCAATTTCTGTGCTTCATCAACACTCAGATAGTCCACAGATTACAGAATGCCTCCAGATGTGCATCGGAAACTACAACTGTTCTTCCAGGGAACGATCATAGCGTAGACTCTTTGAGAATTACTCCCATGGAGGAAAGTGTGCATGGTGACTGTTGTATTCAATCCCGATGCCATTTCTGTGTTTCATCAACACTCTGATACTCCACAGATTACAGAATATCTCCAGATGTGCATCGGAAGTTACTACTGGTCTTCCAGCGAACGATCAAAGAGTAAACGCTTTGAGACATTACTCTCATGGAGGAAAGTGCCCATGGAGACTGTTGTATTCAATCCCGATGCATTTTCTGTGTTTCATCAACACTCTGATAGACCACAGATTACAGAATGCCTTTAGACGTGCATCGGAAACTACTACTGGTCTTTCTGGGAACGATCACAGCGTAGACTGTTTGAGAAATTGCTCCCATGGAGGAAAGTGCGCATGGTGGCTGTTGTATTCAATCCCGATGCAATTTGTGTGTTTCATCTACACTTTGAAGGTCCACAGATTACAGAATGCCACCAGATGTGCATCGAAAACTACTACTGGACTTCCAGGGAACGATCAAAGCGTAGACTGTTTGAAAATTACCCCCATGGAGGAAAGTGCGAATGGTGACTGTTGTATTCAATCCCGATGCAATTTCTGTGTTTCATCAGTACTCTGATAGTCCACAGATTACAGAATGCCTCCAGATGTGCATCGGAAACTACTTCTGGTCATCCAGGGAACGATCAAAGCGTAGACTGTTTGTGACACTACTCCCATGGTGGAAAATACGCATGGTGACTGTTGTATTCAAGCCAGATGCAATTTCTGTGTTTCATAAACACTCTGATAGTCAACAGATTACAGAATGCCTCCAGATGTGCATCGGAAACTAACACTGGTCTTCCAGGGAACGTTCAAAGCATAGGCAGTTTGAGACATTACTAACATGGAGGAAAGTGCGGATGGTGACTGTTGTATTCAATCCCGATGCAATTTCTGTGTTTCATCAACACTCTGATAGTCCACAGATTATAGAATGCCTCATGATGTGCATCGGAAACTACTTCTGGTCTTCCAGGGAACGATCAAAGAATAGACTGTTTGAGACATTACTCCCATGGAGGAAAGTGCGCATGGTGCCTGTTGTATTCAATCCCCACGCAATTTCTGTGTTTCATCAACAGTCTGATAGTCCACAGATAACAGAATGCCTCCAGATGTGCATCGGAAACTACTACTGGTCTTACAGGGAACGATCAAAGCATAGACTGTTTGAGACATTCCTCCCATGGAGGAAAGTGCGCGTGGTGACTGTTGTATTCAATCCCGATGCAATTTCTGTGTTTCATCAACACTCTGATAGTCCACAGATTACAGAATGCCTCCAGATGTGCAACGGAAACTACTACTGGTTATCCAGTGAATGAACAAAGCGTAGTCTGTTTGAGACTTTACTATTATGGAGGAAAGTGTGCATGGTGACATTTGCATTCAATCCCGATGCAACGTCTGTGTTTCATCAACACTCTGATAGTCCACAGATTACAGAATGTCTCCAGATGTGTATCGGAAACTACTACTTGTCTTCCAGGCAACGATCAAAGCGTAGACTGTTTGAGACATTACTCCCATGGAGGAAAGTGCGCGTGGTGACTGTTGTATTCAATCCCGATGCAATTTCTGTGTTTCATCAACACTCTGATAGTCCACAGATTACAGAATGCCTCCAGATGTGCAACGGAAACTACTACTGGTTATCCAGTGAATGAACAAAGCGTAGTCTGTTTGAGACTTTACTATTATGGAGGAAAGTGTGCATGGTGACATTTGCATTCAATCCCGATGCAATTTCTGTGTTTCATCAGTACTCTGATAGTCCACAGATTACAGAATGCCTCCAGATGTGCATCGGAAACTACTACTGGTCTTCCAGGGAACGAACAAAGCGTAGACTGTTTGAAACATTGCTCCCATGGAAAAAAGTGAGCATGGTGCCTGTTGTATTCAATCCCAATACGATTTTTGTGTTTCATCAACACTCTGATAGTATAAAGATTAGTGAATGCCTCCAGATGTGCATCGGTAACTACTACTGGTCTTCAAGAGAACGATCAAAGCGTAGACTTTTTGAGAAATTCCTCCCACGGAGGAAAGTGCGCATGGTGACTCTTGTATTCAATCCCGATGCAATTTCTGTGTTTCATCAACACTCAGATTGTCCACAGATTACAGAATGCCTCAAGATGTGCATCGGAAACTGCTACTGGTCTTACAGGGAACGATCAAAGCGTTGACTGTTTGAGACATTCCTCCCATGGAGGAAAGTGCGCGTGGTGATTGTTGTATTCAATCCCGATGCAATTTCTGTGTTTCGTCAACACTCTGATAGTCCACAGATTACAGAATGCCTCCAGATGTGCATCGGTAACTACTACTGGTCTTCCAGCTAACGATCAAAACGTAGACTCTTTGAGACATTACTCCCATGGAGGAAAGTGTGCATAGTGCCTGTTGTATTCAATCCGTATGCTATTTCTGTGTTTCATCAACATTCTGATGGTCCACAGATTACAGAATTCCTCCAGATGTGCATCGGAAACTACTTCTGGTCATCCAGGGAACGATCAAAGCGTAGACTGTTTGTGACACTACTCCCATGGTGGAAAATACGCATGGTGACTGTTGTATTCAAGGCCGATGCAATTTCTGTGTTTCATCAACACTCAGATAGTCCACAGATTACAGAATGCCTCCAGATGTGCATCGGAAACTACAACTGGTCTTCCAGGGAACGATCATAGCGTAGACTGTTTGAGAATTACTCCCATGGAGGAAAGTGTGCATGGTGACTGTTGTATTCAATCCCGATGCCATTTCTGTGTTTCATCAACACTCTGATACTCCACAGATTACAGAATATCTCCAGATGTGCATCGGAAGTTACTACTGGTCTTCCAGCGAACGATCAAAGAGTAAACGCTTTGAGACATTACTCTCATGGAGGAAAGTGCCCATGGAGACTGTTGTATTCAATCCCGATGCATTTTCTGTGTTTCATCAACACTCTGATAGACCACAGATTACAGAATGCCTTTAGACGTGCATCGGAAACTACTACTGGTCTTTCTGGGAACGATCACAGCGTAGACTGTTTGAGAAATTGCTCCCATGGAGGAAAGTGCGCATGGTGGCTGTTGTATTCAATCCCGATGCAATTTCTGTGTTTCATCAACACTTTGAAGGTCCACAGATTACAGAATGCCACCACATGTGCATCGAAAACTACTACTGGACTTCCAGGGAACGATCAAAGCGTAGACTGTTTGAAAATTACCCCCATGGAGGAAAGTGCGAATGGTGACTGTTGTATTCATCCCGATGCAATTTCTGTGTTTCATCAACACTCTGATAGTCCACAGATTACAGATTTCCTCCAGATGTGCATCGGAAACTACTTCTGGTCATCCAGGGAACGATCAAAGCGTAGACTGTTAGAGACATTACTCCCATGGATGAAAGTGCGCATGGTGACTGTTGTATTCAATCCCGATGCAATTTCTGTGTTTCATCAACAGTCTGATAGTCCACAGATAACAGAATGCCTCCAGATGTGCATCGGAAACTACTACTGGTCTTACAGGGAACGATCAAAGCATAGACTGTTTGAGACATTCCTCCCATGGAGGAAAGTGCGCGTGGTGACTGTTGTATTCAATCCCGATGCAATTTCTGTGTTTCATCAACACTCTGATAGTCCACAGATTACAGAATGCCTCCAGATGTGCAACGGAAACTACTACTGGTTATCCAGTGAATGAACAAAGCGTAGTCTGTTTGAGACTTTACTATTATGGAGGAAAGTGTGCATGGTGACATTTGCATTCAATCCCGATGCAACGTCTGTGTTTCATCAACACTCTGATAGTCCACAGAATGTCTCCAGATGTGTATCGGAAACTACTACTTGTCTTCCAGGCAACGATCAAAGCGTAGACTGTTTGAGACATTACTCACATGGAGGAAAGTGCGCATGGTGACTGTTGTACTCAATCCCAAAGCATTTTCTGTGTTTCATCAACTCTCTGATAGTCCACAGATTACAGAATGCCTCCAGATGTGCATCGGAAACTACTACTGGTCTTCCTGGGAACGATCAAAACGTAGAGTGTCTGAGACATTACGCCCAAGGAGGAAAGTGCGCATCGTGCCTGTCGTATTCAATCCCGATGCTACTTCTGTATTTCATCAAAAGTCTGATAGTCCACAGATTACAGAATGCCTCCAGATGTGCATCGGAAACTACTACTGGTCTTCCAGGGAACGATCAAAGTGTAGACTGTTTGAGACATTACTCCCATGGAGGAAAGTGCTCATGGTGACTGTTGTATTCAATCCCGATGCAATTTCTGTGTTTCATCAGTACTCTGATAGTCCACAGATTACAGAATGCCTCCAGATGTGCATCGGAAACTACTACAGGTCTTCCAGGGAACGATCAAAGCGTAGACTCTTTCAGACATTACTCCCATGGAGGAAAGTGCACATGGTGACTGTTGTATTCAATACCGATGCAATTTCTGTGTTTCATCTACACTTTGAAGGTCCACGGATTACAGAATGCCTCCAGATGTGCATCGGAAACTACTACTGGTCTTCCAGGGAACGAACAAATCGTAGACTGTTTGAAACATTGCTCCCATGGAAAAAAGTGAGCATGGTGCCTGTTGTATTCAATCCCAATACGATTTTTGTGTTTCATCAACACTCTGATAGTATAAAGATTAGTGAATGCCTCCAGATGTGCATCGGTAACTACTACTGGTCTTCAAGAGAACGATCAAAGCGTAGACTTTTTGAGAAATTCCTCCCACGGAGGAAAGTGCGCATGGTGACTCTTGTATTCAATCCCGATGCAATTTCTGTGTTTCATCAACACTCAGATTGTCCACAGATTACAGAATGCCTCAAGATGTGCATCGGAAACTGCTACTGGTCTTACAGGGAACGATCAAAGCGTTGACTGTTTGAGACATTCCTCCCATGGAGAAAAGTGCACGTGGTGATTGTTGTATTCAATCCCGATGCAATTTCTGTGTTTCGTCAACACTCTGATAGTCCACAGATTACAGAATGCCTCCAGATGTGCATCGGTAACTACTACTGGTCTTCCAGCTAACGATCAAAACGTAGACTCTTTGAGACATTACTCCCATAGAGGAAAGTGCGCATGGTGACTGTTGTATTCAATCCCGAGGCAATTTCTGTGTTTCATCTACACTTTGAAGGTCCACAGATTACAGATTGCCTCCAGATGAGCGCCGGAAACTACTACTGATCTTCCTGGGAACGATCAAAACGTAGACTGTTTCAGACACTACTGCCATGGAGGAAAGTGAGCATGGTGACTGTTGTATTCAAGCCCGATGCAATTTCTGTGTTTCATCAACACTTTGAAGGTCCACAGAGTACAGAATGCCTCCAGATGTGCATCGGAAACTTTTTCTGGTCTTCCAGGAAACGATCAAATAATAGACTGTTTGAGACATTACTCCCATGGAGGAAAGTGTGCATAGTGCCTGTTGTATTCAATCCGTATGCTATTTCTGTGTTTCATCAACATTCTAATGGTCCACAGATTACAGAATTCCTCCAGATGTGCATCGGAAACTACTTCTGGTCATCCAGGGAACGATCAAAGCGTAGACTGTTTGTGACACTACTCCCATGGTGGAAAATACGCATGGTGACTGTTGTATTCAAGCCCGATGCAATTTCTGTGCTTCATCAACAGTCTGATAGTCCACAGATAACAGAATGCCTCCAGATGTGCATCGGAAACTACTACTGGTCTTACAGGGAACGATCAAAGCATAGACTGTTTGAGACATTCCTCCCATGGAGGAAAGTGCGCGTGGTGACTGTTGTATTCAATCCCGATGCAATTTCTGTGTTTCATCAACACTCTGATAGTCCACAGATTACAGAATGCCTCCAGATGTGCAACGGAAACTACTACTGGTTATCCAGTGAATGAACAAAGCGTAGTCTGTTTGAGACTTTACTATTATGGAGGAAAGTGTGCATGGTGACATTTGCATTCAATCCCGATGCAACGTCTGTGTTTCATCAACACTCTGATAGTCCACAGATTACAGAATGTCTCCAGATGTGTATCGGAAACTACTACTTGTCTTCCAGGCAACGGTCAAAGCGTAGACTGTTTGAGACATTACTCACATGGAGGAAAGTGCGCATGGTGACTGTTGTACTCAATCCCAAAGCATTTTCTGTGTTTCATCAACTCTCTGATAGTCCACAGATTACAGAATGCCTCCAGATGTGCATCGGAAACTACTACTGGTCTTCCTGGGAACGATCAAAACGTAGAGTGTCTGAGACATTACGCCCATGGAGGAAAGTGCGCATGGTGCCTGTCGTATTCAATCCCGATGCTACTTCTGTATTTCATCAAAAGTCTGATAGTCCACAGATTTCAGAATGCCTCCAGATGTGCATCGGAAACTACTACTGGTCTTCCAGGGAACGATCAAAGTGTAGACTGTTTGAGACATTACTCCCATGGAGGAAAGTGCTCATGGTGACTGTTGTATTCAATCCCGATGCAATTTCTGTATTTCATCAGTACTCTGATAGTCCACAGATTACAGAATGCCTCCAGATGTGCATCGGAAACTACTACAGGTCTTCCAGGGAACGATCAAAGCGTAGACTCTTTCAGACATTACTCCCATGGAGGAAAGTGCACATGGTGACTGTTGTATTCAATACCGATGCAATTTCTGTGTTTCATCTACACTTTGAAGGTCCACGATTTACAGAATGCCTCCAGATGTGCATCGGAAACTACTACTGGTCTTCCAGGGAACGAACAAAGCGTAGACTGTTTGAAACATTGCTCCCATGGAAAAAAGTGAGCATGGTGCCTGTTGTATTCAATCCCAATACGATTTTTGTGTTTCATCAACACTCTGATAGTATAAAGATTAGTGAATGCCTCCAGATGTGCATCGGTAACTACTACTGGTCTTCAAGAGAACGATCAAAGCGTAGACTTTTTGAGAAATTCCTCCCACGGAGGAAAGTGCGCATGGTGACTCTTGTATTCAATCCCGATGCAATTTCTGTGTTTCATCAACACTCAGATTGTCCACAGATTACAGAATGCCTCAAGATGTGCATCGGAAACTGCTACTGGTCTTACAGGGAACGATCAAAGCGTTGACTGTTTGAGACATTCCTCCCATGGAGGAAAGTGCGCGTGGTGATTGTTGTATTCAATCCCGATGCAATTTCTGTGTTTCGTCAACACTCTGATAGTCCACAGATTACAGAATGCCTCCAGATGTGCATCGGTAACTACTACTGGTCTTCCAGCTAACGATCAAAACGTAGACTCTTTGAGACATTACTCCCATAGAGGAAAGTGCGCATGGTGACTGTTGTATTCAATCCCGAGGCAATTTCTGTGTTTCATCTACACTTTGAAGGTCCACAGATTACAGATTGCCTCCAGATGAGCGCCGGAAACTACTACTGATCTTCCTGGGAACGATCAAAACGTAGACTGTTTCAGACACTACTGCCATGGAGGAAAGTGAGCATGGTGACTGTTGTATTCAAGCCCGATGCAATTTCTGTGTTTCATCAACACTTTGAAGGTCCACAGAGTACAGAATGCCTCCAGATGTGCATCGGAAACTTTTTCTGGTCTTCCAGGAAACGATCAAATAATAGACTGTTTGAGACATTACTCCCATGGAGGAAAGTGTGCATAGTGCCTGTTGTATTCAATCCGTATGCTATTTCTGTGTTTCATCAACATTCCGATGGTCCACAGATTACAGAATTCCTCCAGATGTGCATCGGAAACTACTTCTGGTCATCCAGGGAACGATCAAAGCGTAGACTGTTTGTGACACTACTCCCATGGTGGAAAATACGCATGGTGACTGTTGTATTCAAGCCCGATGCAATTTCTGTGTTTCATCAACACTCAGATAGTCCACAGATTACAGAATGCCTCCAGATGTGCATCGGAAACTACAACTGGTCTTCCAGGGAACGATCATAGCTTAGACTGTTTGAGAATTACTCCCATGGAGGAAAGTGTGCATGGTGACTGTTGTATTCAATCCCGATGCCATTTCTGTGTTTCATCAACACTCTGATACTCCACAGATTACAGAATATCTCCAGATGTGCATCGGAAGTTACTACTGGTCTTCCAGCGAACGATCAAAGAGTAAACGCTTTGAGACATTACTCTCATGGAGGAAAGTGCCCATGGAGACTGTTGTATTCAATCCCGATGCATTTTCTGTGTTTCATCAACACTCTGATAGACCACAGATTACAGAATGCCTTTAGACGTGCATCGGAAACTACTACTGGTCTTTCTGGGAACGATCACAGCGTAGACTGTTTGAGAAATTGCTCCCATGGAGGAAAGTGCGCATGGTGGCTGTTGTATTCAATCCCGATGCAATTTCTGTGTTTCATCAACACTCTGATAGTCCACAGATTACAGAATGCCTCCAGATGTGCAGCGGAAACTGCTACTGGCCTTCCAGGGAACGATCAAAGCGTAGACTTGTTTGAGACATTTCTCATGTGGAGGAAAGTGCGCATGGTGACTGTTGTATTCAATCCCGATGCAATTTCTGTGTTTCATCAATACTCTGATAGTCCACAGATTACAGAATGCCTCCAGATGTACATCGGAAACTACCACTGGTCTTCCAGGGAACGATCAAAGCGTAGACTGTTTGAGACATTATTCCCATGGAGGAAAGTGCACATGGTGACTGTTGTATTCAATCACGATGCAATTTCTGTGTTTCATCAACACTCTGATAGTCAACAGATTACAGAATGCCTCCAGATGTGCATCGGAATCTAACACTGGTCTTCCAGGAACGATCAAAGCGTAGACTGTTTGAGACATTAGTAACATGGAGGAAAGTGCGGATGGTGACTGTTGTATTCAATCCCGATGCAATTTCTGTGTTTCATCAACACTTTGAAGGTCCACAGAGTACAGAATGTCTCCAGATGTGCATCGGAAACTTTTTCTGGTCTTCCAGGAAACGATCAAATAATAGAATGTTTGAGACATTACTCCCATGGAGGAAAGTGTGCATAGTGCCTGTTGTATTCAACCCCGATGCAATATCTGTGTTTCATCAACATTCTGATAGTCCACAGATTACAGAATTCCTCCAGATGTGCATCGGAAACTACTTCTGGTCATCCAGGGAACGATCAAAGCGTAGACTGTTTGTGACACTACTCCCATGGTGGAAAATACGCATGGTGACTGTTGTATTAAATCCCGATGCAATTTCTGTGTTTCATCAACACTTTGAAAGTCAACAGAGTACAGAATGCCTCCAGATGTGCATCGGAAGCTACTACTGGTCTTCCAGGGAACCATCAAAGCGTAGACTGTTAGAGACATTACTCCCATGGAGGAAAGTGCACATGGTGACTGTTGTAATCAATCCCGATGTAATTTCTGTGTTTCATCAACACTCCGATAGTCAACAGATTACAGAATGCCTCCAGATGTGCATCGGAAACTAACACTGGTCTTCCAGGGAACGTTCAAAGCGTAGGCTGTTTGAGACATTACTAACATGGAGGGAAGTGCGGATGGTGACTGTTGTATTCGATCCCGAAGTAATTTCTGTGTTTCATCAACACTTTGAATGTCCACAGATTATGGAATGCCTCAAGATGTGCATCGGAAACCACTTCTGGTCTTCCAGGGAACGATCAAAGAATAGACTGTTTAAGTCATTACTCCCATGGAGGAAAGTGCGCATGGTGCCTGTTGTATTCAATCCCGATGCAATTTCTGTGTTTCATCAACAGTCTGATAGTCCACAGATAGCAGAATGCCTCCAGATGTGCATCGGAAACTACTACTGGTCTTACAGGGAACAATCAAAGCGTAGACTGTTTGAGACATTCCTCCCATGGAGGAAAGTGCGCGTGATGACTGTTGTATTCAATCCCGATGCAATTTCTGTGTTTCAACAACACTCTGATAGTCCACAGATTGCGGAATGCCCCCAGATGTGCATCGGAAACTACTACTGGTTTTCCAGGGAACGATCAAAGCGTAGTCTGATTGAGACTTTACTTTTATGGAGGAAAGTGTGCAAGGTGACATTTGTATTCAATCCCGATGCAACGTCTGTGTTTCATCAACACTCTGATAGTCCACAGATTACAGAATGCCTCCAGATGTGCATCGGAAACTACTACTGGTCTTCCAGGGAACGATCAAAACGTAGACTGTCTGAGACATTACTCCCATGGAGGAAAGTGCGCATGGTGCCTGTTGTATTCAATCCCGATGCAATTTCTGTGTTTCATCGACCCTTTGAAGGTCCACGGATTACAGAATGAATCCAGATGTGCACCGGAAACTACTACTGGTCTTCCAGGGAACGATCAAAGCGTAGACTGTTTGAAACATTGCTCCCATGGAGGAAGGTGCGCATGGTGCTGTTGTATTCAATCCCGATGCGGTTTCTGTGTTTCATCAACACTCTGATTGTCCAAAGATTAGTGAATGCCTCCAGATGTGCATCGGTAACTACTACTGGTCTTCAAGGGAACGATAAAATTGTAGACTGTTTGAGACATTCCTCCCACGGAGGAATGTGCGCATTGTGACTCTTGTATTCAATCCCGATGCAATCTCTGTGTTTTTCTTCAACACTCAGATTGTCCACAGATTACAGATTGCCTACAGATGTGCAACGGAAACTACTACTGGTCTTCCAGCGAATGATCAAAGCGTAGACTGTTAGAGACATTACTCCCATAGAGAGAAGTGCGCATGGTGACTGTTGTATTCAATCCCGAGGCAATTTCTGTGTTTCATCAACACTTTGGAGGTCCACAGATTACAGATTGTCTCCAGATGAGCGTCGGAAACTACTACTGATCTTCCTGGGAACGATCAAAACGTAGACTGTTTGAGAATTACTTCCATGGAGGAAAGAGCGCATGGTAACTGTTGTATTCAATCCCGATGCAATTTCTGTGTTTCATCAACACTCTGATAGTCCACAGATTACAGAATGCTTCCAGATGTGCGTCGGAAACTACTACTGGTCTTCCAGGGAACGATCAACGCGTAGACTGTTAGACACATTACTCCCATGGTGGAAAGTGCGCATGGTGACTGTTGCATTCAATCCCGATGCAATTTCTGTGTTTCATCAACACTCTGATAGTCCACAGATTACAGAAAGCCTCCAGATGTGATTCGGAAACTAACACTGGTCTTCCAGGGAACGATCAAAGCGTAGACTGTTTGAGACATTAGTAACATGGAGGAAAGTGCGGATGGTGACTGTTGTATTCAATCCCGATGCAATTTCTGTGTTTCATCAACACTTTGAAGGTCCACAGAGTGCAGAATGCCTCCAGATGTGCATCGGAAACTACTACTGGTCTTCCAGGAAAAGATCAAATAATAGACTGTGTGAGATATTACTCACATGGAGGAAAGTGTGCATAGTGCCTGTTGTATTCAATCCTGATGCAATTTCTGTGTTTCATCAACATTCTGATAGTCCACAGATTACAGAATTCCTCCAGATGTGCATCGGAAACTACTTCTGGTCATCCAGGGAACGATCAAAGCGTAGACTGTTTGGGACACTACTCCTATGGAGGATAATACGCATGGTGACTGTTGTATTAAAGCCCGATGCAATTTCTGTGTTTCATCAACACTCAGATAGTCCACAGATTACAGATTTCCTCCAGATGTGCATCGGAAACTACTACTGGTCTTCCAGGGAACGATCAAAGCGTAGACTGTTAGAGAAATTACTCCCATGGAGAAAAGTGCGCATGGTGACTGTTGTATTCAATCCCGATGCAATTTCTGTGTTTCATCAACACTCTGATAGTCAACAGATTACAGAATGCCTCCAGATGTGCATCGGAATCTAACACTGGTCTTCCAGGGAACGATCAAAGCGTAGACTGTTTGAGACGTTAGTAACATGGAGGAAAGTGCGGATGGTGACTGTTGTATTCAATCCCGATGCAATTTCTGTGTTTCATCAACACTTTGAAGGTCCACAGAGTACAGAATGTCTCCAGATGTGCATCGGAAACTTTTTCTGGTCTTCCAGGAAACGATCAAATAATAGAGTGTTTGAGACATTACTCCCATGGAGGAAAGTGTGCATAGTGCCTGTTGTATTCAACCCCGATGCAATTTCTGTGTTTCATCAACACTCAGATAGTCCACAGATTACAGAATGCCTCCAGATGTGCATCGGAAACTACAACTGGTCTTCCAGGGAACGATCATAGCGTAGACTGTTTGAGAATTACTCCCATGGAGGAAAGTGTGCATGGTGACTGTTGTATGCAATCCCGATGCCATTTCTGTGTTTCATCAACACTCTGATACTCCACAGATTACAGAATATCTCCAGATGTGCATCGGAAGTTACTACTGGTCTTCCAGCGAACGATCAAAGAGTAAACGCTTTGAGACATTACTCTCATGGAGGAAAGTGCCCATGGAGACTGTTGTATTCAATCCCGATGCATTTTCTGTGTTTCATCAACACTCTGATAGACCACAGATTACAGAATGCCTTTAGACGTGCATCGGAAACTACTACTGGTCTTTCTGGGAACGATCACAGCGTAGACTGTTTGAGAAATTGCTCCCATGGAGGAAAGTGCGCATGGTGGCTGTTATATTCAATCCCGATGCAATTTCTGTGTTTCATCAACACTCTGATAGTCCACAGATTACAGAATGCCTCCAGATGTGCAGCGGAAACTGCTACTGGCCTTCCAGGGAACGATCAAAGCGTAGACTTGTTTGAGACATTTCTCATGTGGAGGAAAGTGCGC
The DNA here is from genome assembly GCF_023897955.1 of Schistocerca gregaria. Taxonomy (NCBI): domain Eukaryota; kingdom Metazoa; phylum Arthropoda; class Insecta; order Orthoptera; family Acrididae; genus Schistocerca; species Schistocerca gregaria. Next base: position 3,078,676 of record NW_026061799.1, on the reverse strand, counting down.
ATGGTGACTGTTGTACTCAATCCCGATGCAATTTCTGTGTTTCATCAATACTCTGATAGTCCACAGATTACAGAATGCCTCCAGATGTACATCGGAAACTACCACTGGTCTTCCAGGGAACGATCAAAGCGTAGACTGTTTGAGACATTATTCCCATGGAGGAAAGTGCACATGGTGACTGTTGTATTCATTCACGATGCAATTTCTGTGTTTCATCAACACTCTGATAGTCAACAGATTACAGAATGCCTCCAGATGTGCATCGGAATCTAACACTGGTCTTCCAGGGAACGATCTAAGCGTAGACTGTTTGAGACATTAGTAACATGGAGGAAAGTGCGGATGGTGACTGTTGTATTCAATCCCGATGCAATTTCTGTGTTTCATCAACACTTTGAAGGTCCACAGAGTACAGAATGTCTCCAGATGTGCATCGGAAACTTTTTCTGGTCTTCCAGGAAACGATCAAATAATAGAATGTTTGAGACATTACTCCCATGGAGGAAAGTGTGCATAGTGCCTGTTGTATTCAACCCCGATGCAATATCTGTGTTTCATCAACATTCTGATAGTCCACAGATTACAGAATTCCTCCAGATGTGCATCGGAAACTACTTCTGGTCATTCAGGGAACGATCAAAGCGTAGACTGTTTGTGACACTACTCCCATGGTGGAAAATACGCATGGTGACTGTTGTATTAAATCCCGATGCAATTTCTGTGTTTCATCAACACTTTGAAAGTCAACAGAGTACAGAATGCCTCCAGATGTGCATCGGAAGCTACTACTGGTCTTCCAGGGAACCATCAAAGCGTAGACTGTTAGAGACATTACTCCCATGGAGGAAAGTGCCCATGGTGACTGTTGTAATCAATCCCGATGTAATTTCTGTGTTTCATCAACACTCCGATAGTCAACAGATTACAGAATGCCTCCAGATGTGCATCGGAAACTAACACTGGTCTTCCAGGGAACGTTCAAAGCGTAGGCTGTTTGAGACATTACTAACATGGAGGGAAGTGCGGATGGTGACTGTTGTATTCGATCCCGAAGTAATTTCTGTGTTTCATCAACACTTTGAATGTCCACAGATTATGGAATGCCTCAAGATGTGCATCGGAAACCACTTCTGGTCTTCCAGGGAACGATCAAAGAATAGACTGTTTAAGTCATTACTCCCATGGAGGAAAGTGCGCATGGTGCCTGTTGTATTCAATCCCGATGCAATTTCTGTGTTTCATCAACAGTCTGATAGTCCACAGATAGCAGAATGCCTCCAGATGTGCATCGGAAACTACTACTGGTCTTACAGGGAACAATCAAAGCGTAGACTGTTTGAGACATTCCTCCCATGGAGGAAAGTGCGCGTGATGACTGTTGTATTCAATCCCGATGCAATTTCTGTGTTTCAACAACACTCTGATAGTCCACAGATTGCGGAATGCCCCCAGATGTGCATCGGAAACTACTACTGGTTTTCCAGGGAACGATCAAAGCGTAGTCTGATTGAGACTTTACTTTTATGGAGGAAAGTGTGCAAGGTGACATTTGTATTCAATCCCGATGCAACGTCTGTGTTTCATCAACACTCTGATAGTCCACAGATTACAGAATGCCTCCAGATGTGCATCGGAAACTACTACTGGTCTTCCAGGGAACGATCAAAACGTAGACTGTCTGAGACATTACTCCCATGGAGGAAAGTGCGCATGGTGCCTGTTGTATTCAATCCCGTTGCAATTTCTGTGTTTCATCGACCCTTTGAAGGTCCACAGATTACAGAATGAATCCAGATGTGCATCGGAAACTACTACTGGTCTTCCAGGGAACGATCAAAGCGTAGACTGTTTGAAACATTGCTCCCATGGAGGAAGGTGCGCATGGTGCTGTTGTATTCAATCCCGATGCGGTTTCTGTGTTTCATCAACACTCTGATTGTCCAAAGATTAGTGAATGCCTCCAGATGTGCATCGGTAACTACTACTGGTCTTCAAGGGAACGATCAAATTGTAGACTGTTTGAGACATTCCTCCCACGGAGGAATGTGCGCATTGTGACTCTTGTATTCAATCCCGATGCAATCTCTGTGTTTTTCTTCAACACTCAGATTGTCCACAGATTACAGATTGCTTACAGATGTGCATCGGAAACTACTACTGGTCTTCCAGCGAATGATCAAAGCGTAGACTGTTAGAGACATTACTCCCATAGAGAGAAGTGCGCATGGTGACTGTTGTATTCAATCCCGAGGCAATTTCTGTGTTTCATCAACACTTTGGAGGTCCACAGATTACAGATTGTCTCCAGATGAGCGTCGGAAACTACTACTGATCTTCCTGGGAACGATCAAAACGTAGACTGTTTGAGAATTACTTCCATGGAGGAAAGAGCGCATGGTAACTGTTGTATTCAATCCCGATGCAATTTCTGTGTTTCATCAACACTCTGATAGTCCACAGATTACAGAATGCTTCCAGATGTGCGTCGGAAACTACTACTGGTCTTCCAGGGAACGATCAACGCGTAGACTGTTAGACACATTACTCCCATGGTGGAAAGTGCGCATGGTGACTGTTGCATTCAATTCCGATGCAATTTCTGTGTTTCATCAACACTCTGATAGTCCACAGATTACAGAATGCCTCCAGATGTGATTCGGAAACTAACACTGGTCTTCCAGGGAACGATCAAAGCGTAGACTGTTTGAGACATTAGTAACATGGAGGAAAGTGCGGATGGTGACTGTTGTATTCAATCCCGATGCAATTTCTGTGTTTCATCAACACTTTCAAGGTCCACAGAGTGCAGAATGCCTCCAGATGTGCATCGGAAACTACTACTGGTCTTCCAGGAAAAGATCAAATAATAGACTGTGTGAGATATTACTCACATGGAGGAAAGTGTGCATAGTGCCTGTTGTATTCAATCCTGATGCAATTTCTGTGTTTCATCAACATTCTGATAGTCCACAGATTACAGAATTCCTCCAGATGTGCATCGGAAACTACTTCTGGTCATCCAGGGAACGATCAAAGCGTAGACTGTTTGGGACACTACTCCTATGGAGGATAATACGCATGGTGACTGTTGTATTAAAGCCCGATGCAATTTCTGTGTTTCATCAACACTCAGATAGTCCACAGATTACAGATTTCCTCCAGATGTGCATCGGAAACTACTACTGGTCTTCCAGGGAACGATCAAAGCGTAGACTGTTAGAGAAATTACTCCCATGGAGGAAAGTGCGCATGGTGACTGTTGTATTCAATCCCGATGCAATTTCTGTGTTTCATCAACACTCTGATAGTCAACAGATTACAGTATGCCTCCAGATGTGCATCGGAATCTAACACTGGTCTTCCAGGGAACGATCAAAGCGTAGACTGTTTGAGACGTTAGTAACATGGAGGAAAGTGCGGATGGTGACTGTTGTATTCAATCCCGATGCAATTTCTGTGTTTCATCAACACTTTGAAGGTCCACAGAGTACAGAATGTCTCCAGATGTGCATCGGAAACTTTTTCTGGTCTTCCAGGAAACGATCAAATAATAGAGTGTTTGAGACATTACTCCCATGGACTAAAGTGTGCATAGTGCCTGTTGTATTCAACCCCGATGCAATATCTGTGTTTCATCAACATTCTGATAGTCCACAGATTACAGAATTCCTCCAGATGTGCATCGGAAACTACTTCTGGTCATCCAGGGAACGATCCAAACGTAGACTGTTTGAGACACTACTCCCATGGAGGAAAATGCGCATGGTGACTGTTGTATTAAATCCCGATGCAATTTCTGTGTTTCATCAACACTTTGAAAGTCAACAGAGTACAGAATGCCTCCAGATGTGCATCGGAAACTACTACTGGTCTTCCAAGGAACGATCAAAGCGTAGACTGTTAGAGACATTACTCCCATGGAGGAAAGTGCGCATGGTGACTGTTGTAATCAATCCCGATGTAATTTCTGTGTTTCATCAACTCTCCGATAGTCAACAGATTACAGAATGCCTCCAGATGTGCATCGGAAACTAACACTGGTCTTCCAGGGAACGTTCAAAGCGTAGGCTGTGTGAGACATTACTAACATGGAGGGAAGTGCGGATGGTGACTGTTGTATTCGATCCCGAAGTAATTTCTGTGTTTCATCAACACTTTGAATGTCCACAGATTATGGAATGCCTCAAGATGTGCATCGGAAACCACTTCTGGTCTTCCAGGGAACGATCAAAGAATAGACTGTTTAAGTCATTACTCCCATGGAGGAAAGTGCGCATGGTGCCTGTTGTATTCAATCCCGATGCAATTTCTGTGTTTCATCAACAGTCTGATAGTCCACAGATAGCAGAATGCCTCCAGATGTGCATCGGAAACTACTACTGGTCTTACAGGGAACGATCAAAGCGTAGACTGTTTGAGACATTCCTCCCATGGAGGAAAGTGCGCGTGATGACTGATGTATTCAATCCCGATGCAATTTCTGTGTTTCAACAACACTCTGATAGTCCACAGATTGCAGAATGCCCCCAGATGTGCATCGGAAACAACTACTAGTTTTCCAGGGAACGATCAAAGCGTAGTCTGATTGAGACTTTACTTTTATGGAGGAAAGTGTGCAAGGTGACATTTGTATTCAATCCCGATGCAACGTCTGTGTTTCATCAACACTCTGATAGTCCACAGATTACAGAATGCCTCCAGATGTGCATCGGAAACTTTTTCTGGTCTTCCAGGAAAAGATCAAATAATAGACTTTGTGAGATATTACTCCCATGGAGGAAAGTGTGCATAGTGCCTGTTGTATTCAATCCTGATGCCATTTCTGTGTTTCATCAACATTCTGATAGTCCACAGATTACAGAAATCCTCCAGATGTGCATCGGAAACTACTTCTGGTCATCCAGGGAACGATCAAAGCGTAGACTGTTTGGGACACTACTCCTATGGAGGATAATACGCATGGTGGCTGTTGTATTCAAGCCCGATGCAATATCTGTGTTTCATCAACACTCAGATAGTCCACAGATTACAGAGTGACTCCAGATGTGCATCGGAAACTACTACTGGTCTTCCAGGGAACGATCAAAGCGTAGACTGTTAGAGAAATTACTCCCATGGAGGAAAGTGCGCATGGTGACTGTTGTATTCAATCCCGATGTAATTTCTGTGTTTCATCAACACTCCGATAGTCAACAGATTACAGAATGCCTCCAGATGTGCATCGGAAACTAACACTGGTCTTCCAAGGAACGTTCAAAGGGTAGGCTGTTTGAGACATTACTAACATGGAGGGAAGTGCGGATGGTGACTGTTGTATTCGATCCCGAAGTAATTTCTGTGTTTCATCAACACTTTGAATGTCCACAGATTATGGAATGCCTCAAGATGTGCATCGGAAACCACTTCTGGTCTTCCAGGGAACGATCAAAGAATAGACTGTTTTTAGTCATTACTCCCATGGAGGAAAGTGCGCATGGTGCCTGTTGTATTCATTCCCGATGCAATTTCTGTGTTTCATCAACAGTCTGATAGTCCACAGATAGCAGAATGCCTCCAGATGTGCATCGGAAACTACTATTGGTCTTACAGTGAACGATCAAAGCGTAGACTGTTTGAGACATTCCTCCCATGGAGGAAAGTGCGCATGGTGCCTGTTGTATTCAATCCCGATGCAATGTCTGTGTTTCATCGACCCTTTGAAGGTCCACGGATTACAGAATGAATCCAGATGTGCATCGGAAACTACTACTGGTCTTCCAGGGAACGATCAAGGCGTAGACTGTTTGAAACATTGCTCCCATGGAGGAAGGTGCGCATGGTGCCTGTTGTATTCAATCCCGAAGTAATTTCTGTGTTTCATCAACACTCTGATTGTCCAAAGTTTAGTGAATGCCTCCAGATGGGCATCGGTAACTACTACTGGTCTTCAAGGGAACGATCAAATTGTAGACTGTTTGAGACATTCCTCCCATGGAGGAATGTGCGCATTGTGACTCTTGTATTCAATCCCGATGCAATCTCTGTGTTTCATCAACATTCAGATTGTCCACAGATTACAGATTGCCTCCAGATGTGCATCGGAAACTACTACTGGTCTTCCAGCGAATGATCAAAGCGTAGACTGTTAGAGACATTACTCCCATAGAGAGAAGTGCGCATGGTGACTGTTGTATTCAATCCTGATGCAATTTCTGTGATTCATCAGCATTCTGATAGTCCACAGATTACAGAATTCCTCCAGATGTGCATCGGAAACTACTACTGGTCTTCCAAGGAACGATAAAAGCGTAGACTGTTTGAGACATTACTAACGAGGAGGAAAGTGCGGATGGTGACTGTTGTATTCAATCCCGATGCAATTTCTGTGTTTCATCAACACTTTGAATGTCCACAGATTATAGAATGCCTCCAGATGTGCATCGGAAACTACTTCTGGTCTTCCAGGGAACGATCAAAGAATAGACTGTTTAAGACATTACTCCCGTGGAGGGAAGTGCGCATGGTGCCTGTTGTATTCAATCCCGATGCAATTTCTGTGTTTCATCAACGGTCTGATAGTCCACAGATAACAGAATGCCTCCAGATGTGCATCGGAAACTACTTCTGGTCATCCAGGGAACGATCAAAGACTAGACTGTTTGGGACACTACTCCTATGGAGGAAAATACGCATGGTGACTGTTGTATTCAAGCCCGATGCAATTTCTGTGTTTCATCAACACTCAGATAGTCCACAGATTACAGAGTGACTCCAGATGTGCATCGGAAACTACTACTGGTCTTCCAGGGAACGATCAAAGCGTAGACTGTTAGAGAAATTACTCCCATGGAGGAAAGTGTGCATGGTGACTGTTGTATTCAATCCCGATGCAATTTCTGTGTTTCATCAACACTCTGATAGTCAACAGATTTCAGAATGCCTCCAGATGTGCATCGGAAACTAACACTGGTCTTCCAGGGACGTTCAAAGCGTAGGCTGTTTGAGACATTACTAACATGGAGGAAAGTGCGGATGGTGACTGTTGTATTCAATCCCGATGCAATTTCTGTGTTTCATCAACACTTTGAATGTCCACAGATTATAGAATGCCTCCAGATGTGCATCGGAAACTACTTCTGGTCTTCCAGGGAACGATAAAAGAATAGACTGTTTAAGACATTACTCCCGTGGAGGGAAGTGCGCATGGTGCCTGTTGTATTCAATCCCGATGCAATTTCTGTGTTTCATCAACGGTCTGATAGTCCACAGATAACAGAATGCCTCCAGATGTGCATCGGAAACTACTACTGGTCTTAAAGGGAACGATCAAAGCGTAGACTGTTTGAGACATTCCTCCCATGGAGGAAAGTGCGCGTGGTGACTGTTGTATTCAATCCCGATGCAATTTCTGTGTTTCATCAACACTCTGATAGTCCAAAGATTTCAGAATGCCTCCAGATGTGCATCGGAAACTACTACTGGTTTTCCAGGGAACGATCAAAGCGTAGTCTGTTTGTGACTTTATTTTTATGGAGGAAAGTGTGCATGGTGACATTTGTATTCAATCCCGACGCAACTTCTGTGTTTCATCAACACTCTGATAGTCCACAGATTACAGAATTCCTCCAGATGTGCATCGGAAACTACTTATGGTCATCCAGGGAACGATCAAAGCGTAGACTGTTAGAGACATTACTCCCATGGAGGAAAGTGCGCATGGTGACTGTTGTATTTAATCCCGATGCAATTTCTGTGTTTCATCAACACTCTGATAGTCAACAGATTACAGAATGCCTCCAGATGTGCATCGGAAACTAACACTGGTCTTCCAGGGAACGATCAAAGCGTAGACTGTTTCAGAAATTACTCCTATGGAGGATAGTGCGCATGGTGACAGTTGTATTCAATCCCGAGGCAATTTCTGTGTTTCATCAACACTTTGAAGGTCCACAGATTACAGAAAGCCTCCAGATGTGCATCGAAAACTACTACTGGACTTCCAGGGAACGATCAAAGCGTAGACTGTTTGAGAATTACCCCCATGGAGGAAAGTGCGAATGGTGACTGTTGTATTCAATCCCGATGCAATTTCTGTGTTTCATCTACACTCTGATAGTCCACAGATTACAGAATTCCTCCAGATGTGCATCGGAAACTACTTCTGGTCATCCAGGGAACGATCAAATCGTAGACTGTTAGAGACATTACTCCCATGGAGGAAAGTGCGCATGGTGACTGTTGTATTCAATCCCGATGCAATTTCTGTGTTTCATCAACACTCTGATAGTCAACAGATTACAGAATGCCTCCAGATGTGCATCGGAAACTAACACTGGTCATCCAGGGAACGTTCAAAGCGTAGGCTGTTTGAGACATTACTAACATGGAGGAAAGTGCGGATGGTGACTGTTGTATTCGATCCCGATGCAATTTCTGTGTTTCATCAACACTTTGAATGTCCACAGATTATGGAATGCCTCAAGATGTGCATCGGAAACTACTTCTGGTCTTCCAGGGAACGATCAAATTGTAGACTGTTTGAGACATTCTTCCCACGGAGGAAAGTGCGCATGGTGACTCTTGTATTCAATCCCGATGCAATTTCTGTGTTTCATCAACACTCAGATTGTCCACATATTGCAGAATGCCTCCAGATGTGCATCGGAAACTAACACTGGTCTTCCAGGGAACGTTCAAAGCGTAGGCTGTTTGAGACATTACTAACATGGAGGAAAGTGCGGATGGTGACTGTTGTATTCACTCCAGATGCAATTTCTGTGTTTCATCAACACCTGATAGTCCACAGATTACAGAATGCCTCCAGATGTGCATCGGAAACTACTACTGGTCTTCCAGGGAACGATCAAAGCGTGGACTGTTTCAGACATTACTCCCATGGAAGAAAGTGCGCATGGTGACTGTTGTATTCAATCCCGATGCAATTTCTGTGTTTCATCAACACTCTGATTGTCAACAGATTACAGAATGCCTCCAGAAGTGCATCGGAAACTAACACTGGTCTTCCAGGGAACGTTCAAAGCGTAGGCTGTTTGAGACATTACTAACATGGAGGAAAGTGCGGATGGTGACTGTTGTATTCAATCCCGATGCAATTTCTGTGTTTCATCAACACTTTGAATGGCCACAGATTATGGAATGCCTCAAGATGTGCATCGGAAACCACTTCTGGTCTTCCAGGGAACGATCAAAGAATAGACTGTTTGAGACATTCCTCCCATGGAGGAAAGTGCGCGTGATGACTGTTGTATTCAATCCCGATGCAATTTCTGTGTTTCATCAACACTCTGATAGTCCACAGATTGCAGAATGCCCCCAGATGTGCATCGGAAACTACTACTAGTTTTCCAGTGGAACGATCAAAGCGTAGTCTGATTCAGACTTTACTTTTATGGAGGAAAGTGTGCATGGTGACTGCTGTATTCAATCCCGATGCAACGTCTGTGTTTCATCAACACTCTGATAGTCCACAGATTACAGAATGCCTCCGGATGTGCATCGGAAACTACTACTGGTTTTCCTGGGAACGATCAAAACGTAGACTGTCTGAGACATTACTCCCATGGAGGAAAGTGCGCATGGTGCCTGTTGTATTCAATCCCGATGCAATTTCTGTGTTTCATCGACCCTTTGAAGGTCCACGGATTACAGAATGAATCCAGATGTGCATCGGAAACTACTACTGGTCTTCCAGGGAACGATCAAGGCGTAGACTGTTTGAAACATTGCTCCCATGGAGGAAGGTGCAGCATGGTGCCTGTTGTATTCAATCCCGATGCAGTTTCTGTGTTTCATCAACACTCTGATTGTCCAAAGATTAGTGAATGCCTCCAGATGTGCATCGGTAACTAATACTGGTCTTCAAGGGAACGATCAAATTGTAGACTGTTTGGGACATTAGTAACATGGAGGAAAGTGCGGATGGTGACTGTTGTATTCAATCCCGATGCAATTTCTGTGTTTCATCAACACTTTGAAGGTCCACAGAGTGCAGAATGCCTCCAGATGTGCATCGTAAACTTTTTCTGGTCTTCCAGGAAAAGATCAAATAATAGACTGTATGAGACATTACTCCCATGGAGGAAAGTGTGCATAGTGCCTGTTGTATTCAATCCCGATGCAATTTCTGTGTTTCATCAACATTCTGATAGTCCACAGATTACAGAATTCCTCCAGTTGTGCATCGGAAACTACTTCTGGTCATCCAGGGAACGATCAAATCGTAGACTGTTTGGGACACTACTCCCATGGAGGAAAATAAGCATGGTGACTGTTGTATTCAAGCCCGATGCAATTTCTGTGTTTCACCAACACTCAGATAGTCCACAGATTACAGAATGACTCCAGATGTTCACCGGAAACTACTACTGGTCTTCCAGGGAACGATCAAAGCGTAGACTGTTAGAGACATTACACCTATGGAGGAAAGTGCGCATGGTGACTGTTGTATTCAATCCCGATGCAATTACTGTGTTTCATCAACACTCTGATAGTCAACAGATTACAGAATGCCTCCAGATGTGCATCGGAAACTAACACTGGTCTTCCAGGGAACGTTCAAAGCGTAGGCTGTTTGAGACATTACTAACATGGAAGAAAGTGCGGATGGTGACAGTTGTATTCAATCCCGACGCAATTTCTGTGTTTCATCAACACTTCGAATGTCCACAGATTATAGAATGCCTCCAGATGTGCATTGGAAACTACTTCTGGTCTTCCAGGTAACGATCAAAGAATAGACTGTTTAAGACATTACTCCCATGGAGGGAAGTGCGCATGGTGCCTGTTGTATTCAATCCCGATGCAATTTCTGTGTTTCATCAACAGTCTGATAGTCCACAGATAACAGAATGCCTCCAGATGTGCATCGGAAACTACTACTGGTCTTAAAGGGAACGATCAAAGCGTAGACTGTTTGAGACATTCCTCCCATGGAGGAAAGTGTGCATGGTGATATTTGTATTCAATCCCGATGCAACTTCTGTCTTTCATCAACACTCTGATAGTCCACAGATTACAGAATGCCTCCAGATGTGTATCGGAAACTACTACTGGTCTTCCAGGGAACGATCAAGGCGTAGACTGTTTGAGACATTACTCACATGGAGGAAAGTGCGCATGGTGAATGTTGTACTCAATCCCGATGCATTTTCTGTGTTTCATCAACTCTCTGATAGTCCACAGATTACAGAATGTCTCCAGACGTGCATCGGAAACTACTACTGGTGTTCCTGGGAACGATCAAAACGTAGACTGTCTGAAAGATTAATCCCATGGCGGAAAGTGCGCACGGTGCCTGTTGTATTCAATCCCGATTCAATTTCTGTGTTTCATCAACACTCTGATAGTCCAAAGATTAGTGAATGCCCCCAGATGTGCATCGGTAACTTCTACTGGTCTTCAAGGGAACGATCAAATTGTAGACTGTTTGAGACATTCCTCCCACGGAGGAAAGTGCGCATGGTGACTGTTGTATTCAAGCCCGATGCAATTTCTGTGTTTCATCAACACTCTGATAGTCAACAGATTACAGAATGCCTCCAGATGTGCATCGGAAAATAACACTGGTCTTCCAGGGAACGTTCAAAGCGTAGGCTGTTTGAGACATTACTAACATTTAGGAAAGTGCGGATGGTGACTGTTGTATTCAATCCCGATGCAATTTCTGTGTTTCATCAACACTTTGAATGTCCACAGATTATAGAATGCCTCCAGATGTGCATATGAAACTACTACTGGTCATCCAGGGAACGATCAAAGCGTAGAATGTTTGAGACACTACTCCCATCTAGGAAAGTGCGCATGGTGACTGTTGTATTCAATCCAGATGCAATTTCTGTGTTTCATCAACAGTCTGATAGACCACAGATTACAGAATTCCTCCAGATGTGCATCGGATACTACTTCTAGTCATCCAGGGAACGATCAAAGCGTAGACTGTTTGAGACACTACTCCCATGGAGGAAAGTGCACATGGTGACTGTTGTATTCAAGCCCGATGCAATTTCTGTGTTTCATCAACACACAGATAGTCCACAGATTACAGAATTCCTCCAGATGTGCATCGGAAACTATTACTGGTCTTCCAGGGAACGATCAAAGCGTAAACTCTTTGAAACATTACTCCGATGGAGTAAAGTGCGCATGGGGACTGTTGTATTCAATCCCTATGCAATTTCTGTGTTTCATCAACACTCTGATAGTCCAGAGATTGCAGAATGCCCCCATATGTGCATCGGAAACTACTACTGGTTTTCCAGGGAACGATCAAAGCGTAGTCTGACTGAGACTTTACTTTTATGGAGGAAAGTGTGCAAGGTGACATTTGTATTCAATCCCGATGCAACGTCTGTGTTTCATCAACACTCTGAAAGTCCACAGATTACAGAATGCCTCCAGATGTGCATCGGAAACTACTACTGGTCTTCCTGGGAACGATCAAAACGTAGACTGTCTGAGACATTACTCCCATGGAGGAAAGTGCCCATGGTGCCTGTTGTATTCAATCCCGATGCAATTTCTGTGTTTCATCGACCCTTTGAAGGTCCACGGATTACAGAATGAATACAGATGTGCATCGGAAACTACTACTGGTCTTCCAGGGAACGATCAAGGCGTAGACTGTTTGAAACATTGCTCCCATGGAGGAAGGTGCGCATGGTGCCTGTTGTATTCAATCCTGATGCAGTTTCTGTGTTTCATCAACACTCTGATTGTCCAAAGATTAGTGAATGCCTCCAGATGTGCATCGGTAACTACTACTGGTCTTCAATGGAACGATCAAATTGTAGACTGTTTGAGACATTAGTAACATGGAGGAAAGTGCGGATGGTGACTGTTGTATTCAATCCCGATGCAATTTCCGTGTTTCATCAACACTTTGAATGTCCACAGATTATAGAATGCCTCCAGATGTGCATTGGAAACTACTTCTGGTCTTCCAGGGAACGATCAAAGAATAGACTGTTTAAGACATTACTCCCATGGAGGGAAGTGCGCATGGTGCCTGTTGTATTCAATACCGATGCAATTTCTGTGTTTCATCAACTGTCTGATAGTCCACAGATAAAAGAATGCCTCCAGATGTGCATCGGAAACTACTACTGGTCTTAAAGGGAACGATCAAAGCGTAGACTGTTTGAGACATTCCTCCCATGGAGGAAAGTGTGCATGGTGATATTTGTATTCAATCCCGATGCAACTTCTGTCTTTCATCAACACTCTGATAGTACACAGATTACAGAATGCCTCCAGATGTGTATCGGAAACTACTACTGGTCTTCCAGGGAACGATCAAGGCGTAGACTGTTTGAGACATTACTCACATGGAGGAAAGTGCGCATGGTGAATGTTGTACTCAATCCCGATGCATTTTCTGTGTTTCATCAACTCTCTGATAGTCCACAGATTACAGAATGTCTCCAGACGTGCATCGGAAACTACTACTGGTGTTCCTGGGAACGATCAAAACGTAGACTGTCTGAAAGATTAATCCCATGGCGGAAAGTGCGCACGGTGCCTGTTGTATTCAATCCCGATTCAATTTCTGTGTTTCATCAACACTCTGATAGTCCAAAGATTAGTGAATGCCTCCAGATGTGCATCGGTAACTTCTACTGGTCTTCAAGGGAACGATCAAATTGTAGACTGTTTGAGACATTCCTCCCACGGAGGAAAGTGCGCATGGTGACTGTTGTATTCAAGCCCGATGCAATTTCTGTGTTTCATCAACACTCTGATAGTCAACAGATTACAGAATGCCTCCAGATGTGCATCGGAAAATAACACTGGTCTTCCAGGGAACGTTCAAAGCGTAGGCTGTTTGAGACATTACTAACATTTAGGAAAGTGCGGATGGTGACTGTTGTATTCAATCCCGATGCAATTTCTGTGTTTCATCAACACTTTGAATGTCCACAGATTATAGAATGCCTCCAGATGTGCATATGAAACTACTACTGGTCATCCAGGGAACGATCAAAGCGTAGACTGTTTGAGACACTACTCCCATCTAGGAAAGTGCGCATGGTGACTGTTGTATTCAATCCAGATGCAATTTCTGTGTTTCATCAACAGTCTGATAGACCACAGATTACAGAATTCCTCCAGATGTGCATCGGAAACTACTTCTAGTCATCCAGGGAACGATCAAAGCGTAGACTGTTTGAGACACTACTCCCATGGAGGAAAGTGCACATGGTGACTGTTGTATTCTAGCCCGATGCAATATCTGTGTTTCATCAACACACAGATAGTCCACAGATTACAGAATTCCTCCAGATGTGCATCGGAAACTATTACTGGTCTTCCAGGGAACGATCAAAGCGTAAACTCTTTGAAACATTACTCCGATGGAGTAAAGTGCGCATGGGGACTGTTGTATTCAATCCCTATGCAATTTCTGTGTTTCATCAACACTCTGATAGTCCAGAGATTGCAGAATGCCCCCATATGTGCATCGGAAACTACTACTGGTTTTCCAGGGAACGATCAAAGCGTAGTCTGATTGAGACTTTACTTTTATGGAGGAAAGTGTGCAAGGTGACATTTGTATTCAATCCCGATGCAACGTCTGTGTTTCATCAACACTCTGAAAGTCCACAGATTACAGAATGCCTCCAGATGTGCATCGGAAACTACTACTGGTCTTCCTGGGAACGATCAAAACGTAGACTGTCTGAGACATTACTCCCATGGAGGAAAGTGCGCATGGTGCCTGTTGTATTCAATCCCGATGCAATTTCTGTGTTTCATCGACCCTTTGAAGGTCCACGGATTACAGAATGAATCCAGATGTGCATCGGAAACTACTACTGGTCTTCCAGGGAACGATCAAGGCGTAGACTGATTGAAACATTGCTCCCATGGAGGAAGGTGCGCATGGTGCCTGTTGTATTCAATCCTGATGCAGTTTCTGTGTTTCATCAACACTCTGATTGTCCAAAGATTAGTGAATGCCTCCAGATGTGCATCGGTAACTACTACTGGTCTTCAATGGAACGATCAAATTGTAGACTGTTTGAGACATTAGTAACATGGAGGAAAGTGCGGATGGTGACTGTTGTATTCAATCCCGATGCAATTTCTGTGTTTCATCAACACTTTGAATGTCCACAGATTATAGAATGCCTCCAGATGTGCATTGGAAACTACTTCTGGTCTTCCAGGGAACGATCAAAGAATAGACTGTTTAAGACATTACTCCCATGGAGGGAAGTGCGCATGGTGCCTGTTGTATTCAATCCCGATGCAATTTCTGTGTTTCATCAACTGTCTGATAGTCCACAGATAAAAGAATGCCTCCAGATGTGCATCGGAAACTACTACTGGTCTTAAAGGGAACGATCAAAGCGTAGACTGTTTGAGACATTCCTCCCATGGAGGAAAGTGCGCGTGGTGAATGTTGTATTCAATCCCGATGCAATTTCTGTGTTTCATCAACACTCTGATAGTCCAAAGATTACAGAATGCATCCAGGTGTGCATCGGAAACTACTATTGGTTTTCCAGTGAACGATCAAAGCGTAGTCTATTTGTGACTTTATTTTTATGGAGGAAAGTGTGCATGGTGATATTTGTATTCAATCCCGATGCAACTTCTGTGTTTCATCAACACTCTGATAGTCCACAGATTACAGAATGCCTCCAGATGTGTATTGGAAACTACTACTGGTCTTCCAGGGAACGATCAAAGCGTAGACTGTTTGAGACATTACTCACATGGAGGAAAGTGCGCATGGTGACTGTTGTACTCAATCCCGATACATTTTCTGTGTTTCATCAACTCTCTGATAGTCCACAGATTACAGAATGTCCCCAGACGTGCATCGGAAACTACTACTGGTGTTCCTGGGAACGAACAAAACGTAGACTGTCTGAAAGATTACTCCCATGGCGGAAAGTGCGCATGGTGCCTGTTGTATTCAATCCCGATTCAATTTCTGTGTTTCATCAACACTCTGATAGTCCAAAGATTCGTGAATGCCTCCAGATGTGCATCGGTAACTTCTACTGGTCTTCAAGGGAACGATCAAATTGTAGACTGTTTGAGACATTCCTCCCACGGAGGAAAGTACGCATGGTGACTGTTGTATTCAAGCCCGATGCTATTTCTGTGTTTCATCAACACTCAGATAGTCCACAGATTACAGAATGACTCCAGATGTGCATCGGAAACTACTACTGGTCTTCCAGGGAACGATCAAAGCGTAGACTGTTAGAGACATTACTCCCATGGAGGAAAGTGCGCATGCTGACTGTTGTATTCAATCCAGATGCAATTTCTGTGTTTCATCAACAGTCTGATAGACCACAGATTACAGAATTCCTCCAGATGTGCATCGGAAACTACTTCTAGTCATCCGGGGAACGATCAAAGCGTAGACTGTTTGAGACACTACTCCCATGGAGGAAAGGGCACATGGTGACTGTTTTATTCAAGCCCGATGCAATTTCTGTGTTTCATCAACATACAGATAGTCCACAGATTACAGAATTCCTCCAGATGTGCATCGGAAACTATTACTGGTCTTCCAGGGAACGATCAGATCGTAGCCTGCTTGAGAATTACTCCCATGGTGGAAAATGCGGATGGTGACTGTTGTATTCAAACCCGATGCAATTTCTGTGTTTCATCAACACTCTGATAGTCCACAAATTACAGAATGCCTCCAGATGTGCATCGGAAACTGCTACTGGTCTTCCAGGGAACGATCAAAGCGTAAACTCTTTGAAACATTACTCCGATGGAGTGAAGTGCGCATGGGGACTGTTGTATTCAATCCCGATGCAATTTCTATGTTTCATCAACACTCTGATAGTCCACAGATTACAGAATGCCTCCAGATGTGTATCGGAAACTACTACTGGTCTTCCAAGGAACGATCAAAGCGTAGACTGATAGAGACATTACTCGAATGGAGGAAAGTGCGCATGGTGACTGTTGTATTCAATCCCGATGCAAATTTCAGTGTTTCATCAACACTCTGATAGTCAACAGATTACAGAATGCCTCCAGATGTGCATCGGAAACTAACACTGGTCTTCCAGGGAACGTTCAAAGCGTAGGCTGTTTGAGACATTACTAACATTTAGGAAAGTGCGGATGGTGACTGTTGTATTCAATCCCGAGGCAATTTCTGTGTTTCATCAACACTTTGAAGGTCCACAGATTACAGATTGTCTCCAGATGAGCGTCGGAAACTACTACTGATCTTCCTGGTTACGATCAATACGTAGACTGTTTGAGAATTACTTCCATGGAGGAAAGAGCGCATGGTAACTGTTGTATTCAATCCCTATGCCATATCTGTGTTTCTTCAACACTCTGATAGTCCACAGAATACAGAATGCCTCCAGATGTGCATATGAAACTACTACTGGTCATCCAGGGAACGATCAAAGCGTAGACTGTTCGAGACATTACTCCCATGGAGGAAAGTGCGCATGGTGACTGTTGTATTCAATCCCGATGCAATTTCAGTGTTTCATCAACAGTCTGATACTTCACAGATTACAGAATTCCTCCAGATGTGCATCGGAAACTACTACTGGTCTTCCAGGGAACAATCAAAGCGTAGACTGTTTGAGACATTACTCCCATGAAGGAAAGTGCGCATGGTGACTGTTGTATTCAATCCCGATGCAATTTCTGTGTTTCATCAACACTCTGATAGTCCACAGATCACAGAATGCCGCCAGATGTGCATCGGAAACTACTTATGGTCTTCGAGGGTAGATCGAAGAATAGACTGTTTGAGACATTACTCCCATGGAGGAAAGGGGGCATGGTGCCTGTTGTATTCAATCCCAATGCAATTTCTGTGTTTCATCAACAGTCTGATAGTCCGCAGATTACAGAATGCCTCCAGATGTGCATCGGAAACAACTACTGGTCTTCCAGGGAACGATCAAAGCGTAGTCTGTTTGAGACATTACTCCCATGGAGGAAAGTGCGCATGGTGACTGTTGTATTCAATCCCGATGCAATTTCTGTGCTTCATCAACACTCTGATAGTCCACAGATTACAGAATGCCTCCAGATGTGCATCGGAAACTACTTCTGGTCTTCCAGGGTAGATCAAAGAATAGACTGTTTGAGACATTACTCCCAAGGAGGAAAGGGGGCATGGTGCCTGTTGTATACAACCCCGATGCAATTTCTGTGTTTCATCAACAGTCTGATAGTCCACAGATTACAGAATGCCTCCAGATGTGCATCGGTAACTACTACTGGTCTTCCAGGTAACGATCAAGACGTAGACACTTTGAGACATTACTCCCATAGAGGAAAGTGCGCATGGTGACTGTTGTATTCAATCCCGAGGCAAATTCTGTGTTTCATCAACACTTTGAAGGTCCACAGATTACAGATTGTCTCCAGATGAGCGTCGGAAACTACTACTGACCTTCCTGGGAACGATCAAAACGTAGACTGTTTGAGACACTAATCCCATGGAGGAAAGTGCGCATGGTGACTGCTGTATTCAATCCCGATCCAATTTCTGTGTTTCATCAACACTCTGATAGTCCACAGATTACAGAATGCCTCCAGATGTGCATCGGAAACTACTACTGGTTTTCCAGGAAACGATCAAAGCGTAGTCTGTTTGAGACTTTACTTTTATGGAGGAAAGTGTGCATGGTGACATTTGTATTCAATCCCGATGCAACTTCTGTGTTTCATCAACACTCTGATAGTCGACAGATTACAGAATGCCTCCAGATGTGTATCGGAAACTACTACTGGTCTTCCAGGGAACGATCAAAGCGTAGACTGTTTGAGACATTACTCACATGGAGAAATGTGCGCATGGTGCCTGTTGTACTCAATCCCGATGCATTTTCTGCGTTCATCAACTCTCTGATAGTCCACAGATTACAGAATGTCTCCCGATGTGCATCGGAAACAACTACTGGTCTTCCAGGGAACGATCAAAGCGTAGTCTGTTTCAGACATTACTCAAATGGAGGAAAGTGCGCATGGTGACTGTTGTATTCAATCCCGATTCTATTTCTGTGTTTCATCAACACTCAGATTGTCCACAGATTACAGAATGCCTCCAGATGTGCATCGGAAACTACTACTGGTCTTCCAGCGAATGATCAAAGCGTAGACTGTTAGAGACATTACTCCCATGGAGGAAAGTGCGCATGGTGACTGTTGTATTCAAACCCGATGCAATTTCTGTGTTTCATCAACACTCTGATAGTCCACAAATTACAGAATGCCTCCAGATGTGCATCGGTAACTACTACTGGTCTTCCAGGTCACGATCAAAACGTAGACTCTTTGAGACATTACTCCCATAGAGGAAAGTGCGCATGGTGACTGTTGTATTCAATCCCAAGGTAAATTCTGTGTTTCATCAACACTTTGAATGTCAACAGATTACAGATTGTTTCCAGATGAGCGTCGGAAACTACTACTAATCTTCTTGGTTACGATCAAATCGTAGACTGTTTGAGAATTACTTCGATGGAGGAAAGAGCGCATGGTAACTGTTGTATTCAATCCCGATGCAATTTCTGTGTTTCATCAACACTCTGATAGTCCACAGATTACAGAATGCCTCCAGATGTGCATATGAAACTACTACTGGTCATCCAGGGAACGATCAAAGCGTAGACTGTTTGAGACACTACTCCCATGGAGCAAAGTGCGCATGGTGACTGTTGTATTCAATCCCGATGCAATTTCTGTGTTTCATCAACAGTCGGATAATCCACAGATTCAGAATTCCTCCAGTTGTGCATCGGAAACTATTTATAGTCATCCAGGGAACTATCAAAGCGTAGTCTGTTTGAGAAATTACTCCCATGGAGGAAAGTGCGCATGGTGACTGTTGTATTCAATCCCGATGCAATTTCTGTGTTTCATCAACACTCTGATAGTCCACAGATTACAGAATGCCTCCAGATGTGCATCGGAAACTACTACTGGTCTTCCAGGGAACAATCAAAGCGTAGCCTGTTTGAGACATTACTCCCATGGAGGAAAGTGCGCATGGTGATTGTTGTATTCAATCCCGATGCAATATCTGTGTTTCATCAACACTCTGATAGTCCACAGATTACAGAATGCCTCCAGATGTGCATCGGAAACTACTTCTGGTCTTCCAGGGTAGATAAAAGAATAGACTGTTTGAGACATTACTCCCATGGAGGAAAGGGGGCATGGTGCCTGTTGTATTCAACCCCGATGCAATTTGTGTGTTTCATCAACAGTCTGATAGTCCACAGATTACAGAATGCCTCCAGATGTGCATCGTAAATTGCTACTGGTCTTCCAGGGAACGATCAAAGCGTAGACTGTTTCAGACATTACTGCCATGGAGGAAACTGCGCATTGTGATTGTTGTATTCAATCCCGATGCAATTTCTGTGTTTCATCAACACTCTGATAGTCGACAGATTACAGAATGCTTCCAGATGTGCAACGGAAACTACTTCTGAGCTTCCTGGGAACGATCACAGCGTAGACTGTTTGAGACATTACTCCCATGGAGGAAAGTGCGCATGGTGACTGTTATATTCAATACCGATGACATTTCAGTGTTTCATCGACACTTTGAAGGTCCACGGATTACAGAATGCCTATAGATGTGCATCGGAAACTACTACTGGTCTTCCAGGGAACGATCAAGGCATAGACTGTTTGAAACATTGCTCCCATGGAGGAAAGTGCGCATGGTGACTGTTGTATTCAATCCCGATGCATTTTCTGTGTTTCATCAACACTCTGATAGTCCACAGATTACAGAATTCATCCAGATGTGCATCGGAAACTACTACGGGTCTTCCAGGGAACGATCAGACCGTAGCCTGCTTGAGAATTACTCCCATGATGGAATGTGCGGATGGTGGCTGTTGTATTCACTTCTGATGCAATATCAGTGTTACATCAACACTTTGAAGGTCCACAGATAAAGAATGACTCCAGATGTGCATCGGAAACTACTACTGGTCTTCCAGGGAACGATCAAAACGTAAACTCTTTGAGACAATACTCAAATTGAGGAAAGTGCTCATGGTGACTGTTGTATTCAATCCCGATGCAATTTCTGTGTTTCATCAACACTCTGATACTCCACAGATTACAGCATGTCTCCAGATATGCATCGGAAACTACTACTGGTCTTCCAGGGAACGATCAAAACGTAGACTGTTTGAGAATTACTCCCATGGAGGGAAGTGCGCATGGTGACTGTTGTATTCAATCGCGATGCAATTTCTGTGTTTCATCAACACTCTGATAGTCCACAGATTACAGAATGCCACCAGATGTGCATCGGAAACAAGTACTGGTCTTCCAGGGAACGATCAAAGCGTAGTCTGTTTGAGACATTACCCCCATGGAGGAAAGTGCGCATGGTGACTGTTGTATTCAATCCCGATGCTATTTCTGTGTTTCATCAACACTCAGATTGTCCACAGATTACAGAATGCCTCCAGATGTGCATCGGAAACTACTACTGGTCTTCCAGCGAATGATCAAAGCGTAGACTGTTAGAGACATTACTCCCATGGAGGAAAGTGCGCATGGTGACTGTTGTATTCAAACCCGATGCAATTTCTGTGTTTCATCAACACTCTGATAGTCCACAAATTACAGAATGCCTCCAGATGTGCATCAATAACTGCTACTGGTCTTCCAGGGCATGACCAAAACGTAGACTCTTTGAGACATTACTCCCATAGAGGAAAGTGCGCATGGGGACTGTTGTATTCAATCCCGAGGCAATTTATGTGTTTCATCGACACTTTGAAGGTCCACGGATTACAGAATGCCTCCAGATGTGCATCTGAAACTAATACTGGTCTTCCAGGGAACGATCAAAGCGTAGACTGTTTGAAACATTGCTCCCATGGAGGAAAGTGCGCATGTTGACTGTTGTATTCAATCCCGATGCATTTTCTGTGTTTCATCAACACTCTGATAGTCCACAGATTACAGAATGCCTCCAGATGCGCATCGTAAATTGCTACTGGTCTTCCAGGGAACGATCAAAGCGTAGACTGTTTCAGACATTATTCCTATGGAGGAAACTGCGCATTGTAATTGTTGTATTCAATCCCGATGCAATTTCTGTGTTTCATCGACACTTTGAAGGTCCACGGATTACAGAATGCCTCCAGATGTGCATCGGAAACTACTACTGGTTTTCCAGGGAACGATCAAAGCGTAGACTGTTTGAAACATTGCTCCCATGGAGGAAAGTGCGCATGGTGACTGTTGTATTCAATCCCGAGGCAATTTCTGTGTTTCATCAACACTTTGAAGATCCACAGATTACAGATTGTCTCCAGATGAGCGTCGGAAACTACTACTGATCTTCCTTGTTACGATCAGAACGTAGACTGTTTGAGAATTACTTCCATGGAGGAAAGAGCGCATGGTAACTGTTGTATTCAATCCCGATGCAATATCTGTGTTTCTTCAACACTCTGATAGCCCACAGATTACAGAATGCCTCCAGATGTGCATATGAAACTACTACTGATCATCCAGGGAACGATCAAAGCGTAGACTGTTTGAGACATTACTCCCATGGAGGAAAGTGCGCATGGTGACTGTTGTATTCAATCCCGATGCAATTTCAGTGTTTCATCAGCAGTCTGATAGTCCACAGGTTACAGAATTCCTCCAGATGTGCATCGGAAACTACTACTGGTCTTCCAGGGAACAATCAAAGCGTAGACTGTTTGAGACATTACTCCCATGGAGGAAAGTGCGCATGGTGACTGTTGTATTCAATCCCGATGCAATTTCTGTGTTTCATCAACACTCTGATAGTCCACAGATTACAGAATGCCGCCAGATGTGCATCGGAAACTACATCTGGTCTTCCAGGGTAGATCAAAGAATAGACTGTTTGAGACATTACTCCCATGGAGGAAAGGGGGCATGGTGCCTGTTGTATTTAATCCCAATGCAATTTCTGTGTTTCATCAACAGTCTGATAGTCCGCAGATTACAGAATGCCTCCAGATGTGCATCGTAAACTGCTACTGGTCTTCCAGGGAACGATCAAAGCGTAGACTGTTTCAGACATTACTCCAATGGAGGAAACAGCGCATTGTGATTGTTGTATTCAATCCCGAGGCAATTTCTGTGTTTCATCAACACTTTGATGGTCCACAGATTACAGATTGTCTCCAGATGAGCGTCGGAAACTACTACTGATCTTCCTGGGAACGATCAAATCGTAGACTCTTTGAGAATTACTTCCATGGAGGAAAAAGCGCATGGTAACTGTTGTATTCAATCCCGATGCAATTTCTGTGTTTCATCAACACTCTAATAGTCCACAGTTTACAGAATGCCTCGAGATGTGCATCGGAAACTACTACTGGTCTTCCAGAGAACGATCAAAACGTAGACTGTTAGAGACATTACTTCCATTGAGGAAAGAGCGCATGGTAACTGTTGTATTCAATCCCGTAGCAATTTCTGTGTTTCATCAACACTCTGATAGTCCACAAATTACAGAATGCCTCCAGATGTGCATCGGTAACTACTACTGGTCTTCCAGCGAATGATCAAAACGTAGACTGTTAGAGACATTATTCCCATGGAGGAAATTGCGCATGGTGACTGTTATATTCAAACCCGATGCAAATTTCTGTGTATCATCAACACTCTGATAACCCACAAATTACAGAATGCCTCCAGATGTGCATCGGTAACTACTACTCGTCTTCCAGGAACGATCAAGACATAGACTCTTTGAGACATTACTCCCATAGAGGAAAGTGCGCATGGTGACTGTTGTATTCAATCCCGAGGCAATTTCTGTGTCTCATCAACACTTTGAAGGTCCACAGAGTGCAGAATGCCTCCAGATGTGCATCGTAAACTTTTTCTGGTCTTCCAGGAAAATATCAAATAATAGACTGTGTGAGACATTACTCCCATGGAGGAAAGTGTGCATAGTGCCTGTTGTATTCAATCCCGATGCAATTTCTGTGTTTCATCAACATTCTGATAGTCCACAGATTACAGAATTCCTCCAGATGTGCATCGGAAACTACTTCTGGTCATCCAGGGAACGATCAAAGCGTAGACTGTTTGGGACACTACTCCCATGGAGTAAAATACGCATGGTGACTGTTGTATTCAAGCCCGATGCAATTTCTGTGTTTCATCAACTCTCTGATAGTCCACAGATTACAGAATGACTCCAGATGTGCATCGGAAACTACTACTGGTCTTCCAGGGAACGATCAAAGCGTAGACTGTTAGAGACATTACTCCCATGGAGGAAAGTGCGCATGGTGACTGTTGTATTCAATCCCGATGCAATTTCTGTGTTTCATCAACACTCTGATAGTCAACAGATTACAGAATGCCTCCAGATGTGCATCGGAAACTAACACTGGTCTTCCAGGGAACGTTCAAAGCGTAGGCTGTTTGAGACATTACTAACATGGAGGAAAGTGCGGATGGTGACTGCTGTATTCAATCCCGATGCAATTTCTGTGTTTCATCAACACTTTGAATGTCCACAGATTATAGAATGCCTCCAGATGTGCATTGGAAACTACTTCTGGTCTTCCAGGGAACGATCAAAGCGTAGACTGATAGAGACATTACTCCCATGGAGGAAAGTGCGCATGGTGACTGTTGTATTCAATCCCGATGCAATTTCTGTGTTTCATCAACACTCTGATAGTCAACAGATTACAGAATGCCTCCAGATGTGCATCGGAAACTAACACTGGTCTTCCAGGGAACGTTCAAAGCGTAGGCTGTTTGAGACATTACTAACATTTAGGAAAGTGCGGATGGTGACTGTTGTATTCAATCCCGAGGCAATTTCTGTGTTTCATCAACACTTTGAAGGTCCACAGATTACAGATTGTCTCCAGATGAGCGTCGGAAACTACTACTGATCTTCCTGGTTACGATCAATACGTAGACTGTTTGAGAATTACTTCCATGGAGGAAAGAGCGCATGGTAACTGTTGTATTCAATCCCTATGCCATATCTGTGTTTCTTCAACACTCTGATAGTCCACAGATTACAGAATGCCTCCAGATGTGCATATGAAACTACTACTGGTCATCCAGGGAACGATCAAAGCGTAGACTGTTCGAGACATTACTCCCATGGAGGTAAGTGCGCATGGTGACTGTTGTATTCAATCCCGATGCAATTTCAGTGTTTCATCAACAGTCTGATACTTCACAGATTACAGAATTCCTCCAGATGTGCATCGGAAACTACTACTGGTCAGCCAGGGAACAATCAAAGCGCAGACTGTTTGAGACATTACTCCCATGAAGGAAAGTGCGCATGGTGACTGTTGTATTCAATCCCGATGCAATTTCTGTGTTTCATCAACACTCTGATAGTCCACAGATTACAGTATGCCGCCAGATGTGCATCGGAAACTACTTCTGGTCTTCCAGGGTAGATCGAAGAATAGACTGTTTGAGACATTACTCCCATGGAGGAAAGGGGGCATGGTGCCTGTTGTATTAAATCCCAATGCAATTTCTGTGTTTCATCAACAGTCTGATAGTCCGCAGATTACAGAATGCCTCCAGATGTGCATCGCAAACTGCTACTGGTCTTCCAGGGAACGATCAAAGCGTAGTCTGTTTCAGGCATTACTCCCATGGAGGAAACTGCGCATTGTGATTGTTGTATTCAATCCCGAGGCAATTTCTGTGTTTCATCAACACTTTGGAGGTCCACAGATTACAGATTGTCTCCAAATGAGCGTCGGAAACTACTACTGATCATCCTGGGAACGATCGAAACGTAGACTGTTTGAGAATTACTTCCATGGAGGAAAAAGCACATGGTAACTGTTGTATTCAATCCCGATGCAACTTCTGTGTTTCATCAACACTCTGATAGTCCACAGATTAGAGAATGCCTCGAGATGTGCATCGGAAACTACTACTGGTCTTCCAGAGAACGATCAAAGCGTAGACTGTTAGAGACATTACTTTCATGGAGGAAAGAGCGCATGGCAACTGTTGTATTCAATCCCGTAGCAATTTCTGTGTTTCATCAACACTCTGATAGTCCACAAATTACAGAATGCCTCCAGATGTGCATCGGTAACTACTACTGGTCTTCCAGCGAATGATCAAAGCGTAGACTGTTAGAGACATTACTCCCATGGAGGAAAGTGCGCATGGTGACTGTTATATTCAAACCCGATGCAATTTCTGTGTTTCATCAACACTCTGATAGTCCACAGATTACAGAATGCCTCCAGATGTGCATCGGAAAATACTACTGGTTTTCCAGGGAACGATCAAAGCGTAGTCTGTTTGAGACTTTACTTTTATGGAGGAAAGTGTGCTTGGTGACATTTGTATTCAATCCCGATGCAACTTCTGTGTTTCATCAACACTCTGATAGTCCACAGATTACAGAATGCCTCCAGATGGGTATCGGAAACTACTACTGGTCTTCCAGGAACGATCAAAGCGTAGACTGTTTGAGACATTACTCACATGGAGGAATGTGCGCATGGTGACTGTTGTACTCAATCCCAATGCATTTTCTGTGTTTCATCAACTCTCTGATAGTCCACAGATTACAGAATGACTCCAGATGTGCATCGGAAACTACTACTGGTCTTCCAGGGAACGATCAAAGCGTAGACTGTTAGAGACATTACTCCCATGGAGGAAAGTGCGCATGGTGACTGTTGTATTCAATCCCGATGCAATTTCTGTGTTTCATCAACACTCTGATAGTCAACAGATTACAGAATGACTCCAGATGTGCATCGGAAACTACTACTGGTCTTCCAGGGAACGATCAAAACGTAGACTGATAGAGACATTACTCCCATGGAGGAAAGTGCGCATGGTGACTGTTGTATTCAATCCCGATGCAATTTCTGTGTTTCATCAACACTCTGATAGTCAACAGATTACAGAATGCCTCCAGATGTGCATTGGAAACTACTTCTGGTCTTCCAGGGAACGATCAAAGAATAGACTGTTTAAGACATTCCTCCCATGGAGGAAAGTGCGCGTGGTGACTGTTGTTTTCAATCCCGATGCAATTTCAGTGTTTCATCAACACTCTGATAGTCCAAAGATTACAGAATGCATCCAGGTGTGCATCGGAAACTACAACTGGTCTTCCAGGGAACGATCATAGCGTAGACTGTTTGAGAATTACTCCCATGGAGGAAAGTGTGCATGGTGACTGTTGTATGCAATCCCGATGCCATTTCTGTGTTTCATCAACACTCTGATACTCCACAGATTACAGAATATCTCCAGATGTGCATCGGAAACTACTACTGGTCTTCCAGGGAACGATCAAAGCGTAGACTGTTAGAGACATTACTCCCATGGAGGAAAGTGCGCATGGTGACTGTTGTATTCAATCCCGATGCAATTTCTGTGTTTCATCAACACTCTGATAGTCAACAGATTACAGAATGACTCCAGATGTGCATCGGAAACTACTACTGGTCTTCCAGGGAACGATCAAAACGTAGACTGATAGAGACATTACTCCCATGGAGGAAAGTGCGCATGGTGACTGTTGTATTCAATCCCGATGCAATTTCTGTGTTTCATCAACACTTTGAATGTCCAAAGATTATAGAATGCCTCCAGATGTGCATTGGAAACTACTTCTGGTCTTCCAGGGAACGATCAAAGAATAGACTGTTTAAGACATTCCTCCCATGGAGGAAAGTGCGCGTGGTAACTGTTGTTTTCAATCCCGATGCAATTTCAGTGTTTCATCAACACTCTGATAGTCCAAAGATTACAGAATGCATCCAGGTGTGCATCGGAAACTACTACTGGTCTTCCAGGGAACGATCAAAGCGTAGTCTGTTTGTGACATTACTCACATGGAGGAAAGTGCGCATGGTGACTGTTGTACTCAATCCCGATGCATTTTCTGTGTTTCATCAACTCTCTGATAGTCCACAGATTACAGAATGTCTCCAGACGTGCATCGGAAACTACTACTGGTGTTCCTGGGAACGATCAAAACGTAGACTGTCTGAAAGATTACTCCCATGGCGGAAAGTGCGCATGGTGCCTGTTGTATTCAGTCCCGATTCAATTTCTGTGTTTCATCAACACTCTGATAGTCCAAAGATTAGTGAATGCCTCCAGATGTGCATCGGTAACTTCTACTGGTCTTCAAGGGAACGATCAAATTGTAGACTGTTTGAGACATTCCTCCCACGGAGCAAAGTGCGCATGGTGACTGTTGTATTAAAGCCCGATGCAATTTCTGTTTTTCATCAACACTCAGATAGTCCACAGATTACAGAATGACTCCAGATGTGCATCGGAAACTACTACTGGTCTTCCAGGGAACGATCAAAACGTAGACTGATAGAGATATTACTCCCATGGAGGAAAGTGCGCATGGTGACTGTTGTATTCAATCCCGATGCAATTTCTGTGTTTCATCAACACTCTGATAGTCAACAGATTACAGAATGCCTCCAGATGTGCATCGGAAACTAACACTGGTCTTCCAGGGAACGTTCAAAGCGTAGGCTGTTTGAGACATTACTAACATTTAGGAAAGTGCGGATGGTGACTGTTGTATTCAATCCCGAGGCAATTTCTGTGTTTCAACAACACTTTGAAGGTCCACAGATTACAGATTGTCTCCAGATGAGCGTCGGAAACTACTACTGATCTTCCTGG
Organism: Schistocerca gregaria; assembly: GCF_023897955.1. Classification (NCBI taxonomy): domain Eukaryota; kingdom Metazoa; phylum Arthropoda; class Insecta; order Orthoptera; family Acrididae; genus Schistocerca; species Schistocerca gregaria. Next base: position 3,050,020 of record NW_026061799.1, on the reverse strand, counting down.
TTACGATCAATACGTAGACTGTTTGAGAATTACTTCCATGGAGGAAAGAGCGCATGGTAACTGTTGTATTCAATCCCTATGCCATATCTGTGTTTCTTCAACACTCTGATAGTCCACAGATTACAGAATGCCTCCAGATGTGCATATGAAACTACTACTGGTCATCCAGGGAACGATCAAAGCGTAGACTGTTCGAGACATTACTCCCATGGAGGAAAGTGCGCATGGTGACTGTTGTATTCAATCCCGATGCAATTTCAGTGTTTCATCAACAGTCTGATACTTCACAGATTACAGAAATCCTCCAGATGTGCATCGGAAACTACTACTGGTCAGCCAGGGAACAATCAAAGCGTAGACTGTTTGAGACATTACTCCCATGAAGGAAAGTGCGCATGGTGACTGTTGTATTCAATCCCGATGCAATTTCTGTGTTTCATCAACACTCTGATAGTCCACAGATTACAGAATGCCGCCAGATGTGCATCGGAAACTACGTCTGGTCTTCCAGGGTAGATCGAAGAATAGACTGTTTGAGACATTACTCCCATGGAGGAAAGGGGGCATGGTGCCTGTTGTATTCAATCCCAATGCAATTTCTGTGCTTCATCAACAGTTTGATAGTCCGCAGATTACAGAATGCCTCCAGATGTGCATCGTAAACTGCTACTGGTCCTCCAGGGAACGATCAAAGCGTAGACTGTTTCAGACATTACTCCCATGGAGGAAACTGCGCATTGTGATTGTTGTATTCAATCCCGAGGCAATTTCTGTGTTTCATCAACACTTTGAAGGTCCACAGATTACAGATTGTCTCCAAATGAGCGTCGGAAACTACTACTGATCATCCTGGGAACGATCGAAACGTAGACTGTTTGAGAATTACTTCCATGGAGGAAAAAGCGCATGGTAACTGTTGTATTCAATCCCGATGCAATTTCTGTGTTTCATCAACACTCTGATAGTCCACAGATTAGAGAATGCCTCGAGATGTGCATCGGAAACTACTACTGGTCTTCCAGAGAACGATCAAAGCGTAGACTGTTAGAGACATTACTTTCATGGAGGAAAGAGCGCATGGCAACTGTTGTATTCAATCCCGTAGCAATTTCTGTGTTTCATCAACACTCTGATAGTCCACAAATTACAGAATGCCTCCAGATGTGCATCGGTAACTACTACTGGTCTTCCAGCGAATGACCAAAGCGTAGACTGTTAGAGACATTACTCCCATGGAGGAAAGTGCGCATGGTGACTGTTATATTCAAACCCGATGCAATTTCTGTGTTTCATCAACACTCTGATAGTCCACAAATTACAGAATGCCTCGAGATGTGCATCGGTAACTACTACTGATCTTAATGGGAACGATCAAAACGTAGACTGTTTGAGACACTACTCCCATGGAGGAAAGTGCGCATGGTGACTGTTGTATTCAATCCCGATGCAATTTCTGTGTTTCATCAACACTCTGATAGTCCACAGATTACAGAATGCCTCCAGATGTGCATCGGAAACTACTACTGGTTTTCCAGGGAACGATCAAAGCGTAGTCTGTTTGAGACTTTACTTTTATGGAGGAAAGTGTGCATGGTGACATTTGTATTCAATCCCGATGCAACTTCTGTGTTTCATCAACACTCTGATAGTCCACAGATTACAGAATGCCTCCAGATGTGTATCGGAAACTACTACTGGTCTTCCAGGGAACGATCAAAGCGTAGACTGTTTGAGACATTACTCACATGGAGGAATGTGCGCATGGTGACTGTTGTACTCAATCCCGATGCATTTTCTGTGTTTCATCAACTCTCTGATAGTCCACAGATAACAGAATGTCTCCAGATGTGCATCGGAAACAACTACTGGTCTTCCAGGGAACGATCAAAGCGTAGTCTGTTTGAGACATTACTCCCAAGGAGGAAAGTGCGCATGGTGACTGTTGTATTCAATCCCGATAAAATTTCTGTGTTTCATCAACACTCTGATAGTCAACAGATTACAGAATGCCTCCAGATGTGCATCGGAAACTAACACTGGTCTTCCAGGGAACGTTTAAAGCGTAGGCTGTTTGAGACATTACTAACATGGAGGAAAGTGCGGATGGTGACTGTTGTATTCAATCCCGATGCAATTTCTGTGTTTCATTAACACTTTGAATGTCCAAAGATTATAGAATGCCTCCAGATGTGCATTGGAAACTACTTCTGGTCTTCCAGGGAACGATCAAAGAATAGACTGTTTAAGACATTCCTCCCATGGAGGAAAGTGCGCGTGGTGACTGTTGTTTTCAATCCCGATGCAATTTCAGTGTTTCATCAACACTCTGATAGTCCAAAGATTACAGAATGCATCCAGGTGTGCATCGGAAACTACTACTGGTCTTCCAGGGAACGATCAAAGAATAGACTGTTTAAGACATTCCTCCCATGGAGGAAAGTGCGCATGGTGCCTGTTGTATTCAATCCCGATTCAATTTCTGTGTTTCATCAACACTCTGATAGTCCAAAGATTAGTGAATGCCTCCAGATGTGCATCGGTAACTTCTACTGGTCTTCAAGGGAACGATCAAATTGTAGACTGTTTGAGACATTCCTCCCACGGAGGAAAGTGCGCATGGTGACTGTTGTATTCAAGCCCGATGCAATTTCTGTGTTTCATCAACACTCAGATAGTCCACAGATTACAGAATGACTCCAGATGTGCATCGGAAACTACTACTGGTCTTCCAGGGAACGATCAAAACGTAGACTGATAGAGACATTACTCCCATGGAGGAAAGTGCGCATGGTGACTGTTGTATTCAATCCCGATGCAATTTCTGTGTTTCATCAACACTCTGATAGTCAACAGATTACAGAATGCCTTCAGATGTGCATCGGAAACTAACACTGGTCATCCAGGGAACGTTCAAAGCGTAGGCTGTTTGAGACATTACTAACATTTAGGAAAGTGCGCATGGTGACTGTTGTATTCAATCCCGAGGCAATTTCTGTGTTTCATCAACATTTTGAAGGTCCACAGATTACAGATTGTCTCCAGATGAGCGTCGGAAACTACTACTGATCTTCCTGGTTACGATCAATACGTAGACTGTTTGAGAATTACTTCCATGGAGGAAAGAGCGCATGGTAACTGTTGTATTCAATCCCTATGCCATATCTGTGTTTCTTCAACACTCTGATAGTCCACAGATTACAGAATGCCTCCAGATGTGCAAATGAAACTACTACTGGTCATCCAGGGAACGATCAAAGCGTAGACTGTTCGAGACACTACTCCCATGGAGGAAAGTGCGCACGGTGACTGTTGTATTCAATCCCGATGCAATTTCAGTGTTTCATCAACAGTCTGATACTTCACAGATTACAGAAATCTTCCAGATGTGCATCGGAAACTACTACTGGTCAGCCAGGGAACAATCAAAGCGTAGACTGTTTGAGACATTACTCCCATGAAGGAAAGTGCGCATGGTGACTGTTGTATTCAATCCCGATGCAATTTCTGTGTTTCATCAACACTCTGATAGTCCACAGATTAGAGAATGCCTCGAGATGTGCATCGGAAACTACTACTGGTCTTCCAGAGAACGATCAAAGCGTAGACTGTTAGAGACATTACTTTCATGGAGGAAAGAGCGCATGGCAACTGTTGTATTCAATCCCGTAGCAATTTCTGTGTTTCATCAACACTCTGATAGTCCACAAATTACAGAATGCCTCCAGATGTGCATCGGTAACTACTACTGGTCTTCCAGCGAATGATCAAAGCGTAGACTGTTAGAGACATTACTCCCATGGAGGAAAGTGCGCATGGTGACTGTTATATTCAAACCCGATGCAATTTCTGTGTTTCATCAACACTCTGATAGTCCACAAATTACAGAATGCCTCGAGATGTGCATCGGTAACTACTACTGATCTTCCTGGGAACGATCAAAACGTAGACTGTTTGAGACACTACTCCCATGGAGGAAAGTGCGCATGGTGACTGTTGTATTCAATCCCGATGCAATTTCTGTGTTTCATCAACACTCTGATAGTCCACAGATTACAGAATGCCTCCAGATGTGCATCGGAAACTACTACTGGTTTTCCAGGGAACGATCAAAGCGTAGTCTGTTTGAGACTTTACTTTTATGGAGGAAAGTGTGCATGGTGACATTTGTATTCAATCCCGATGCAACTTCTGTGTTTCATCAACACTCTGATAGTCCACAGATTACAGAATGCCTCCAGATGTGTATCGGAAACTACTACTGGTCTTCCAGGGAACGATCAAAGCGTAGACTGTTTGAGAAATTACTCACATGGAGGAATGTGCGCATGGTGACTGTTGTACTCAATCCCGATGCATTTTCTGTGTTTCATCAACTCTCTGATAGTCCACAGATAACAGTATGTCTCCAGATGTGCATCGGAAACAACTACTGGTCTTCCAGGGAACGATCAAAGCGTAGTCTGTTTGAGACATTACTCCCATGGAGGAAAGTGCGCATGGTGACTGTTGTATTCAATCCCGAAGCTATTTCTGTGTTTCATCAACACTCAGATTGTCCACAGATTACAGAATGCCTCCAGATGTGCATCGAAAACTACTACTGGTCTTCCAGCGAATGATCAAAGCGTAGACTGTTAGAGACATTACTCCCATGGAGGAAAGTGCGCATGGTGACTGTTGTATTCAAACGCGATGCAATTTCTGTGTTTCATCAACACTCTGATAGTCCACAAATTACAGAATGCCTCCAGATGTGCATCGGTAACTACTACTGGTCTTCCAGGTCACGATCAAAACGTAGACTCTTTGAGACATTACTCCCATGGAGGAAAGTGCGCATGGTGACTGTTATATTCAAACACGATGCAATTTCTGTGTTTCATCAACACTCTGATAGTTCACAAATTACAGAATGCCTCCAGATGTGCATCGGTAACTACTACTGATCTTCCTGGGAACGATCAAAACGTAGACTGTTTGAGACACTACTCCCATGGAGGAAAGTGCGCATGGTGACTGTTGTATTCAATCCCGATGCAATTTCTGTGTTTCATCAACACTCTGATAGTCCACAGATTACAGAATGCCTCCAGATGTGCATCGGAAACTACTACTGGTTTTCCAGGGAACGATCAAAGCGTAGTCTGTTTGAGACTTTACTTTTATGGAGGAAAGTGTGCATGGTGACATTTGTATTCAATCCCGATGCAACTTCTGTGTTTCATCAACACTCTGATAGTCCACAGATTACAGAATGCCTCCAGATGTGTATCGGAAACTACTACTGGTCTTCCAGGGAACGATCAAAGCGTAGACTGTTTGAGACATTACTCACATGGAGGAATGTGCGCATGGTGACTGTTGTACTCAATCCCGATGCATTTTCTGTGTTTCATCAACTCTCTGATAGTCCACAGATAACAGAATGTCTCCAGATGTGCATCGGAAACAACTACTGGTCTTCCAGGGAACGATCAAAGCGTAGTCTGTTTGAGACATTACTCCCATGGAGGAAAGTGCGCATGGTGACTGTTGTATTCAATCCCGATGCTATTTCTGTGTTTCATCAACACTCAGATTGTCCACAGATTACAGAATGCCTCCAGATGTGCATCGGAAACTACTACTGGGCTTCCAGCGAATGATCAAAGCGTAGACTGTTAGAGACATTACTCCCATGGAGGAAAGTGCGCATGGTGACTGTTGTATTCAAACGCGATGCAATTTCTGTGTTTCATCAACACTCTGATAGTCCACAAATTACAGAATGCCTCCAGATGTGCATCGGTAACTACTACTGGTCTTCCAGGTCACGATCAAAACGTAGACTCTTTGAGACATTACTCCCATGGAGGAAAGTGCGCATGGTGACTGTTGTATTCAATCCCGAGGCAAATTCTGTGTTTCATCAACACTTTGAAGGTCCACAGATTACGGATTGTTTCCAGATGAGCGTCGGAAACTACTACTGATCTTCCTGGTTAAGATCAAATCGTAGACTGTTTGAGAATTACTTCCATGGAGGAAAGAGCGCATGGTAACTGTTGTATTCAATCCCGTAGCAATTTCTGTGTTTCATCAACACTCTGATAGTCCACAAATTACAGAATGCCTCCAGATGTGCATCGGTAACTACTACTGGTCTTCCAGCGAATGATCAAAGCGTAGACTGTTAGAGACATTACTCCCATGGAGGAAAGTGCGCATGGTGACTGTTATATTCAAACCCGATGCAATTTCTGTGTTTCATCAACACTCTGATAGTCCACAAATTACAGAATGCCTCGAGATGTGCATCGGTAACTACTACTGATCTTCCTGGGAACGATCAAAACGTAGACTGTTTGAGACACTACTCCCATGGAGGAAAGTGCGCATGGTGACTGTTGTATTCAATCCCGATGCAATTTCTGTGTTTCATCAACACTCTGATAGTCCACAGATTACAGAATGCCTCCAGATGTGCATCGGAAACTACTACTGGTTTTCCAGGGAACGATCAAAGCGTAGTCTGTTTGAGACTTTACTTTTATGGAGGAAAGTGTGCATGGTGACATTTGTATTCAATCCCGATGCAACTTCTGTGTTTCATCAACACTCTGATAGTCCACAGATTACAGAATGCCTCCAGATGTGTATCGGAAACTACTACTGGTCTTCCAGGGAACGATCAAAGCGTAGACTGTTTGAGAAATTACTCACATGGAGGAATGTGCGCATGGTGACTGTTGTACTCAATCCCGATGCATTTTCTGTGTTTCATCAACTCTCTGATAGTCCACAGATAACAGTATGTCTCCAGATGTGCATCGGAAACAACTACTGGTCTTCCAGGGAACGATCAAAGCGTAGTCTGTTTGAGACATTACTCCCATGGAGGAAAGTGCGCATGGTGACTGTTGTATTCAATCCCGAAGCTATTTCTGTGTTTCATCAACACTCAGATTGTCCACAGATTACAGAATGCCTCCAGATGTGCATCGAAAACTACTACTGGTCTTCCAGCGAATGATCAAAGCGTAGACTGTTAGAGACATTACTCCCATGGAGGAAAGTGCGCATGGTGACTGTTGTATTCAAACGCGATGCAATTTCTGTGTTTCATCAACACTCTGATAGTCCACAAATTACAGAATGCCTCCAGATGTGCATCGGTAACTACTACTGGTCTTCCAGGTCACGATCAAAACGTAGACTCTTTGAGACATTACTCCCATGGAGGAAAGTGCGCATGGTGACTGTTATATTCAAACACGATGCAATTTCTGTGTTTCATCAACACTCTGATAGTTCACAAATTACAGAATGCCTCCAGATGTGCATCGGTAACTACTACTGATCTTCCTGGGAACGATCAAAACGTAGACTGTTTGAGACACTACTCCCATGGAGGAAAGTGCGCATGGTGACTGTTGTATTCAATCCCGATGCAATTTCTGTGTTTCATCAACACTCTGATAGTCCACAGATTACAGAATGCCTCCAGATGTGCATCGGAAACTACTACTGGTTTTCCAGGGAACGATCAAAGCGTAGTCTGTTTGAGACTTTACTTTTATGGAGGAAAGTGTGCATGGTGACATTTGTATTCAATCCCGATGCAACTTCTGTGTTTCATCAACACTCTGATAGTCCACAGATTACAGAATGCCTCCAGATGTGTATCGGAAACTACTACTGGTCTTCCAGGGAACGATCAAAGCGTAGACTGTTTGAGACATTACTCACATGGAGGAATGTGCGCATGGTGACTGTTGTACTCAATCCCGATGCATTTTCTGTGTTTCATCAACTCTCTGATAGTCCACAGATAACAGAATGTCTCCAGATGTGCATCGGAAACAACTACTGGTCTTCCAGGGAACGATCAAAGCGTAGTCTGTTTGAGACATTACTCCCATGGAGGAAAGTGCGCATGGTGACTGTTGTATTCAATCCCGATGCTATTTCTGTGTTTCATCAACACTCAGATTGTCCACAGATTACAGAATGCCTCCAGATGTGCATCGGAAACTACTACTGGGCTTCCAGCGAATGATCAAAGCGTAGACTGTTAGAGACATTACTCCCATGGAGGAAAGTGCGCATGGTGACTGTTGTATTCAAACGCGATGCAATTTCTGTGTTTCATCAACACTCTGATAGTCCACAAATTACAGAATGCCTCCAGATGTGCATCGGTAACTACTACTGGTCTTCCAGGTCACGATCAAAACGTAGACTCTTTGAGACATTACTCCCATGGAGGAAAGTGCGCATGGTGACTGTTGTATTCAATCCCGAGGCAAATTCTGTGTTTCATCAACACTTTGAAGGTCCACAGATTACGGATTGTTTCCAGATGAGCGTCGGAAACTACTACTGATCTTCCTGGTTAAGATCAAATCGTAGACTGTTTGAGAATTACTTCCATGGAGGAAAGAGCGCATGGTAACTGTTGTATTCAATCCCGATGCAATTTCTGTGTTTCATCAACACTCTGATAGTCCACAGATTACAGAATGCCTCCAGATGTGCATATGAAACTACTACTGGTCATCCAGGGAACGATCAAAGCGTAGACTGTTTGAGACACTACTCCCATGGAGCAAAGTGCGCATGGTGACTGTTGTATTCTATCCCGATGCAATTTCTGTGCTTCATCAACAGTCTGGTAATCCACAGATTACAGAATTCCTCCAGATGTGCATCGGAAACTATTTATAGTCATCCAGGGAACGATCAAAGCATAGTCTGTTTCAGAAATTACTCCCACGGAGGAAAGTGCGCATGGTGACTGTTGTATTCCATCCCGATGCAATTTCTGTGTTTCATCAACACTCTGATAGTCCACAGATTACAGAATGCCTCCAGATGTGCATCGGAAACTACTACTGGTCTTCCAGGGAACAATCAAAGCGTAGACTGTTTGAGACATTACTCCCATGAAGGAAAGTGCGCATGGTGACTGTTGTATTCAATCCCGATGCAGTTTCTGTGTTTCATCAACACTCTGATAGTCCACAGATTACAGAATGCCTCCAGATGTGCATCGGTAACTACTTCTGGTCTTCCAGGGTAGATCAAAGAATAGACTGTTTGAGACATTACGCCCAAGGAGGAAAGGGGGCATGGTGACTGTTGTATGCAACCCCGATGCAATTTCTGTGTTTCATCAACAGTCTGATAGTCCACAGATTACAGAATGCCTCCAGATGTGCATCGGTAACTACTACTGGTCTTCCAGGTAACGATCAAGACGTAGACACTTTGAGACATTACTCCCATAGAGGAAAGTGCGCATGGTGACTGTTGTATTCAATCCCGAGGCAAATTCTGTGTTTCATCAACACTTTGAAGGTCCACAGATTACAGATTGTCTCCAGATGAGCGTCGGAAACTACTACTGGTCTTCCAGGGAACGATCAAAGCGTAGACTGTTTGAGACATTACTCACATGGAGGAATGTGCGCATGGTGCCTGTTGTACTCAATCCCGATGCATTTTCTGTGTTTCATCAACTCTCTGATAGTCCACAGATTACAGAATGTCTCCAGATGTGCATCGGAAACCACTACTGGTCTTCCAGGGAACGATCAAAGCGTAGTCTGTTTGAGACATTACTCCCATGGAGGAAAGTGCGCATGGTGACTGTTGTATTCAATCCCGATGCTATTTCTGTGTTTCATCAACACTCAGATTGTCCACAGTTTACAGAATGCCTCCAGATGTGCATCGGAAACTACTACTGGTCTTCCAGCGAATGATCAAAGCGTAGACTGTTAGAGACATTACTCCCATGGAGGAAAGTGCGCATGGTGACTGTTGTATTCAAACCCGATGCAATTTCTGTGTTTCATCAACACTCTGATAGTCCACAAATTACAGAATGCCTCCAGATGTGCATCGGTAACTACTACTGGTCTTCCAGGTCACGATCAAAACGTAGACTCTTTGAGACATTACTCCCATAGAGGAAAGTGCGCATGGTGACTGTTGTATTCAATCCCGAGGCAAATTCTGTGTTTCATCAACACTTTGAATGTCCACAGATTACAGATTGTTTCCAGATGAGCGTCGGAAACTACTACTGATCTTCTTGGTTACGATCAAATCGTAGACTGTTTGAGAATTACTTCGATGGAGGAAAGAGCGCATGGTAACTGTTGTATTCAATCCCGATGCAATTTCTGTGTTTCATCAACACTCTGATAGTCCACAGATTACAGAATGCCTCCAGATGTGCATATGAAACTACTACTGGTCATCCAGGGAACGATCAAAGCGTAGACTGTTTGAGACACTACTCCCATGGAGCAAAGTGCGCATGGTGACTGTTGTATTCAATCCCGATGCAATTTCTGTGTTTCATCAACAGTCGGATAATCCACAGATTACAGAATTCCTCCAGTTGTGCATCGGAAACTATTTATAGTCATCCAGGGAACGATCAAAGCGTAGTCGTTTGAGAAATTACTCCCATGGAGGAAAGTGCGCATGGTGACTGTTGTATTCAATCCCGAAGCAATTTCTGTGTTTCATCAACACTCTGATAGTCCACAGATTACAGAATGCCTCCAGATGTGCATCGGAAACTACTACTGGTCTTCCAGGGAACAATCAAAGCGTAGCCTGTTTGAGACATTACTCCCATGGAGGAAAGTGCGCATGGTGATTGTTGTATTCAATCCCGATGCAATATCTGTGTTTCATCAACACTCTGATAGTCCACAGATTACAGAATGCCTCCAGATGTGCATCGGAAACTACTTCTGGTCTTCCAGGGTAGATCAAAGAATAGACTGTTTGAGACATTACTCCCATGGAGGAAAGGGGGCATGGTGCCTGTTGTATTCAACCCCGATGCAATTTGTGTGTTTCATCAACAGTCTGATAGTCCACAGATTACAGAATGCATCCAGATGTGCATCGTAAATTGCTACTGGTCTTCCAGGGAACGATCAAAGCGTAGACTGTTTCAGACATTACTCCCATGGAGGAAACTGCGCATTGTGATTGTTGTATTCAATCCCTATGCAATTTCTGTGTTTCATCAACACTCTGATAGTCCACAGATTACAGAATGCTTCCAGATGTGCAACGGAAACTACTTCTGAGCTTCCTGGGAACGATCACAGCGTAGACTGTTTGAGACATTACTCCCATGGAGGAAAGTGCGCATGGTGACTGTTATATTCAATACCGATGACATTTCAGTGTTTCATCGACACTTTGAAGGTCCACGGATTACAGAATGCCTCCAGATGTGCATCGGAAACTACTACTGGTCTTCCAGGGAACGATCAAGGCATAGACTGTTTGAAACATTGCTCCCATGGAGGAAAGTGCGCATGGTGACTGTTGTATTCAATCCCGATGCATTTTCCGTGTTTCATCAACACTCTGATAGTCCACAGATTACAGAATTCATCCAGATGTGCATCGGAAACTACTACGGGTCTTCCAGGGAACGATCAGACCGTAGCCTGCTTGAGAATTACTCCCATGGTGGAATGTGCGGATGGTGACTGTTGTATTCACTTCTGATGCAATATCAGTGTTACATCAACACTTTGAAGGTCCACAGATAAAGAATGACTCCAGATGTGCATCGGAAACTACTACTGGTCTTCCAGGGAACGATCAAAACGTAAACTCTTTGAGACAATGCTCAAATTGAGGAAAGAGCTCATGGTGACTGTTGTATTCAATCCCGATGCAATTTCTGTGTTTCATCAACTCTCTGATACTCCACAGATTACAGCATGTCTCCAGATATGCATCGGAAACTACTACTGGTCTTCCAGGGAACGATCAAAACGTAGACTGTTTGAGAATTACTCCCATGGAGGGAAGTGCGCATGGTGACTGTTGTATTCAATAGCGATGCAATTTCTGTGTTTCATCAACACTCTGATAGTCCACAGATTACAGAATGCCTCCAGATGTGCATCGGAAACAAGTACTGGTCTTCCAGGGAACGATCAAATCGTATTCTGTTTGAGACATTACTCCCATGGAGGAAAGTGCGCATGGTGACTGTTGTATTCAATCCCGATGCTATTTCTGTGTTTCATCAACACTCAGTATGTCCACAGATTACAGAATGCCTCCAGATGTGCATCGGAAACTACTACTGGTCTTCCAGCGAATGATCAAAGCGTAGACTGTTAGAGACATTACTCCCATGGAGGAAAGTGCGCATGGTGACTGTTGTATTCAAACCCGATGCAGTTTCTGTGTTTCATCAACACTCTGATAGTCCACAAATTACAGAATGCCTCCAGATGTGCATCAATAACTACTACTGGTATTCCAGGGCATGACCAAAACGTAGACTCTTTGAGACATTACTCCCATAGAGGAAAGTGCGCATGGTGACTGTTGTATTCAATCCCGAGGCAATTTCTGTGTTTCATCAACGCTTTGAAGATCCACAGATTACAGATTGTCTCCAGATGAGCGTCGGAAACTACTACTGATCTTCCTTGTTACGATCAGAACGTAGACTGTTTGAGAATTACTTCCATGGAGGAAAGAGCGCATGGTAACTGTTGTATTCAATCCCGATGCAATATCTGTGTTTCTTCAACACTCTGATAGCCCACAGATTACAGAATGCCTCCAGATGTGCATATGAAACTACTACTGATCATCCAGGGAACGATCAAAGCGTAGACTGTTTGAGACATTACTCCCATGGAGGAAAGTGCGCATGGTGACTGTTGTATTCAATCCCGATGCAATTTCAGTGTTTCATCAACAGTCTGATTGTCCACAGATTACAGAATTCCTCCAGATGTGCATCGGAAACTACTACTGGTCTTCCAGGGAACAATCAAAGCGTAGACTCTTTGAGACAGTACTCCCATGGAGGAAAGTGCGCATGGTGACTGTTGTATTCAATCCCGATGCAATTTCTGTGTTTCATCAACACTCTGATAGTCCACAGATTACAGAATGCCGCCAGATGTGCATCGGAAACTACTTCTGGTCTTCCAGGGTAGATCAAAGAATAGACTGTTTGAGACATTACTCCCATGGAGGAAAGGGGGCATGGTGCCTGTTGTATTCAATCCCAATGCAATTTCTGTGTTTCATCAACAGTCTGATAGTCCGCAGATTACAGAATGCCTCCAGATGTGCATCGTAAACTGCTACTGGTCTTCCAGGGAACGATCAAAGCGTAGACTGTTTCAGACATTACTCCCATGGAGGAAACAGCGCATTGTGATTGTTGTATTCAATCCCGAGGCAATTTCTGTGTTTCATCAACACTTTGATGGTCCACAGATTACAGATTGTCTCCAGATGAGCGGTGGAAACTACTACTGATCTTCCTGGGAACGATCAAAACGTAGACTGTTTGAGAATTACTTCCATGGAGGAAAAAGCGCATGGTAACTGTTGTATTCAATCCCGATGCAATTACTGTGTTTCATCAACAGTCTAATAGTCCACAGATTACAGAATGCCTCGAGATGTGCATCGGAAACTACTACTGGTCTTCCAGAGAACGATCAAAACGTAGACTGTTAGAGACATTACTTCCATGGAGGAAAGAGCGCAAGGTAACTGTTGTATTCAATCCCGTAGCAATTTCTGTGTTTCATCAACACTCTGATAGTCCACAAATTACAGAATGCCTCCAGATGTGCATCGGTAACTACTACTGGTCTTCCAGCGAATGATCAAAGCGTAGACTGTTAGAGACATTACTCCCATGGAGGAAAGTGCGCATGGTGACTGTTATATTCAAACCCGATGCAATTTCTGTGTATCATCAACACTCTGATAGTCCACAAATTACAGAATGCCTCCAGATGTGCATCGGTAACTACTACTGGTCTTCCAGGGAACGATCAAGACATAGACTCTTTGAGACATTACTCCCATAGAGGAAAGTGCGCATGGTGACTGTTGTATTCAATCCCGAAGCAATTTCTGTGTTTCATCAACACTTTGAAGGTCCACAGATTACAGATTGTCTCCAGATGAGCGTCGGAAACTACTACTGATCTTCCTGGGAACGATCAAAACGTAGACTGTTTGAGACACTACTCCCATGGAGGAAAGTGCGCATGGTGACTGTTGTATTCAATCCCAATGCAATTTCTGTGTTTCATCAACACTCTGATAGTCCACAGATTACATAATGCCTCCAGATGTGCATCGGAAACTACTACTGGTTTTCCAGGGAACGATCAAAGCGTAGTCTGTTTGAGACTTTACTTTTATGGAGGAAAGTGTGCATGGTGACATTTGTATTCAATCCCGATGCAACTTCTGTGTTTCATCAACACTCTGATAGTCCACAGATTACAGAATGCCTCCAGATGTGTATCGGAAACTAGTACTGGTCTTCCAGGGAACGATCAAAGCGTAGACTGTTTGAGACATTACTCACATGGAGGAATGTGCGCATGGTGACTGTTGTACTCAATCCCGATGCATTTTCTGTGTTTCATCAACTGTCTGATAGTCCACAGATTACAGAATGTCTCCAGATGTGCATCGGAAACAACTACTGGTCTTCCAGGGAACGATGAAAGTGTAGTCTGTTTGAGACATTACTCCCATGGAGGAAAGTGCGCATGGTGACTGTTGTATTCAATCCCGATGCTATTTCTGTGTTTCATCAACACTCAGATTGTCCACAGATTACAGAATGCCTCCAGATGTGCATCGGAAACTACTACTGGTCTTCCAGCGAATGATCAAAGCGTAGACTGTTAGAGACATTACTCCCATGGAGGAAAGTGCAAGGTGCATGTTGTATTCAAGCCCGATGCAATTTCTGTGTTTCATCAACACGCTGATAGTCCACAGATTACAGAATGCCTCCAGATGTGCATATGAAACTACTACTGGTCATCCAGGGAACGATCAAAGCATAGACTGTTTGAGACACTACTCCCATGGAGCAAAGTGTGCATGGTGACTGTTGTATTCAATCCCGATGCAATTTCTGTGTTTCATCAACAGTCTGATAGTCCACAGATTACAGAATTCCTCCAGATGTGCATCGGAAACTATTTATAGTCATCCAGGGAACGATCAAAGCGTAGTCTGTTTGAGAAATTACTCCCATGGAGGAAAGTGCGCATGGTGACTGTTGTATTCAATCCCGATGCAATTTCTGTGTTTCATCGACACTTTGAAGGTCCACGGATTACAGAATGCCTCCAGATGTGCATCGGAAACTACTACTGGTCTTCCAGGGAACGATCAAAGCGTAGACTGATTGAAACATTGCTCCCATGGAGGAAAGTGCGCATGGTGACTGTTGTATTCAATTCCGATGCATTTTCTGTGTTTCATCAACACTCTGATAGTCCACAGATTACAGAATGCCTCCAGACGTCCATCGTAAACTGCTACTGGTCTTCCAGGGAACGATCAAAGCGTAGACTGTTTCAGACATTACTCCCATGGAGGAAACTGCGCTTTGTGATTGTTGTATTCAATCCCGATGCAATTTCTGTGTTTCATCGACACTTTGAAGGTCCACGGATTACAGAATGCCTCCAGATGTGCATCGGAAACTACTACTGGTCTTCCAGGGAACGATCAAAGCGTAGACTGTTTGAAACATTGCTCCCATGGAGGAAAATGCGCATGGTGACTGTTGTATTCAATCCCGATGCATTTTCTGTGTTTCATCAACACTCTTTTAGTCCACAGATTACAGAATGCCTCCAGATGTGCATCGTAAACTGCTACTGGTCTTCCAGGGAACGATCAAAGCGTAGACTGTTTCAGACATTACTCCCATGGATGAAACTGCGCATTGTGTTTGTTGTATTCAATCCCGATGCAATTTCTGTGTTTCATCGACACTTTGAAGGTACACGGAATACAGAATGCCTCCAGATGTGCATCGGAAACTACTACTGGTTTTCCAGGGAACGATCAAAGCGTAGACTGTTTGAAACATTGCTCCCATGGAGGAAAGTGCGTATGGTGCCTGTTGTATTCAATCCCGAGGCAATTTCTGTGCTTCATCAACACTTTGAAGGTCCACAGATTACAGATTGTCTCCAGATGAGCGTCGGAAACTACTACTGATCTTCCTGGGAACGATCAAAACGTAGACTGTTTGAGACACTACTCCCATGGAGGAAAGTGCGCATGGTGACTGTTGTATTCAATCCCGATGCAATTTCTGTGTTTCATCAACACTCAGATAGTCCACAGATTACAGAATTCATCCAGATGTGCATCGGAAACTACTACGGGTATTCCAGGGAACGATCAGATCGTAGCCTGCTTGAGAATTACTCCCATGGGGGAATGTGCGGATGGTGACTGTTGTATTCACTCCTGATGCAATATCTGTGTTACATCAACACTTTGAAGGTCCACAGATAAAGAATGACTCCAGATGTGCATCGGAAACTACTACTGGTCTTCCAGGGAACGATCAAAACGTAAACTCTTTGAGACATTACTCCCATTGAGGAAAGTGCTCATGGTGACTGTTGTATTCAATCCCGATGCAATTTCTGTGTTTCATCAACACTCTGATACTCCACAGATTACAGGATGTCTCCAGATATGCATCGGAAACTACTACTGGTCTTCCAGGGAACGATCAAAACGTAGACTGTTTGAGAATTACTCCCATGGAGGAAAGTGCTCATGGTGACTGTTGTATTCAATCCCGATGCAATTTCTGTGTTTCATCAACACTCTGATAGTCCACAGATTACAGAATGCCTCCAGATGTGCATCGTAAACTGCTACTGGTCTTCCAGGGAACGATCAAAGCGTAGACTGTTTCAGACATTACTCCCATGGAGGAAACTGCGCATTGTGATTGTTGTATTCAATTCCGATGCAATTTCTGTGTTTCATCGACACTTTGAAGGTCCACGGATTACAGAATGCCTCCAGATGTGCATCGGAAACTACTACCGGTCTTCCAGGGAACGATCAAAGCGTAGACTGTTTGAAACATTGCTCCCATGGAGGAAAGTGCGCATGGTGACTGTTGTATTCAATCCCGATGCATTTTCTGTGTTTCATGAACACTCTGATAGTCTACAGATTACAGAATGCATCCAGATGTGCATCGTAAACTGCTACTGGTCTTCCAGGGAACGATCAAAGCGTAGACTGTTTCACACATTACTCCCATGGAGGAAACTGCGCATTGTGATTGTTGTATTCAATCCCGATGCAATTTCTGTGTTTCATCGACACTTTGAAGGTCCACGGATTACAGAATGCCTCCAGATGTGCATCGGAAACTACTACTGGTCTTCCAGGGAACGATCAAAGCGTAGACTGTTTGAAACATTGCTCCCATGGAGGAAAGTGCGCATGGTGACTGTTGTATTCAATCCCGATGCATTTTCTGTGTTTCATCAACACTCTGATAGTCCACAGATTACAGAATGCCTCCAGATGTGCATCGTAAACTGCTACTGGTCTTCCAGGGAACGACCAAAGCGTAGTCTGTTTGAGACATTACTCCCATGGAGGAAAGTGCGCATGGTGACTGTTGTATTCAATCCCGATGCTATATCTGTGTTTCATCAACACTCAGATTGTCCACAGATTACAGAATGCCTCCAGATGAGCATCGGAAACTACTACTGGTCTTCCAGCGAATGATCAAAGAGTAGACTGTTAGAGACATTACTCCCATTGCGGAAAGTGCGCATGGTGACTGTTGTATTCAAACCCGATGCAATTTCTGTGTTTCATCAACTCTCTGATAGTCCACAAATTACAGAATGCCTCCAGATGTGCATCGGAAACAACTACTGGTCTTCCAGGGAACGATCAAAGCGTAGACTGTTTCACACATTACTCCCATGGAGGAAACTGCGCATTGTGATTGTTGTATTCAATCCCGATGCAATTTCTGTGTTTCATCGACACTTTGAAGGTCCACGGATTACAGAATGCCTCCAGATGTGCATCGGAAACTACTACTGGTCTTCCAGGGAACGATCAAAGCGTAGACTGTTTGAAACATTGCTCCCATGGAGGAAAGTGCGCATGGTGACTGTTGTATTCAATCCCGATGCATTTTCTGTGTTTCATCAACACTCTGATAGTCCACGGATTACAGAATGCCTCCAGATGTGCATCGGAAACTACTACTGGTCTTCCAGGGAACGATCAAAGCGTAGACTGTTTGAGACATTACTCACATGGAGGAATGTGCGCATGGTGACTGTTGTACTCAATCCCGATGCATTTTCTGTGTTTCATCAACTGTCTGATAGTCCACAGATTACAGAATGTCTCCAGATGTGCATCGGAAACAACTACTGGTCTTCCAGGGAACGATGAAAGTGTAGTCTGTTTGAGACATTACTCCCATGGAGGAAAGTGCGCATGGTGACTGTTGTATTCAATCCCGATGCTATTTCTGTGTTTCATCAACACTCAGATTGTCCACAGATTACAGAATGCCTCCAGATGTGCATCGGAAACTACTACTGGTCTTCCAGCGAATGATCAAAGCGTAGACTGTTAGAGACATTACTCCCATGGAGGAAAGTGCAAGGTGCATGTTGTATTCAAGCCCGATGCAATTTCTGTGTTTCATCAACACGCTGATAGTCCACAGATTACAGAATGCCTCCAGATGTGCATATGAAACTACTACTGGTCATCCAGGGAACGATCAAAGCGTAGACTGTTTGAGACACTACTCCCATGGAGCAAAGTGTGCATGGTGACTGTTGTATTCAATCCCGATGCAATTTCTGTGTTTCATCAACAGTCTGATAGTCCACAGATTACAGAATTCCTCCAGATGTGCATCGGAAACTATTTATAGGCATCCAGGGAACGATCAAAGCGTAGTCTGTTTGAGAAATTACTCCCATGGAGGAAAGTGCGCATGGTGACTGTTGTATTCAATCCCGATGCAATTTCTGTGTTTCATCGACACTTTGAAGGTCCACGGATTACAGAATGCCTCCAGATGTGCATCGGAAACTACTACTGGTCTTCCAGGGAACGATCAAAGCGTAGACTGATTGAAACATTGCTCCCATGGAGGAAAGTGCGCATGGTGACTGTTGTATTCAATTCCGATGCATTTTCTGTGTTTCATCAACACTCTGATAGTCCACAGATTACAGAATGCCTCCAGACGTCCATCGTAAACTGCTACTGGTCTTCCAGGGAACGATCAAAGCGTAGACTGTTTCAGACATTACTCCCATGGAGGAAACTGCGCTTTGTGATTGTTGTATTCAATCCCGATGCAATTTCTGTGTTTCATCGACACTTTGAAGGTCCACGGATTACAGAATGCCTCCAGATGTGCATCGGAAACTACTACTGGTCTTCCAGGGAACGATCAAAGCGTAGACTGTTTGAAACATTGCTCCCATGGAGGAAAATGCGCATGGTGACTGTTGTATTCAATCCCGATGCATTTTCTGTGTTTCATCAACACTCTTTTAGTCCACAGATTACAGAATGCCTCCAGATGTGCATCGTAAACTGCTACTGGTCTTCCAGGGAACGATCAAAGCGTAGACTGTTTCAGACATTACTCCCATGGATGAAACTGCGCATTGTGTTTGTTGTATTCAATCCCGATGCAATTTCTGTGTTTCATCGACACTTTGAAGGTACACGGAATACAGAATGCCTCCAGATGTGCATCGGAAACTACTACTGGTTTTCCAGGGAACGATCAAAGCGTAGACTGTTTGAAACATTGCTCCCATGGAGGAAAGTGCGCATGGTGCCTGTTGTATTCAATCCCGAGGCAATTTCTGTGCTTCATCAACACTTTGAAGGTCCACAGATTACAGATTGTCTCCAGATGAGCGTCGGAAACTACTACTGATCTTCCTGGGAACGATCAAAACGTAGACTGTTTCAGACACTACTCCCATGGAGGAAAGTGCGCATGGTGACTGTTGTATTCAATCCCGATGCAATTTCTGTGTTTCATCAACACTCAGATAGTCCACAGATTACAGAATTCATCCAGATGTGCATCGGAAACTACTACGGGTCTTCCAGGGAACGATCAGATCGTAGCCTGCTTGAGAATTACTCCCATGGGGGAATGTGCGAATGGTGACTGTTGTATTCACTCCTGATGCAATATCTGTGTTACATCAACACTTTGAAGGTCCACAGATAAAGAATGACTCCAGATGTGCATCGGAAACTACTACTGGTCTTCCAGGGAACGATCAAAACGTAAACTCTTTGAGACATTACTCCCATTGAGGAAAGTGCTCATGGTGACTGTTGTATTCAATCCCGATGCAATTTCTGTGTTTCATCAACACTCTGATACTCCACAGATTACAGGATGTCTCCAGATATGCATCGGAAACTACTACTGGTCTTCCAGGGAACGATCAAAACGTAGACTGTTTGAGAATTACTCCCATGGAGGAAAGTGCTCATGGTGACTGTTGTATTCAATCCCGATGCAATTTCAGTGTTTCATCAACACTCTGATAGTCCACAGATTACAGAATGCCTCCAGATGTGCATCGTAAACTGCTACTGGTCTTCCAGGGAACGATCAAAGCGTAGACTGTTTCAGACATTACTCCCATGGAGGAAACTGCGCATTGTGATTGTTGTATTCAATCCCGATGCAATTTCTGTGTTTCATCGACACTTTGAAGGTCCACGGATTACAGAATGCCTCCAGATGTGCATCGGAAACTACTACCGGTCTTCCAGGGAACGATCAAAGCGTAGACTGTTTGAAACATTGCTCCCATGGAGGAAAGTGCGCATGGTGACTGTTGTATTCAATCCCGATGCATTTTCTGTGTTTCATGAACACTCTGATAGTCTACAGATTACAGAATGCATCCAGATGTGCATCGTAAGCTGCTACTGGTCTTCCAGGGAACGATCAAAGCGTAGACTGTTTCACACATTACTCCCATGGAGGAAACTGCGCATTGTGATTGTTGTATTCAATCCCGATGCAATTTCTGTGTTTCATCGACACTTTGAAGGTCCACGGATTACAGAATGCCTCCAGATGTGCATCGGAAACTACTACTGGTCTTCCAGGGAACGATCAAAGCGTAGACTGTTTGAAACATTGCTCCCATGGAGGAAAGTGCGCATGGTGACTGTTGTATTCAATCCCGATGCATTTTCTGTGTTTCATCAACACTCTGATAGTCCACAGATTACAGAATGCCTCCAGATGTGCATCGTAAACTGCTACTGGTCTTCCAGGGAACGACCAAAGCGTAGTCTGTTTGAGACATTACTCCCATGGAGGAAAGTGCGCATGGTGACTGTTGTATTCAATCCCGATGCTATATCTGTGTTTCATCAACACTCAGATTGTCCACAGATTACAGAATGCCTCCAGATGAGCATCGGAAACTACTACTGGTCTTCCAGCGAATGATCAAAGAGTAGACTGTTAGAGACATTACTCCCATGGCGGAAAGTGCGCATGGTGACTGTTGTATTCAAACCCGATGCAATTTCTGTGTTTCATCAACTCTCTGATAGTCCACAAATTACAGAATGCCTCCAGATGTGCATCGGTAGCTACTACTGATCTTCCTGGTTACGATCAAAACGTAGACTGTTTGAGAATTACTTCCATGGAGGAATGAGCGCATGGTAACTGTTGTATTCAATCATGATGCAATTTCTGTGTTTCATCAACACTCTGATAGTCCAAAGATTAGTGAATGCCTCCAGATGTGCATCGGTAACTACTACTGGTCTTCAAGGGAACGATCAAATTGTAGACTGTTTGAGACATTCCTCCCACGGAGGAAAGTGCGCATGGTGACTCTTGTATTCAATCCCGATGCAATTTCTGTGTTTCATCAACACTCAGATTGTCCACAGATTACAGAATGCTTCCAGATGTACATCGGAAACTACTACTGGTCTTCCTGGGAACGATCACAGCGTAGACTGTTTGAGACATTACTCCCATGGAGGAAAGTGCGCATGGTGGCTGTTGTATTCAATCCCGATGCAATTTCTGTGTTTCATCAACACTCTGATAGTCCACAGATTACAGAATGCCTCCAGATGTGAATCGGAAACTACTACTGCTCTTCCAGGGAACGATCAAAACGTAGACAGTTTGAGACAATACTCCCATGGAGAAAAGTGCGCATGGTGACTGTTGTATTCAATTCCGATGCAATTTCTGTGTTTCATCAACACTTTGAAGGTCCACAGATAAAGAATGACTCCAGATGTGCATCGGAAACTACTTCTGGTCTTCCAGGGAACGATCAAAGCGTAGACTGTTTCAGACATTATTCCCATGGAGGAAAGTGCGCATGGTGGCTGTTGTATTCAATCCTGATGCAATTTCTGTGTTTCATCAACACTCTGATAGTCCACAGATTACAGAATGCCTCCAGATGTACATCGGAAACATCTACTGGTCTTCCAGGGAACGATCAAAGCGTAGTCTGTTTGAGACATTACTCCCATGGAGGAAAGTGCGCATGATGGCTGTTGTATTCAATCCCGATGCAATTTCTGTGTTTCATCAACACTCTGATAGACCACAGAATACAGAATGCCTCCAGATGTGCATTGGAAACTGCTACTGGTCTTCCAGGGAACAATCAAAGCGTAGACTGTTTGAGACATTACTCCCATGGAGGAAAGTGCGCATGGTGCCTGTTGTATTCAATCCCGATGCAATTTCTGTGTTACATCAACACTCTGATAGTCCAAAGATTAGTGAATGCCTCCAGATGTGCATCGGTAACTACTACTGGTCTTCAAGGGAAGGATCAAATTGTAGACTGTTTGAGACATTCCTCCCATGGAGGAAAGTGCGCATGGTGACAGTTGTATTCAAACCTGATGCAATTTCTGTGTTGCATTAACACTCTGATAGTCCACAAATTACAGAATGCCTCCAGATGCGCATCAGTAACTACTACTGGTCTTCCAGGGAACGATCTAAACGTAGACTCTTTGAGACATTTCTCCCATAGAGGAAAGTGCACATGGTGACTGTTGTATTCAATCCCGAGGTAATTTCTGTGTTTCATCAATACTTTGAAGGTCCACAGATTACAGATTGTCTCCAGATGAGCGTCGGAAACTGTTACTGATCTTCCTGGGAACGATCAAAACGTAGACTGTTTCAGACACTACTCCCATGGAGGACAGTGCGATGGTGACTGTTGTATTGAATCCCGATGCAATTTCTGTGTTTCATCAACAGTCTGATAGTCCACAGATTACAGAATTCCTCCAGATGTGCATCGGAAACTACTTCTAGTCATCCAGGGAACGATCAAAGCGCAGACTGTTTGAGACACGACTCCCATGGAGGAAAGTGCGCATGGTGACTGTTGTATTCAAACCCGATGCAATTTCTGTGTTTCATCAACACTCTGATACCCCACAGATTACAGAATGCCTCCAGATGTGTATAGGAAGTTACTACTGGTCTTCCAGCGAACGATCAAAGAGTAAATTCTTTGAGACATCACTCCCATGGAGGGAATTGCGAATGGTGACTGTTGTATTTATCCCCGATGCAATTTCTGTGTTTCATCAACACTCTGATATTCAACAGATAACAGAATGCCTCCAGATGTGCATCGGAAGCTACTACTGGTCTTCCAGCGAACGATCAAAGAGTAAACTCTTTGAGACAATACTCCCATGGAGAAAAGTGCGCATGGTGACTGTTGTATTTAATTCCGATGCAATTTCTGTGTTTCATCAACACTTTGAAGGTCCACAGATAAAGAATGACTCCAGATGTGCATCAGAAACTACTTCTGGTCTTCCTGGGAACGATCACAGCGTAGACTGTTTAAGACATTACTCCCATGGAGGAAAGTGCGCATGGTGGCTGTTGTATTCAATCCCGATGCAATTTCTGTGTTTCATCAACACTCTGATAGTCCACAGATTACAGAATGCCTCCAGATGTGAATCGGAAACTACTACTGCTCTTCCAGGGAACGATCAAAACGTAGACTGTTTGAGACAATACTCCCATGGAGAAAAGTGCGCATGGTGACTGTTGTATTCAATTCCGATGCAATTTCTGTGTTTCATCAACACTTTGAAGGTCCACAGATAAAGAATGACTCCAGATGTGCATCGGAAACTACTTCTGGTCTTCCAGGGTACGATCAAAGCGTAGACTGTTTCAGACATTTTTCCCATGGAGGAAAGTGCGCATGGTGGCTGTTGTATTCAATCCCGATACAATTTCTGTGTTTCATCAACACTCTGATAGTCCACAGATTACAGAATGCCTCCAGATGTACATCGGAAACATCTACTGGTCTTCCAGGGAACGATCAAAGCGTAGTCTGTTTGAGACATTACTCCCATGGAGGAAAGTGCGCATGATGGCTGTTGTATTCAATCCCGATGCAATTTCTGTGTTTAATCAACACTCTGATAGACCACAGAATACAGAATGCCTCCAGACGTGCATTGGAAACTGCTACTGGTCTTCCAGGGAACAATCAAATCGTAGACTGTTTGAGACATTACTCCCATGGAGGAAACTGCGCATGGTGACTGTTGTATTCAATCCCGATGCAATTTCTGTGTTTCATCAACACTCTGATAGACCACAGATTACAGAATGCCTCCAGATGTGCATCGGAAACTACTTCTGGTCCTCCATGGTATATCAAAGTATAGACTGTTAGAGACATTACTCATATGGAGAAAGGGCGCATGGTGCCTCTTGTATTCAATCCCAATGCAATTTCTGTGTTTCATCAACAGTCTGATAGTCCACAGATTACAGAATGCCTCCAGATGTGCATCGTAAACTGCTACTGGTCTTCCAGGGAACGATCAAATCGTAGACTGTTTCAAACATTACTCCCATGGAGGAAACTGCGCATTGTGATTGTTGTATTCAATCCTGATGCAATTTCTGTGTTTCATCGACACTTTGAAGGTCCACGGATTACAGAATGCCTCCAGATGTGCATCGGAAACTACTACTGGTCTTCCAGGGAACGATAAAAGCGTAGACTGTTTGAAACATTGCTCCCATGGAGGAAAGTGCGCATGGTGCCTGTTGTATTCAATCCCGATGCAATTTCTGTGTTACATCAACACTCTGATAGTCCAAAGATTAGTGAATGCCTCCAGATGTGCATCGGTAACTACTACTGGTCTTCAAGGGAACGATCAAATTGTAGACTGTTTGAGACATTCCTCCCATGGAGGAAAGTGCGCATGGTGACAGTTGTATTCAAACCTGATGCAATTACTGTGTTGCATTAACACTCTGATAGTCCACAAATTACAGAATGCCTCCAGATGCGCATCGGTAACTACTACTGGTCTTCCAGGGAACGATCAAAACGTAGACTCTTTGAGACATTTCTCCCATAGAGGAAAGTGCGCATGGTGACTGTTGTATTCAATCCCGAGGTAATTTCTGTGTTTCATCAATACTTTGAAGGTCCACAGATTACAGATTGTCTCCAGATGAGCGTCGGAAACTGTTACTGATCTTCCTGGGAACGATCAAAACGTAGACTGTTTGAGACACTACTCCCATGGAGGACAGTGCGGATGGTGACTGTTGTATTGAATCCCGATGCAATTTCTGTGTTTCATCAACAGTCTGATAGTCCACAGATTACAGAATTCCTCCAGATGTGCATCGGAAACTACTTCTAGTCATCCAGGGAACGATCAAAGCGCAGACTGTTTGAGACACTACTCCCATGGAGGAAAGTGCGCATGGTGACTGTTGTATTCAAACCCTATGCAATTTCTGTGTTTCATCAACACTCTGATACTCCACAGATTACAGAATGCCTCCAGATGTGTATAGGAAGTTACTACTGGTCTTCCAGCGAACGATCAAAGAGTAAATTCTTTGAGACATTACTCCCATGGAGGAAATTGCGAATGGTGACTGTTGTATTCATCCCCGATGCAATTTCTGTGTTTCATCAACACTCTGATATTCCACAGATAACAGAATGCCTCCAGATGTGCATCGGAAGCTACTACTGGTCTTCCAGCGAACGATCAAAGAGTAAACTCTTTGAGACATTACTCCCATGGAGGAAAGTGACCATGAAGACTGTTGTATTCAATCCCGATGCATTTTCTGTGTTTCATCAACACTCTGATAGTCCACAGATTACAGAATGCCTCCAGATGTGCATCGGAAACTACTACTGGTCTTCCTGGGAACGATCACAGCGTAGACTGTTTGAGACATTACTCCCATGGCGGAAAGTGCGCATGGTGGCTGTTGTATTCAATCCCGATGCAATTTCTGTGTTTCATCAACACTCTGATAGTCCACAGATTACAGAATGCCTCCAGATGTGAATCGGAAACTACTACTGCTCTTCCAGGGAACGATCAAAACGTAGACTTTTTGAGACAATACTCCCATGGAGAAAAGTGCGCATGGTGACTGTTGTATTTAATTCCGATGCAATTTCTGTGTTTCATCAACACTTTGAAGGTCCACAGATAAAGAATGACTCCAGATGTGCATCAGAAACTACTTCTGGTCTTCCAGGGTACGATCAAAGCGTAGACTGTTTCAGACATTACTCCCATGGAGGAAAGTGCTCATGGTGGCTGTTGTATTCAATCCCGATGCAATTTCTGTGTTTCATCAACACTCTGATAGTCCACAGATTACAGAATGCCTCCAGATGTGAATCGGAAACTACTACTGCTCTTCCAGGGAACGATCATAACGTAGATTGTTTGAGACAATACTCCCATGGAGAAAAGTGCGCATGGTGACTGTTGTAATCAATTCCGATACAATTTCTGTGTTTCATCAACACTTTGAAGGTCCACAGATAAAGAATGACTCCAGATGTGCATCGGAAACTACTTTTGGTCTTCCAGGGTACGATCAAAGCGTAGACTGTTTCAGACTTTACACCCATGGAGGAAAGTGCGCATGGTGACTGTTGTATTCAATCCCGATGCAATTTCTGTGTTTCATCAACACTTTGAAGGTCCACGGAGTACAGAATGCCTCCAGATGTGCATCGGAAACTACTACTGGTCTTCCAGTGAACGATCATAGCGTAGACTGTTTCAGACATTAATCCCATTGAGGAAAGTGCGGATGTTGACTGTTGTATTCATTCCCGATCCAATTTCTGTGTTTCATCAACACTCTGATAGTCCACAGATTACAGACTGTCTCCAGCTGTGCATCGGAAACTGCTACTGGTCTTCCTGGGAACGATCAAAGCGTAGACTGTTTCAGACATTACTCCCATGGAGGAAAGTGTTCATGATGACTGTTGTATTCTATCCCGATGCAATTTCTGTGTTTCATCAACACTCTGATAGTCCACAGATTACAGAATGCCTCCAGATGTGTATCGGAAACTACTACTGGTCTTCCAGGGAACGATCAAAGCGTAAACTCTTTGTGACACTACTCTCATGGAGGAAAGTGCGCATGGTGACTGTTGTATTCAATCTCGATGCAATTTATGTATTTTATCAACACTCTGATAGTCCACAGATTACAAAATGCCTCCAGATGTGCATCGGAAACTACTACTGGTCTTACAGGGATAGATCAAAGCGTAAACTCTTTGAGACATTTCTCCCATTGAGGATAGTGCGCATGGTGACTGTTGTGTTCAATCCCGATGCAATTTCTGTCTTTCATCAACACTCTGATACTCCACAGATTACAGGATACCTCCAGATGTGCATCGTAAACTGATACTGGTCTTCCAGGGAACAATCAAAGCGTAGACTGTTCCAGACATTACTCCCATGGAGGAAACTGCGCATTGTGATTGTTGTTTTCAATCCCGATGCAATTTCTGTGTTTCATCAACACTCTGATAGTCCACAGATTACAGATTGTCTCCAGATGTGCATCGGAAACTGCTACTGGTCTTCCAGGGAACGATCAAATCGTAGACTGTTTGAGACATTACTCCCGTGAAGGAAAGTTCTCATGGTGACTGTTGTATTCAATCCCGATGCAATTTCTGTGTTTCATCAGCACTCTGATAATCCACAGATTACAGAATGCCTCCAGATGTGCATCGAAAACTACTTCTGGTCTTCCAGGGTAGATCAAAGTATAGACTGTTTGAGACATTACTCCCATGGAGGAAAGTGCGCATGTTGCCCGTTGTATTCAATCCCGATGCAATTTCTGTGTTTCATCAGCACTCTGATAGTCCACGGATTACAGAATGATTAGAGATCTGCATCGGAAACTACTACTGGTCTTCCAGGGAACGATCAAAGCGTAGCCTGTTTGAGAATTACTCCCATGGAGGAAAGTGCGGATGGTGACTGTTCTATACACTCCCGATGCAATTTCTGTGTTTCATCAACATTTGAAGGTCCACAGGTTACAGAATGACTCCAGATGTGGATCGGAAACTACTACTGGTCTTCCAGGGAACGATCAAAGCGTAGACTGTTAGATACATTACTCCCATGGAGGAAAATGCGCTTGGTGTCTGCTGTATTCAATCCCGATGCAATTTCTGTGTTTCTTCAACACTCTGATAGTCCACAGATTTCAGAATGCCTCCAGATGTGCATCGGAAACTACCACTGGTCTTCCAGGGACGATCAAAGCGTAGACTGTTTGAGACATTACTCCCATGGAGGAAAGTGCGCATGGTGACTGTTGTATTCAATCCCGATGCATTTTCTGTGTTTCGTCGACACTCTGATAGTCCACAGATTACAGATTGTCTCCAGATGTGCATCGGAAACTACTACTGGTCTTCCTGGGAGCCGTCAAAGCGTAGACTGTTTCAGACATTACTCAAATGAAGGAAAGTGCATATGGTGACTGTTTTATTCAATCCCGATGCAATTTCTGTGTTTCTTCAACACTCTGATAGTCCACAGATTACAGAATGCCTCCAGATGTGCATCAGAAACTACTACAGGTCTTCCAGGGAACGATCAAAACGTAGACTGTTTGAGAATTACTCCCATGGAGGAAAGTGCGCATGGTGACTGTTGTATTCAATCGCGATGCAATTTCTGTGTTTCATCAACACTCTGATAGTCCACAGATTACAGAATGCCACCAGATGTGCATCGGAAACTACTTCTGGTCTTCCAGGGTAGATCATAGAATAGACTGTTTGAGACATTACTCATATGGAGGAAAGGGCGCATGGTGCCTGTTGTATTCAATCGCGATGCAATTTCTGTGTTTCATCAACAGTCTGATAGTCCACAGATTACAGAATGCTTCAGATGTGCATCGTAAACTGCTACTGGTCTTCCAGGGAACGATCAAAGCGTAGACAGTTTCAGACATTACTCCCATGGAGGAAACTGCGCATTGTGATTGTTGTATTCAATCCTGATGCAATTTCTGTGTTTCATTGACACTTTGAAGGTCCTCGGATTACAGAATGCCTCCAGATGTGCATCGGAAACTACTACTGGTCTTCTAGGGAACGATAAAATCGTAGACTGTTTGAAACATTGCTCCCATGGAGGAAAGTGCGCATGGTGAATGTTGTATTCAATCCCGATGCAATTTCTGTGTTTCATCAACACTCTGATAGTCCAAAGATTAGTGAATGCCTCCAGATGTGCATCGGTAACTACTACTGGTCTTCCAGCGAACGATCAAATAGTAAACTCTTTGAGACATTACTCAAATAGAGGAAAGTGCGCATGGTGACTGTTGTATTCAATCCCGATGCAATTTCTGTGTTTCATCAACAGTCTGATAGTCCCCAGATTACAGAATTCCTCCAGATGTGCATCGGAAACTGCTTCTAGTCATCCAGGGAACGATCAAAGCGCAGACTGATTGAGACACTACTCCCATGGAGGAAAGTGCGCATGGTGACTGTTGTATTCAAGCCCGATGTAATTTCTGTGTTTCATCAACACTCTGATACTCCACAGATAACAGAATGCCTCCAGATGTCCATCGGAAGCTATTACTGGTCTTCCAGCGAACGATCAAATAGTAAACTCTTTGAGACATTACTGACATGGAGGAAAGTGACCATGAAGACTGTTGTTTTCAATCACGATGCATTTTCTTTGTTTCATCAACACTCTGATAGTCCACAGATTACAGAATGCCTCCAGATGTGCATCGGAAACTACTACTGGTCTTCCTGGGAACGATCACAGCGTAGACTGTTTGAGACATTACTTCCATGGAGGAAAGTGCGCATGGTGGCAGATGTATTCAATCCAGATACAATTTCTCTGTTTCATCAACACTCAGATAGTCCACAGATTACAGAATGCCTCCAGATGTGAATCGGAAACTACTACTGCTCTTCCAGGGTACGATCAAAGCGTAGACTGTTTCAGACATTACTCCCATGGACTAAAGTGCGCATGCTGATGTTGTATTCAATACCGATGCCATTTCAGTGTTTCATCGACACTTTGAAGGTCCACGGATAACAGAATACCTCCAGATGTGCATTGGAAACTACTACTGGTCTTCCAGTGAACGATCATAGCGTAGACTGTTTCAGACATTAATCCCATGGAGGAAAGTGCGGATGTTGACTCTTGTATTCAATCCCGATGCAATTTCTGTGTTTCATCAACACTCTGATAGTCCACAGTTTACAAACTGTCTCCAGCTGTGCATCGGAAACTGCTACTGGTCTTCCTGGGAACGATCAAAGCGTAGACTGTTTCGGACATTACTCCCATGGAGGAAAGTGTTCATGGTGACTGTTGTATTCTATCCCGATGCAATTTCTGTGTTTCATCAACACTCTGATAGTCCACAGATTACAGAATGCCTGCAGATGTGTATCGGAAACTACTACTGGTCTTCCAGGGAACGATCAAAGCGTAAACTCTTTGTGACACTACTCTCATGGAGGAAAGTGCGCATGGTGACTGTTGTATTGAATCCCGATGCAATTTCTGTATTTCATCAACACTCTGATAGTCCACAGATTACAAAATGCCTCCAGATGTGAATCGGAAACTACTACTGGTCTTACAGGGAACGATCAAAGCGTAAACTCTTTGAGACATTTCTCCCATTGAGGAAAGTGCGCATGGTGACTGTTGTATTCAATCCCGATGCAATTTCTGTGTTTCATCAGCACTCTGATGGTCCGCAGATTACAGAATGCCTCCAGATGTGCATCGGAAACTACTACTGGTCTTCCTGGGAACGATCAAAGCGTAGAATGTTTGAGACATTACTCCCGTGGAGGAAAGTTCTCATGTTGACTGTTGTATTCAATCCCGATGCAATTTCTGTGTTTCATCAGCACTCTGATAGTCCACAGATTACAGAATGCTTCCGGATGTGCATCGGAAACTAACACTGGTCTTCCAGGGAACGATCAAAGCGTAGACTGTTAGAGACATTACTCCCATGGAGGAAAATGCGCATGGTGTCTGCTGTATTCATCCCAATGCAATTTCTGTCTTTCATCAACACTCTGATAGTCCACAGATTACAGATTGTCTCCAGATGTGCATCGGAAACTGCTACTGGTCTTCCAGGGAACTATCAAAGCGTAGACTGTTTGAGACATTACTCCCGTGGAGGAAAGTTCTCATGGTGACTGTTGTATTCAATCCCGATGCAATTTCTGTGTTTCATCAGCACTCTGATAGTCCACAGATTACAGATTGCCTAGAGATGTGCATCGGAAACTACTACTGGTCTTCCAGGGAACGATCAAAGCGTAGCCTGTTTGAGAATTACTCAAATGGAGGAAAGTGCGGATGGTGACTGTTCTATTCACTCCAGATGCAATATCTGTGTTTCATCAACATTTGAAGGACCACAGATTACAGAATGACTCCAGATGTGCATCGGAAACTACTACTGGTCTTCCTGGGAACGATCAAAGCGTAGACTGTTTGAGAATTACTCCCATGGAGGAAAGTGCGCATGGTGTCTGCTGTATTCAATCCCGATGCAATTTCTGTGTTTCTTCAACACTCTGATAGTCCACAGATTTCAGAATACCTCCAGATGTGCATCGGAAACTACCACTGGTCTTCCAGGGACGATCAAAGCGTAGACTGTTTGAGAATTACTCCCATGGAGGAAAGTGCGCATGGTGACTGTTGTATTCAATCCCGATGCAATTTCTGTGTTTCATCAACAGTCTGATAGTCCACGGATTACAGAATGCTTCAGATGTGCATCGTAAACTGCTACTGGTCTTCCAGGGAACGATCAAAGCGTAGACTGTTTCAGACATTACTAGCATGGAGGAAACTGCGCATTGTGATTGTTGTATTCAATCCTGATGCATTTTCTGTGTTTCATCGACATTTTGAAGGTCCTGGGATTACAGAATGCCTCCAGATGTGCATCGGAAACTACTACTGGTCTTCCAGGGAACGATCAAAACGTAGACTCTTTGAGACATTACTCCCATAGAGGAAAGTGCGCATGGTGACTGTTGTTTTCAATCCCGAGGTAATTTCTGTGTTTCATCAATACTTCGAAGGTCCACAGATTACAGATTGTCTCCAGATGAGCGTCGGAAACTACTACTGATCTTCCTGGGAACGATCAAAACGTAGACTGTTTGAGACACTACTCCCATGGAGGAAAGTGCGGATGGTGACTGTTGTATTCAATCCCGATGAAATTTCTGTGTTTCATCAACAGTCTGATAGTCCACATATAAAAGAATGCCTCCAGATGTGCATCGGAAACTACTACTGGTCTTCCAGCGAACGATCAAAGAGTAAACTCTTTGAGACATTACTCCCATGGAGGAAAGTGACCATGAAGACTGTTGTATTCAATCCCGATGCATTTTCTGTGTTTCATCAACACTCTGATAGTCCACAGATTACAGAATGCCTCCAGATGTGAATCGGAAACTACTACTGGTCTTACAGGGAACGATCAAAGCGTAAACTCTTTGAGACATTTCTCCCATTGAGGAAAGTGCGCATGGTGACTGTTGTATTCAATCCCGATGCAATTTCTGTGTTTCATCAGCACTCTGATGGTCCGCAGATTACAGAATGCCTCCAGATGTGCATCGGAAACTACTACTGGTCTTCCTGGGAACGATCAAAGCATAGAATGTTTGAGACATTACTCCCGTGGAGGAAAGTTCTTATGGTGACTGTTGTATTCAATCCCGATGCAATTTCTGTGTTTCATCAGCACTCTGATAGTCCACAGATTACAGAATGCTTCCGGATGTGCATCGGAAACTAACACTGGTCTTCCAGGGAACGATCAAAGCGTAGACTGTTAGAGACATTACTCCCATGGAGGAAAATGCGCATGGTGTCTGCTGTATTCATCCCAATGCAATTTCTGTCTTTCATCAACACTCTGATAGTCCACAGATTACAGATTGTCTCCAGATGTGCATCGGAAACTGCTACTGGTCTTCCAGGGAACTATCAAAGCATAGACTGTTTGAGACATTACTCCCGTGGAGGAAAGTTCTCATGGTGACTGTTGTATTCAATCCCGATGCAATTTCTGTGTTTCATCAGCACTCTGATAGTCCACAGATTACAGAATGCTTCCGGATGTGCATCGGAAACTAACACTGGTCTTCCAGGGAACGATCAAAGCGTAGACTGTTAGAGACATTACTCCCATGGAGGACAATGCGCATGGTGTCTGCTGTTTCATCCCAATGCAATTTCTGTGTTTCATCAACACTCTGATACTCCACAGATTACAGGATGTCTCCAGATGTGCATCGGAAACTACTTCTGGTCTTCCAGGATAGATCAAAGAATAGACTGTTTGAGACATTACTCCCATGGAGGAAAGTGCGCATGGTGCCTGTTGTATTCAATCCCGATGCAATTTCTGTGTTTCATCAGCACTCTGATAGTCCACAGATTACAGAATGCCTAGAGATGTGCATCGGAAACTACTACTGGTCTTCCAGGGAACGATCGAAGCGTAGCCTGTTTGAGAATTACTCAAATGGAGGAAAGTGCGGATGGTGACTGTTCTATTCACTCCAGATGCAATTTCTGTGTTTCATCAACATTTGAAGGACCACAGAATACAGAATGACTCCAGATGTGCATCGGAAACTACTACTGGTCTTCCTGGGAACGATCAAAGCGTAGACTGTTAGATACATTACTCCCATGGAGGAAAATGCGCATGGTGTCTGCTGTATTCAATCCCGATGCAATTTCTGTGTTTCTTCAACACTCTGATAGTCCACAGATTTCAGAATACCTCCAGATGTGCATCGGAAACTACCACTGGTCTTCCAGGGACGATCAAAGCGTAGACTGTTTGAGAATTACTCCCATTAAGGAAAGTGCGCATGGTGACTGTTGTATTCAATCCCGATGCAATTTCTGTGTTTCATCAACAGTCTGATAGTCCACAGATTACAGAATGCTTCAGATGTGCATCGTAAACTGCTACTGGCCTTCCAGGGAACGATCAAAGCGTAGACTGTTTCAGACATTACTAGCATGGAGGAAACTGCGCATTGTGATTGTTGTATTCAATCCTGATGCATTTTCTGTGTTTCATCGACACTTTGAAGGTCCTCGGATTACAGAATGCCTCCAGATATGCATCGGAAACTACTACTGGTCTTCCAGGGAACGATCGAAACGTAGACTCTTTGAGACATTACTCCCATAGAGGAAAGTGCGCATGGTGACTGTTGTATTCAATCCCGAGGTAATTTCTGTGTTTCATCAATACTTTGAAGGTCCACAGATTACAGATTGTCTCCAGATGAGCGTCGGAAACTACTACTGATCTTCCTGGGAACGATCAAAACGTAGACTGTTTGAGACATTACTCCCATGGAGGAAAGTGACCATGAAGACTGTTGTATTCAATCCCGATGCATTTTCTGTGTTTCATCAACACTCTGATAGTCCACAGATGACAGAATGCCTCCAGATGTGCATCGGAAACTACTACTGGTCTTCCTGGGAACGATCACAGCGTAGACTGTTTGAGACATTACTCCCATGGGGGAAAGTGCGCATGGAGGCTGTTGTATGCAATCCCGATGCAATTTCTCTGTTTCCTCAACACTCAGATAGTCCACAGATTACAGAATGCCTCCAGATGTGAATCGGAAACTACTACTGCTCTTCCAGGGAACGATCAAAACGTAGACTGTTTGAGACAATACTCCCATGGTGAAAAGGGCGCATGGTGCCTGTTGTATTCAATCGCGTAGCAATTTCTGTGTTTCATCAACAGTCTGATAGTCCACAGATTACAGAATGCTTCAGATATGCATCGTAAACTGCTACTGGTCTTCCAGGGAACGATCAAAGCGTAGACAGTTTCAGACATTACTCTCATGGAGGAAACTGCGCATTGTGATTGTTGTATTCAATCCTGATGCAATTTCTGTGTTTCATTGACACTTTGAAGGTCCTCGGATTACAGAATGCCTCCAGATGTGCATCGGAAACTACTACTGGTCTTCCAGGGAACGATAAAATCGTAGACTTTTTGAAACATTGCTCCCATGGAGGAAAGTGCGCATGGTGAATGTTGTATTCAATCCCGATGCAATTTCTGTGTTTCATCAACACTCTGATAGTCCAAAGATTAGTGAATGCCTCCAGATGTGCATCGGTAACTACTACTGGTCTTCAAGGAAACGATCAAATTGTAGACTGTTTGAGACATTCCTCGAACGGGGAAAGTGCGCATGGTGACTCTTGTATTCAATCCCGATGCAATTTCTGTATTTCATCAACACTCAGATTGTCCACAGATTACAGAATGCCTCCAGATGTGCATCGGAAACAACTACTGGTCTTCCAGCGTACGATCAAAGCGTAGACTGTTAGAGACATTACTCCCATGGAGGAAAGTGCGCATGGTGACAGTTGTATTCAAACCCGATGCAATTTCTGTGTTTCATGAACACTCTGATAGTCCACAAATTACAGAATGCCTCCAGATGTGCATCGGTAACTACTACTGGTCTTCCAGGGAACGATCAAAACGTAGACTCTTTGAGACATTACTCAAATAGAGGAAAGTGCGCATGGTGACTGTTGTATTCAATCCCGATGCAATTTCTGTGTTTCATCAACAGTCTGATAGTCCCCAGATTACAGAATTCCTCCAGATGTGCATCGGAAACTGCTTCTAGTCATCCAGGGAACGATCAAAGCGCAGACTGTTTGAGACACTACTCCCATGGAGGAAAGTGCGTATGGTGACTGTTGTATTCAAGCCCGATGTAATTTCTGTGTTTCATCAACACTCTGATACTCCACAGATTACAGAATGCCTCCAGATGTGCATAGGAAGTTACTACTGGTCTTCAGGCGAACGATCAAATAGTAAACCCTTTGAGACATTACTGACATGGAGGAAAGTGACCATGAAGACTGTTGTATTCAATCCCGATGCATTTTCTTTGTTTCATCAACACTCTGATAGTCCACAGATTACAGAATGCCTCCAGATGTGCATCGGAAACTACTACTGGTCTTCCTGGGAACGATCACAGCGTAGACTGTTTGAGACATTACTCCCATGGAGGAAAGTGCGCATGGTGGCAGATGTATTCAATCCAGATGCAATTTCTCTGTTTCATCAACACTCAGATAGTCCACAGATTACAGAATGCCTCCAGATGTGAATCGGAAACTACTACTGCTCTTCCAGGGTACGATCAAAGCGTAGACTGTTTCAGACATTACTCCCATGGAGGAAAGTGCGCATGGTGATGTTGTATTCAATACCGATGCCATTTCAGTGTTTCATCGACACTTTGAAGGTCCACGGATAACAGAATACCTCCAGATGTGCATTGGAAACTACTACTGGTCTTCCAGTGAACGATCATAGCGTAGACTGTTTCAGACATTAATCCCATGGAGGAAAGTGCGGATGTTGACTGTTGTATTCAATCCCGATGCAATTTCTGTGTTTCATCAACACTCTGATAGTCCACAGTTTACAAACTGTCTCCAGCTGTGCATCGGAAACTGCTACTGGTCTTCCGGGGAACGATCAATGCGTAGACTGTTTCGGACATTACTCCCATGTTCATGGTGACTGTTGTATTCTATCCCGATGCCATTTCTGTGTTTCATCAACACTCTGATAGTCCACAGATTACAGAATGCCTGCAGATGTGTATCGGAAACTACTACTGGTCTTCCAGGGAACGATCAAAGCGTAAACTCTTTGTGACACTACTCTCATGGAGGAAAGTGCGCATGGTGACTGTTGTATTGAATCCCGATGCAATTTCTGTATTTTATCCACACTCTGATAGTCCACAGATTACAAAATGCCTCCAGATGTGCATCGGAAACTACTACTGGTCTTACAGGGAACGATCAAAGCGTAAACTCTTTGAGACATTTCTCCCATTGAGGAAAGTGCGCATGGTGACTGTTGTATTCAATCACGATGCAATTTCTGTGTTTCATCAGCACTCTGATGGTCCGCAGATTACAGAATGCCTCCAGATGTGCATCGGAAACTACTACTGGTCTTCCTGGGAACGTTCAAAGCGTAGAATGTTTGAGAAATTACTCCCGTGGAGGAAAGTTCTCATGGTGACTGTTGTATTCAATCCCGATGCAATTTCTGTGTTTCATCAGCACTCTGATAGTCCACAGATTACAGAATGCTTCCGCATGTGCATCGGAAACTAACACTGGTCTTCCAGGGAACGATCAAAGCGTAGACTGTTAGAGACATTACTCCCATGGAGGAAAATGCGCATGGTGTCTGCTGTATTCATCCCAATGCAATTTCTGTGTTTCATCAACTCTCTGATAGTCCACAGATTACAGATTGCCTCCAGATGTGCATCGGAAACTGCTACTGGTCTTCCAGGGAACTATCAAAGCGTAGACTGTTTGAGACATTACTCCCGTGGAGGAAAGTTCTCATGGTGACTGTTGTATTCAATCCCGATGCAATTTCTGTGTTTCATCAGCACTCTGATAGTCCACAGATTACAGAATGCTTCCGGATGTGCATCGGAAACTAACACTGGTCTTCCAGGGAACGATCAAAGCGTAGACTGTTAGAGACATTACTCCCATGGAGGAAAATGCGCATGGTGTCTGCTGTATTCATCCCAATGCAATTTCTGTGTTTCATCAACACTCTGATACTCCACAGATTACAGGATGTCTCCAGATGTGCATCGGAAACTACTTCTGGTCTTCCAGGATAGATCAAAGAATAGACTGTTTGAGACATTACTCCCATGGAGGAAAGTGCGCATGGTGCCTGTTGTATTCAATCCCGATGCAATTTCTGTGTTTCATCAGCACTCTGATAGTCCACAGATTACAGAATGCCTAGAGATGTGCATCGGAAACTACTACTGGTCTTCCAGGGAACGATCAAAGCGTAGCCTGTTTGAGAATTACTCAAATGGAGGAAAGTGCGGATGGTGACTGTTCTATTCACTCCAGATGCAATTTCTGTGTTTCGTCAACATTTGAAGGACCACAGATTACAGAATGACTCCAGATGTGCATCGGAAACTACTACTGGTCTTCCTGGGAACGATCAAAGCGTAGACTGTTAGATACATTACTCCCATGGAGGAAAATGCGCATGGTGTCTGCTGTATTCAATCCCGATGCAATTTCTGTGTTTCTTCAACACTCTGATAGTCCACAGATTTCAGAATACCTCCAGATGTGCATCGGAAACTACCACTGGTCTTCCAGGGACTATCAAAGCGTAGACTGTTTGAGAATTACTCCCATGGAGGAAAGTGCGCATGGTGACTGTTGTATTCAATCCCGATGCAATTTCTGTGTTTCATCAACTGTCTGATAGTCCACAGATTACAGAATGCTTCAGATGTGCATCGTAAACTGCTACTGGTCTTCCAGGGAACGATCAAAGCGTAGACTGTTTCAGACATTACTAGCATGGAGGAAACTGCGCATTGTGATTGTTGTATTCAATCCTGATGCATTTTCTGTGTTTCATCGACACTTTGAAGGTCCTCGGATTACAGAATGCCTCCAGATGTGCATCGGAAACTACTACTGGTCTTCCAGGGAACGATCAAAACCTAGACTCTTTGAGACATTACTCCCATAGAGGAAAGTGCGCATGGTGACTGTTGTATTCAATCCCGAGGTAATTGCTGTGTTACATCAATACTTTAAAGGTCCACAGATTACAGATTGTCTCCAGATGAGCGTCGGAAACTACTACTGATCTTCCTGGGAACGATCAAAATGTAGACTGTTTGAGACACTACTCCCATGGAGGAAAGTGCGGATGGTGACTGTTGTATTCAATCCCGATGCAATTTCTGTGTTTCATCAACAGTCTGATAGTCCACAGATTACAGAATGCCTCCAGATGTGCATCGGAAACTACTACTGGTCTTCCAGCGAACGATCAAAGAGTAAACTCTTTGAGACATTACTCCCATGGAGGAAAGTGACCATGAAGACTGTTGTATTCAATTCCGATGCATTTTCTGTGTTTCATCAACACTCTGATAGTCCACAGATTACAGAATGCCTCCAGATGTGAATCGGAAACTACTACTGCTCTTCCAGGGAACGATCAAAACGTAGACCGTTTGAGACAATACTCCCATGGAGAAAAGTGCGCATGGTGACTGTTGTATTCAATTCCGATGCAATTTCTGTGTTTCATCAACACTTTGAAGGTCCACAGATAAAGAATGACTCCAGATGTGCATCGGAATCTACTTCTGCACTTCCAGGGTACGATCAAGGCGTAGACTGTTTCAGACATTACTCCCATGGAGGAAAGTGCGCATGGTGACAGTTGTATTCAATACCGATGCCATTTCAGTGTTTCATTAACACTCTGATAGTCCACAGATTACAGAATGCCTCCAGATGTGCATCGGAAACTACCACTGGTCTTCCAGGGACGATCAAAGCGTAGACTGTTTGAGACATTACACTCATGGAGGAAACTGCGCATTGTGATTGTTGTATTCAATCCCGATGCAATTTCTGTGTTTCATCAACACTCTGATAGTCCACAGATTACAGAATGCTTCCAGATGTCAACGGAAACTACTTCTGAGCTTCCTGGGAACGATCACAGCGTAGACTGTTTGAGACATTACTCCCATGGAGGAAAGGGCGCATGGTGACTGTTGTATTCAATCCAGATGCAATTTCTGTGTTTCATCAACACTCTGATAGTCCACAGATTACAGAATGCCTCCAGATGTGTATCGGAAACTACTACTGGTCTTCCAGGGAACGATAAAAGCGTAAACTCTTTGTGACACTACTCTCATGGAGGAAAGTGCGCATGGTGACTGTTGTATTCAATCCCAATGCAATTTCTGTAATTCATCAACACACTGATAGTCCACAGATTACAAAAAATCTCCAGATGTGCATCGGAAACTACTACTGGTCTAACAGGGAACGATCAAAGCGTAAACTCTTTGAGACATTTCTGCCATTGAGGAAAGTGCGCATGGTGACTGTTGTATTCAATCCCGATGCAATTTCTGTGTTTCATCAACACTCTGATACTCCACAGATTACAGGATGTCTCCAGATGTACATCGGAAACTACTACTGGTCTTCCAGGGAACGATCAAAGCGTAGACTGTTTGAGACGTTTCTCCCATGGAGGAAACTGCGCATTGTGATTGTTGTATTCAATCCCGATGCAATTTCTGTGTTTCATCAACACTCTGATAGTCCACAGATTACAGAATGCCTCCAGATGTGCATCGTAAACTGCTACTGGTCTTCCAGAGAACAATCAAAGCGTAGACTGTTCCAGACATTACTCCCATGGAGGAAACTGCGCATTGTGACTGTTTTATTCAATCCCGATGCAATTTCTGTGTTTCATCAACACTCTGATAGTCCACAGATTACAGAATGCCTCCAGATGTGCATCGGAAACTACCACTGGTCTTCCTGGGACGATCAAAGCGTAGACTGTTTGAGACATTACTCCCATGGAGGAAACTGCGCATTGTGATTGTTGTATTCAATCCCGATGCAATTTCTGTGTTTCATCAACACTCTGATAGTCCACAGATTACAGAATGCTTCCAGATGTGCTACGGAAACTACTTCTGAGCTTCCTGGGAACGATCACAGCGTAGACTGTTTGAGACATTACTCCCATGGAGGAAAGTGCTCATGGTGACTGTTATATTCAATACCGATGCCATTTCAGTGTTTCATCGACACTTTGAAGGTCCACGGATTACAGAATGCCTCCAGATGTGCATTGGAAACTACTACTGGTCTTCCAGTGAACGATCATAGCGTAGACTGTTTCAGACATTAATCCCATGGAGGAAAGTGCGGATGTTGAATGTTGTATTCAATCCCGATGCAATTTCTGTGTTTCATCAACACACTGATAGTCCACAGATTACAGACTGTCTCCAGCTGTGCATCGGAAACTGCTACTGCTCTTCCTGGGAACGATCAAAGCGTAGACTGTTTCAGACATTACTCCCATGGAGGAAAGTGTTCATGGTGACTGTTGTATTCAATCCAGATGCAATTTCTGTGTTTCATCAACACTCTGATAGTCCACAGATTACAGAATGCCTCCAGATGTGTATCGGAAACTACTACTGGTCTTCCAGGGAACGATCAAAGCGTAAACTCTTTGTGACACTACTCTCATGGAGGAAAGTGCGCATGGTGACTGTTGTATTCAATCCCAATGCAATTTCTGTAATTCATCAACACACTGATAGTCCACAGATTACAGGATGTCTCCAGATGTGCATCGGAAACTACTACTGGTCTTACAGGGAACGATCAAAGCGTAAAATCTTTGAGACATTTCACCCATTGAGGAA